>NC_136716.1:23384700-23724700 GCF_936440315.1 Barbus barbus
CATTTTAAAATAACATATCATCTGCACTACACCTAAACCTACCCAATATTATGAACAAAAGCAAATTTGACTTAAAAACGCAATCGCAAACATGCCATTTTAGCTTGTTTTTCGATCTCTCATCTTTTAGCTCTTTCATCGTGAGTCAAGTCCCAAGAACGATTTTCTAGACAAGTAAAAATTACTGTCTTGTTTTCAGAAAAAATTAAGTGAGTTTTTGCTTGAAACAAGCAAAATAATCTGCCAATGGCGTATGCAAAATAATATTGTTTTGTGTTTGAAATAAGATTATTTGGTAACACTTTATTTCGATAGTCCACTTTAGACATTCTACTAACAGTAAGTAACTTTGCAACTACATGTCAACTAGCAGTCATTAGAGTATTAGTAGACTGTCTGTTTAATAACTACTAACACTTTATGTTGATGGGTCCACAACATACTGACTATTTAGCTAGCATATGTCAACTTATTCTACTAACCCTAAACCTAACCTAACAGTCTACTCTGAGGGTTAGTAGACATGTATTTGCAAATGAATGAGAATTAGTTGACATGTAGTTACAAAGTTACTTATAGTTAGTAGAATGTCTAAAGTGGACTATCAAAATGAAGTGTAACCGATTATTTTGCTTACCCCATTAGCAGGTTATTTGTCCACATATATTGTTCCTTTCTGTTGGAAACTGCAGTGATATGTACTTATTGGTACGTATTTCGATTTTCTTGCGAAAAAGTTCCCAGAGGTATGTTTTCGTTATGAGACCAGGTAGAAAAATAGGAATGAATGAATAATCATGCACAATTAAACTACCGATATATAATATCGATCAATTACCGATATGTTGTACATCCCTAATTTTCTGGTCATCGTACATGCATCATGAACTTGCATAGTCAACAAAATATTTTGTTGTTGTTTTACCCTGCCTGCCCCCAAAAAAACATATTTTGTGTTCAGCAGAAGAAAGTTCAAACAGAATAAATTCATACAGTTTTGAAACAACTTGAGGGTGAGTAAATGATTTCATTTTTGGGAGGTGAACTATCCTTTTAGCTGCATGAGGAGCATCAACCGTCTTCAATAAGCCGTCAATTACAGCACGGATCCCAAACTCTGTAAAATGATGGGAGGATTAGATTTGATGTAGGTTTCTTATTACCGGAGGCCATTTTAGAGTTCTACTGTAACTTGTTAAGTCAGCAAGGACAGAAATGTGTGAAGTGAACACCTTCCCTCTGCTGTTACCCGATTCAATAGCGTCAGCCTTCTTATCAAAGTCACGTCAATGAATGCGTGTGAAACAGCAGGTGTGTGACGGTGACCCACCAGGCTAAAGAAAGATCGATTGTCATGTATCTCTTTGATATTGCTTGTGTTTTTAAAACAGTTGCATCAGCGTTTAACATTCGCAGCTGGTATTTCTTCTCGAGGCTTCAGGATTTGAGACTCAGCTCTGCTATCTTGTTCTTTTCTTTTTGGACTTTGCCGCATTAAATGTGATTATTCTGCTGAATGTGACTGTTTCACTTTAGTTAGAAAGACCTAACTTCTCACAGAACTTTCAGTGCTTTTTATAACGGTTCAGTCAATTTAAAATTACAATTTCGTCATTGTTTCTTAACCCATAAGACTTCCTGTCTCTGTGGAAAACAAACCAATAATATTTTATGAATCTTTTTTGTGAAAGTTGCTCCTTGTCATGCAATTACAATAGGACTGGAGCTGTCAAGAATCAAAAGAGCATAAAGACTTCATAAAAACATCATAAAATTGGTCCAAATGCATTATATTCAATGAAAATATGTTATGCACTTCGATCAGCTGATTATAGAAGCAGTAAAGTCTGGTATGTGAACAAATCAGTCTTCTGAGTCAAATCTTGTATATGAATCAGTTGATTTGGTTCAATAAAATGTAATGATTTAATCACAAATCCGGCTGATCATAAAGGTTTGCAACAACATGAATTATATTTTTGAGTAAAACAAACAATTCCTTAAGCACTCTAATGAACAAAAAACAAAGCACTATATAATAAAAAGTTTGATTCACTTTTTTTTTTTTTTGCATAAAATATGACAACTGGAAACAAAGGCAAAAAAATTAATTTAATTAATTAAAGACATGCTTAGACTTAATTAAACATCTGCAGTTACACTGAGTGATGTAAAATTACTAAAATTGGTAAAAACAGAGAATAACGCTGTTATATAAATGGATTGCATCCATATCTACTTCATTTCATTAAAAAAAATACTAACAAAGTAGAATGACCAATGAAAAAAAAATACTGCTATATTCTGTGGGGAATTCATTAAGAATGAGTTGTGCACACAAAAGTGTTTCTTATTTACGCAGACAATTCACTAAAGGAATTCAAGTAAACACCAAATCAGGTCAGAGGCCAACCGTGATCTAGCATACGTTACTGGGACGGTACAGCATCACTACACCACTGCTGGATATGTCTGCTTATGATGCTCTTCTCCATCATTTAATGAATTACTATAGCCACGATCATCAAAAAATGCACATCGTCATTTCATTTACCGTCTGCTTTTTGCACTTTCATATTAAAAAAACTTAAATTAAAAAATAAAAATAAATCATTTAAATGCTACAAGTGAATTTAGGCATCACAACATTTTAATGTACAGTTATGGAAAATGCATTTTACTATTTCACGAATCAATTTTTCACAGAACTTTCAGAGCTTTTCATATCTTTCATAAAGGAATAGCACACTTCAAAATCTTTTATTACCCTCAATTAGTTTCCATCAATGGAAAACAAGCCAATACATTCCATTCTGAAGAAGGGACTCTTATACAAAGAATTGTCAAAGTTCACTCCTTTCCATGTGATTGTAAAGGGACTGGAGCTGTAAAGAATCAAAAAGAACATAAATGCACCATTAAAGTATGGTAAAATTGGGCTAAATGACTTGTGAACAGTGAAAATTTACACTGGTCTGTATTACAAAAACTGCTGATCTACTGGGATTTTCACACACAACCATCTCTAGGGTTTACAGAGAATGGTCCGAAAAAGAGAAAATATCCAGTGAACGGCAGTTGTATGGACAAAAATGCCTTGTTGATGTCAGAGGTCAGATGAGAATGGGCAGACTGGTTAGAGATGATAGAAAGGCAACAGTAACTCAAATAACCACTCGTTACAACCAAGGTATGCAGAATACCATTTCTGAACGCACAACACGTCGAACCCTGAAGCAGATGGGCTACAGCAGCAGAAGACCACACCGGGTGCCGCTCCTGTCAGTTAAGAACAGGAAACGGAGGCTACAATTCACACAGGCTCACCAAAATTGGACAATAGAAGATTGGAAAAACGTTGCCTGGTCTGATGAGTCTCGATTTCTGCTGCAACATTCAGATGGTAGGGTCAGAATTTGGTGTAAAGGACATGAAAGCATGGATCCATCCTGCCTTGTCTCAACGGTTCAGGCTGGTGGTGGTGGTGTAATGGTGTGGGGGATATTTTCTTGGCACACTTCGGGCCCCTTAGTACTAACTGAGCATTGTTTAAACGCCACAGCCTACCTGAGTATTGTTGCTGACCATGTCCATCCCTTTATGACTACAGTGTACCCATCTTCTGATGGCTTCTTCCAGCAGGATAATGCATCTTGTCACAAAGCTCAAATGATCTCAGACTGCTTTCTTGAACATGACAATGAGTTCACTTTACTCAAATGGCCTCCACAGTCACCAGATCTCAATCCAATAGAGCACCTTTGGGATGTGGTGGAACGGGAGATTCACATCATGGATGTGCAGCAGACAAACCTGCAGCAACTGCGTGATGCTATCATGTCAATATGGATCAAAATCTCTGAGGAATGTTTCCAACACCTTGTTGAATCTATGCCACGAAGAATTAAGGCATTTCTGATGGCAAAAGGGGGTCAAATCCGGGACTAGCAAGGTGTACCTAATAAAGTGGCCAGTGAGTGTATGTTAGATTGAAGATACTACATTTAAAATGGAATAAAAGCAATGCATATATATATACATAAATATATAAGTATATATATATATTCATATTTCTCCAAATGCATTTGACAGTTGTACTTGTTGTATGGAGCATTTGACAAGTGTTGCATCCATATAAGTAAAAAAAAAATGCATGTAAGATGACCATAATATATATATTTTTTTTTTTTACTTATATGGATGCAACACTTGTCAAATGCTCCATACAACAAGTACAACTGTCGAATGCATTTGGAGAAATATGAATAATGTATGTTAACACTTTTATTAGACGCATATAGATGCACAATGACTTGAGTGGCAAAGGACAGATTATTGATCAATAATGCAAGTCTTATTTGATGTGCCAAGAAAGGTTACAACAGGGTATCTTCATAAGACATGAGGCAGGACAAAAAGACGACAGTGAGGGAAAGATTAAAGAAAAGGACTCTGACATTTTACAGGGTCGTGCCAGAGGCAGTAATCAGGTACTCCAGCGTGAGCTCAAGGAGGCACGATGAGTGGAACACCGCCCTGATGTACGATTAATCATTTGAGTCATGCGGTCCAAATGTCCCACAGGATGTACTCATTGTTTTTTAAAATCCATCTTAAAAAGCAGCCCAGCTCTCCAGAGATTTGGAGGGTAATAGTCAGGTAGAGGCTCTAGAGGTGTTTGGCTATGACGATAGCAGCCTAACAAGCAACGCGGGGCACTGGAGGTTGTGGAGATGGCGTGGTGTTATGGGATTCTGAACCAATTTGGAATAACAGCTTGATGGATTTGCAGACACTCAGAAAGGTCTCACGGTTATATATTTATATATAACTGCAATATATATTTTTTCATCTATGCACTTAGTAGCGGTTTTGTTGTGGGTACCGCTAAGAGTTGTCGGCTCATAAGTGATACGTTCCAAAGCCTTGTAAAATGAAACTAAACGTGATATATCTTCTTAAAGACATATCGTCACGGGAGAGGCACAATATAACCATATCATATCATGGGCATTATTGAATGCCACTCTTTAAATGTAATTTACTCCATAAAAGTCCATAAATCTAATTTACAGAGAACTTGCCAATTACGCCGCACAAAAAGGCACTTACAGAGAGCGGGTGAAAATGCATTCTGATAAAGCACTCAGCATCTCCATAAAACCGCTTGCCAACGAGAAAAAGCCCCGATACTTTACCTGACTGAGCTCATAAAAAGATTTTATATTTGGCACTTTGGCAGAATTGCGAGGTCTGGTGGACCTTGGCCCGAGGACTTTCCGACCTACCGTATGGAAGAAAACTATACACGTATCTAAAATAACACACGAGAAAGCGTTCTTCAAACTCTTAAAAAGAGCACAACATAACCCCCTCCAAATCTTGGCCTCTCTCTCTTACCGCTAGTCTTGCTCACACACACCATTTATGATGCCATGGCAAGCTTCATTACACAAACATTGGCAAAGAAGGAGCCACATAAGCATCAAAACAGCATTTTAAGCTACAGCCGTGACCTCATTCAGCGCTGCGGAATGACTCTGAAGCATTTAAAAGGAGGTGCACGCCCCACTATATTGTAATGGCTGTTTCAGACAAAATTCTGAAGAGAAGCGTTAATGGTTGCACAAATTGTTGCATATTTTGGATCCATCTGGGTGATTTTCTTGGGGGAAAACTGTAATTGCCATTCTTGAATGCGGGTTGCCCGCCTCTTTTGAGCGGCAGTAATACGCATCCATCATATCTCCCGTGATTATGGGAGCTGCAGATGCCAGTCATGTCATTTCCAGCTTATTGCTGATGGCACGGTCTTCCCGTGCCGTTGATGTGTAATTTGGGAGGTTTAGGAAGGAGAAAACGAGCAGGAGAGAAGGGGTGAGGGCTGATTTAGATAATTGCAGTTTCAGTTGCCAAACTGAAGGCTTGCATTAGTGTTTTACCCAAACGCAAGGGTATGAACAGCAGAAGGTAAATAGCTTCGAGATTACCCAGCTTGTTTTTATTTTGACACACCTCTACGGGCTTGAATGAATGACAGATTGTACTCTAAGGCGACAGCTTCATAAATTAAACAACACGGTTTAGCGAAGTAACAGCGCTTACACAATCTTTAAGAGGTGTCTTGTGAATAAAACATGCATTTTAGACCCTACACGTATGAATGTTATGAAAGCCTAGAAATTAGTCACACCGAACGTGCTGGAATATTTCTCTCTGATGAAATAAATCGATTTTAGATTGTGCAAACATAATTAAAAGACATTGATACCAAAGTCCACTGCAGAGTCCAGTTTGTATATGGTATATGTATGCATCATCACAATATATTCCCCTTTTCCAATAATAACAAGAGAAATCACGTTTAATTCAATGGCACCATCTAGTGGTAAATGCTCTTTTTGTTCTGTATTTCTGTTTATTACAAACTAAAAATGCTTAATTATTAAGCAGTTCTTAATTACTTCAGGTAATTGTTGAAAACCTTTATTTTTTATGTAATTTTGTAATTGTAATGTATGAATATTATTAACTTTTAATAATTTTACTTAATACTAATTTATTAATATTATATTCTAATTTTGTACTATACATTATTATTATTTAATTTTATAATAATTACATGTGAAATTAAGTGATTATTTCACCATAATGTAAGCTCATTTTATAGCTCAGACTACTGTTACTCCATATTTGAATCTTAATATTTTATAGAATTTATTTACAGATGTACAAACATTAATTGGTAAAACATTGTTGAAGTAACAATATATTATAAGAATAAGAAATTATTAGTTTATTCTTAATTTAAATTATATGAAATAATATTTATTTATGAAATAATCAAGACGTTTTTTGTGTTATAACTATACTAGATAATAACCTCTTCTATATAACAATCCTGGCAATATTGAAGTTTGATCCTTTATGCGTATTGTCAGAAAACACACCAACTATACATACCGTGATTGCTGAACATATCACGTTTACATTATTTTCAAGCTCCAAACTAATCTGCATAAATTTCCGTTGGATCTTTTTCTGGAATTGTGTTGAAATACTAGACCTGCATTTTAACACACAACAGATTCAGGTGTCCTTGACTTCTTATGCTGAGTTCAGCAGTTACTTGGTGCCATCTTGAGGTGAAATTCTGTATGGTGTGCAAACAATGCCACACTTTACCAAGGTCACAGGAACATCTGTGAGAATGCCGTGAGCATGATGAAATATCTTTGAAACATGGTTACTGCATCTTGGCCTGTTGTACAACTCCAATGTTGTTCACGGTCATTTTGGTAAGTCAATCATCTAAGGAAAAAAAAGACTAAAAATAGAGGATTTAGTTAATTAAAAATATATATTTTAGAAACTGCACATGCATGAAGGTGATCTAAACAAACCTGACACACTGCTAGTATATGACTTTTATCACATTTAGGTGAAAACTGTTCTGTTCTTGCTTCAAGTCACAAAACAGAGGTCTTACGTGATTTGTGTTCCTCATTTTTGTAAATAATGGAATCCTGCGATGACACTATTAGGATATTAGAAGATAACAAACTATCAAATAAACGCATAATAAAATAATAAAAATTGACATTTAAACAAAATAAATCTGTCAAAACTCCCGATACTTAATTTGAGGTTGTAATGCATTTTCAACAATTGTATGTGCAATTCAAATGTCATTTAAAATGCCTGTTACAATAATAATAACAATAAATAAGATTAACTTTCCTTGCAGACCCCATTGACACATTGGAAATAAATGAATGCTCTTAAATAATGTAGTTCGATTAATAGGCTTAAATAATTTAGTTTGATTTAGATGCATGTCCTAGACCTCTTTCACAGCCCGGAATGTTGGTTGTAGCCAAAGACCCTTCAACAGGCTTTGTAATGTCCCTAGTTGGTCAAATCCTGTTGAAATAAGCCAGAAACATTCATTTTTATTTTTTTTTACAGATCAATTAATTAATAACATCACATCATTTGGCAATGCAGTTCACGAGAGTAAACCGATTTGTATGCATTTCACAGTTTTGACAGATTATTGTTTTGAAGCAATAGATAAATTAATATTTGTCATGAAGCAAGTGGCACGCAGACAATTAGAAATGTTAATGGGTAATGGCAAAAAAATAGATCAATTAAATTTTTATAAAGCAGCCATTTAGACCTACTGATGACTTTCTAGTAGCACAGCCTTGATGAGAATGAATTTGGGTTTCTCCTTGACCTAGAAAGCAGGTCTCTCATTTCATGAAGTGCCTCAATAGATTTGTGCTCAACCATTCATGAATATTGCTCTGCAATCTTTCAACTTGAAAGGTTCAGAGGGCCATGGCCATGGGTTATGACAGTCTTTTATCTTGACGGATCGAGGTTGAGGAGAAATTACGGTTTCTGCAAGGTGCCAACAGCTGGTTCTTCTGCCTTAACTAGCCAAGGTTTTATGATTTTTTTTTTCTTCTTCTCAGAAGAATTTCTGTAATTTAAATTAATAAAATTTGTAATTGTTCTGCTTTATGCCTCTCTTTGGGAGGGTTAAAATGGATTATTCTTAATTAGTAATTTGTCATTCAGCTGACACTTTCATCCAAAGCGACTTGTGGTAGCCTTATTACAGGGACAAATCTCCCTGGAGTATCCTGAGGTTAAGTGTCTTGCTCAAGGACACAATGGATTGCCTCCTGCCGTTTGAAACTACAACCATGAACTTACAACACCTTCAGGATACTCCACCCTTTACTTTATTGCAAAATGTGTTTTGCCAATGTCACATTCACAATATGGAAGAAAAAGACCCCCCCCCCCCCCCCCCAAAAAAAAAAAAAAAAAAAAAAACAGCTAAAAAGTAAAAAAAATTATAAAAAAATAAGTAATATTAAAAACTAGCCAACTTATTTGTAAATTCAGTCTAAGTAATGACCTGTATTTTAAATACACTAGAGTCAGTATGATTTTTTTTTTATTATTATTAAAATTGATTACAATTTGTTTAAGTGTTCAAATAAATCCTAATAAGTACCTCTTAATGAAGAGCTCTTGTTGCATTTGCTTTAGAGGGACATCTCCCTTTAATTTTCTTGTGAACTGTTTAAAGTAACAGATAACTGATAATAGTTTTTGCTGCATATTTCAAATGTGCACATTCTGTTCTGTATGAGTTCCAGTAAACACCAATGCAATTTTGTGACAAACATGCAGTAAAAAGTTTTAAAGATCAAACAGCTATTTTCTTTGTAATGCTATTGTGGCAACCCGGAGGTGCATTTAAAGAATAATTTACCAACTACGCCACTCAGGGAGTTACACCCAGAGAATTTAGTGTCTCTAACAGGACACGCAAGTTCGTTCACCAATAATCGCTCAGAGACATGGGTAACAATACAAAACAGTTGACTTTATTAAGTTACACAATCACTTTAAAACAATCATTAAAATATATCAGGCCTCAGTCAAGCACAGCTCATCACAAGGGTTGGACTCCAAAAAGGTCACAGGGACACCGGCCAACTGGGGCTTACCAGCAGGGTCAGGCTATCAAAGATTAGGCTGCCTATAGCAGAAAACTCATTCCTTTCACCAGTGCCTGCAAACACACACACACACACACACTCACACCATACTCCACGGATGGACACGGCACACTGTGAACAACACACCACCACCACTCAGAAGGGAATAGAGCCGGCCTCCCTGCCTTTGGCACCCAGATCCTGCAACCCAAGAACAGCACAATTTTAAGAGTCACTAAAAAGCACACAGAATAATTAAAGCGCTGAATTGCCCTATGACGAGTTAAATTAAACAACAAAAACCCAAAATAAGAATTAACAAAACTAGAAAAGAAATGTACAAGGCCTATTTGCCCTCAAATTACAAGTCAAAAATACAAACTAGAAAATACAATTGCATTTAATAGAATTAATTAAATAAACCACACAAAATAATGCACTGCAAAGCAAACCCAAAAGGGTAAAGCTCTTTGCAAAATAGAAAAGAACCAAATAATAGAAAACAAACTATAATAGAATATGCACAGGCAAAGAGTATCACTTCTATTCAAATATAAATAAAGACGACTTAAACAGAACAAAAGAAAATAGAAAATGTAAAGCAAAATCAACACAAAACAAAACAACAATGTTATCCGTGGGCAGGACGTGAAACGCGCCCAACTAGCAGTCGCAGCAGCAGTGCGAGATCTACAGGAGAAACGAATCCGTTGATTTAAGCCATACGAGAGGGAATGGCGATCAAGCAATCAGCTTACGCTCTCCAACGTTTTAGGGAGAGCACCTGGAATAAAATAGAATGTCACCATTTAATATTGCTATTGTAGAGCCTCACCCGAACTTAGTAGACGCCTGTTAGACATACCAATGACAAATATGATGCGTGCATTATCAGGAGCGCGCGCACCCAACAACGGCAGTCACAGCAGTAGTGCGAGATCCGCACGAGAAACGGAACAGGACTCGCTACAAGAGGAACTGGCAATCAAGCAATCAAGAGCTTACCAAGGTGCAAGAAAACACACGCAACCAGGGAAAATTAGTTACTAAATTTAAAAACAATTTCATAAAGACACCAAGCGTTCCTACCTCTCTAATGTCCACACCTGATGCCGGAAGCAGCCACAGTACAGTGTTTGCGGCGCGTCAATGACGTCGACAAATGACGTTGACCTAAAGCACAGGTCTATCGCACTTTATATCCCCCTGGTGACAGCCAATTGGCTTACGATCCACATAATTATAAGGGAAGGTAAAGAGCCTTCCCACCACAATCCACCCCCCTTTTCTATGTCGTCGTCCCGACGATCAAAAAAGGAAAGGAATTATCAGAACAATAAGATGGTTAATCCCAAGGCCTAAACAAAGCTGAGATGGCCCTAGACACTGGCCCAATGGGAGCCTCAGCCTCCCTTTCTGTCCCTCTCACAGTGCGTGGGAGGCGATGCATGTTAGAGTGCTGACCCGCCGTGGTGCGTCCAGTCCTGCGTGTGGTAACCGGCCTGTCACCCATTGAACCCGAAGGTAAATCCAAGGGTACCTCCGGTTCAACAATTGGAGGATTGGAATGCCCTCTACTACCCAACAATAACTCCTTTGTGGGATCGAATGGCACTAAATGACCCAAACCCTCAGGTGCAAGTACTTGAGCAGGTTGCGGGATCTCTGGCACTAATACCATCAAGTCAACATCGTCCACCTCGTCCTCTAGCGGGGAAACCCTTGGTTCACCCACTGGACCATTAGGCTGATCCACTAGCGTGGATTCTCTCCGGATACGGCTCTTCAAAAGTGAACGGTGAACACTTCGTACCTTATCCAGATCTTCAACTGGCGCAATAGTGTAAACGACGCCTCCCTCCTTCGGTGCCCTCACTACCTGATAAACTATGGGACTCCACAGATCCTGGATCTTGTGGCGGCCTCTCATACTGTGATCACGGAGGTAGACTAACTGACCCTCTTTTAGTGGTAAGTCACGGACATGCTGGTCGTGTTGTGACTTGCGATAATCTGCAGCTGCCTTTAGACGTTCACGCGCTCCCTCATAGGCGACTTGTAATCGCGACTGATGGTCTAAGATCCAGTTGTGCACGCTACCCGCACATGGCTCTGTTACCCTTCCAAGCAAAAAGTCCACTGGCAACCGGGGCTCTTGACCAAACATTAAAAAATACGGGGATTCTCCAGTTGCCTGGTGAGGAGTGGTGTTATAACAAAAGGTCACTTGTGACAGGCAAGCGGTCCACTCCCTCTTGCTAGAGCTTGGTAATGTCCGCAACAAGTTATGCAAGGTTCTATTAAATCTCTCACACTGACCGTTACCGGCCGGGTGATAGGGGGTTGTGCGCGACTTCTTCACTTGGTACAACTCGCACAACTGGCGAATCAGCGCCGACTCAAAATTACGGCCTTGGTCAGAGTGAATGCGTCCCGGAACTCCGAACTTATAAAACCACTCGTCAACCAACACTCGGGCAACAGTCTCGGCTCGCTGATCACGCGTCGGCACAGCCATTGTAAACTTGCTGAACACGTCGGTCATTACCAAAACGTTCTCCTGTCCCGAAGAAGAAGGCTCTAGCACTGTAAAGTCAACAGCAAGGATTTCGTTGGGTCTAGAACTCAACAGGTGGCCCATAAAGCCACGAGCTGCTGGTCGAATGTCCTTCGCAAGTTCACAACGGTCACACTCTTGGCACCAACGCGTAATGTCAGCAGACATACCCGGCCAATAGCATCTCTGTCGTATTAGTTCACCAGTTCGCTCTATCCCCTGATGTCCATGCTGCTGATGTAACTGCGTCAAGACCTCCCGTCTGAGCACGTCAGGTAAAACCATCTGAAAAACATCCTCACCTCCATCAGGACGAGAAATCCTGCGATGGAGTACTCCCTCTTTCAGTACCAATCGATCCCATTGCTGGAACAAGGTCAACACTGGTTTAGCCAACTTTCTACGCTCCTCAGGCCCTGGACGCTTTCCTTGTTCCCAAAATTTCATCACAACCCCGATAACTGGGTCAGCGTCCTGCAAGGAACATATATCCAACACAGAATAGCCTGGCAAAACACTCATTGTTGACACAACGGCCTGTGCTACCCGCCCCATACTAATGGCCTGATGCAATGACACTGGAACAGCACTACCACCTACTAAACCTTCTGGAATGCCCCCAGCAGTCGGATCCTGTCTGGAAAGAGCATCCGCATTACGATTGCTCTTTCCTGACCTGTACCTTACCTCAAAATCAAATGCTGCCAATTCAGCTGCCCACCGTTGTTCTGTGGCCCCTAGCCTGGCAGTAGCCAAATGACTGAGGGGATTGTTGTCCGTGTACACCAGACACTTGTGGCCAAGAAGGTACTCTCTAAATTTCTCAGCCATGGCCCACTTGAGCGCAAGAAACTCCAATTTCATGGAGCTATAATTGGACATATTGCGCTCAGTGGGCCTTAGGCTGCGGCTAGCGTATGCTATGGGACGCACTTTACCTTGATGTTCTTGAGAGAGCACCGCTCCCAAACCTCCGTGGCTGGCATCCACTTCCAGAATGAAAGTGCGAGAAAAATCAGCATAAGCCAGTACTGGAGCCATGGTTAGCTTGCTTTTCAAACCCTCAAATGCTTCCTCGCACTGATCAGTCCACACTTGAGCCAGACTCTGTCCCTTCCTTCTCACTGACTTACCACCAGTCACCTCAGCTACCAACTTATGAAGGGGGGAAGCCAATTTGGCAAACCCCTCCACAAAGCGCCTGTAGTAACTGGCAAAACCCAAAAACGTCCGTAATTCAGACACACTAGTAGGGCGCCGCCACTGCGCCACAGCCTCAATTTTACTTGGGTCAGTTGCCACCCCTTCGGCTGAAATGACGTGGCCCAAGTATCTTACTTCTTGTCTGAAGAACGCACACTTTTCAAGTCTTGCCTTAAGGCCCTCCTGCCTCAACCGGCCCAGAACGACCTCCAAGCGCTCCAAGTGTTGAGCTACTGACGAAGAGTAAACAATGATGTCATCTAGATAAAGTAGCAAAGATTGTCGCTGTTGGTCACCAAACATCCTCTCCATGAGCCTCTGAAACGTGCTAGGCGCATTGCAAAGGCCGAAGGGCATCCTGTTCCACTCAAATAAACCAAATGGCGTGCAGAAGGCAGTTTTAGACTTGTCCTGTTCCGTGACAGGGACTTGATTATACCCACTGGCAAGATCCAGTGTCGAAAACCACCGAGCCCCTGTCAACGAATCCAAGGACTCCTCAATACGCGGCAATGGAAATGCGTCCTTTCTGGTCTTTGCATTCAGGTGACGGTAGTCTACGCACATGCGTAGACTACCATCCTTCTTTTTTACTAGCACTATGGGGGATGCATAAGGGCTACTACTCTCTCTTATTACCTGTGCTTCCAGGAGCTGATTAATGTGGGTCTTAACCACTTCATAATCTGACGGCGGTATCCGGCGGTACCGCTGCCTGACAGGGACATCATCCAACAAGGGTATATCGTGAGAAATCAGACGGGTACAGCCTAAATCTCCCTCATGAGCTGAAAACACCACGTGATATTTCTGAAGCAGCGCTCTTACCTGCACTTGCTCTTCTGTTGACAAAACAGACCAATCAAGAGAGTCAATCTGCTGAGCCAGCGGAGAGGCTGTCTCCAAAGAAAGGGACTGAACGGTAGCAACAACCGGGTCAACTTCCACAACTCCTGTAGGTAAACTAATGACATAAGCCTCCCTCAAACTACCAATCACAGTTGTCGGATACAATACCACGTCCACAGTGCCCACATTCACAATAGGAACCCAAACTGTACCATGGGTCACTCTGACTAACGCAGGAGATGCTAAAAGCCCAGCCGGCAAACCTGACTCAGGGGGCTCAAACAGGACCGTAGGGCCAGAATACCGGGAAGAACAGGTGGCAGTAACTAACTTCATTGTGCCCCCAGGGATTCGACACGCCCGACGTCCCCGTACCCGTACATTTCCTGCAAAATCCGAACAACTCTTAGTACTCACTTGTTGACAATGTTGTAATGCTCGCAAAACACTCGGAGACTGCGCAACAATAGGCAATTCAAAAAGGGCAATGCCATGCTGTCCGAACAGATCCTGATAACAACGGCCTAGTATGTTCATCCCCAGCACCCCAGGAACATCTTTGCACATACCGCCGGGAGGGTCTCGGACAACCAACACACCACATCCTGAAACTACCCTGTCACAAAGTTTGACGTCGAGCTCCAGATAACCAACATATGGGATCGTAAGCCCATTAGCTGCCCTAAGCTGTAACCACTGACAAGATCTCAGGCGATCTTGACCCCAAGGTTCGAAATGCTGCAAAAAGCAACTTTCTGTAATTGTGGATACCATAGAACCGGTATCCACTAAACACGGTACTGATACTCCTCCCATACAAACAACAAGATGTGGACATGACGACATTAGATGAGACAATGAGCGAGGAATAGCTAAATTACTTGAGCCAATTACTTCCCCAACCGGGCTGTGACTCGACAGCCCGGCGGGGACTAGTTTCCCGAAAATTGTGGATTACGAGACTGCCCATCTCCAGTCGTATTGGTGCCCCTTACTGGTGACATGGGACGCGGGGAAAGCCGTTCCCCATCACAATCCCTTGCAAAATGTCCGGGTCGTTGACAACGTCTACAGATCACAGGACCGGAACGAGGAGATCGACCCCGTACATAAGGAGTCTGAAAACGGGCGAAACTTTGGGTAAGATGGTCTAACTGCCGTTGTTGTTGTTTTAATAAGTCCCGCAATTCACCCAGCTCTGACTGCTGTGGTGAACTCTCAGTCCCCGCGGTAGGCCCACCCCGCACACCATACTGAACGCCATAAGCCAATGGCATAGAATGACTACGCCCCCTTGCCCCGCCAGGCATCCCTTCCCGTTCCCACCTAATTGCCTCACCTCTAACGTCGAGCAATGTAGCAGTGGGTTGACGACGCACCAGTTGTTTAAGTTCCCGCCGTAATGAACTATCAGTAACATATTCCACAAACTGGTCTCGCAACAAAATCTCAGCATTGGACATAACGTTAGGGGAGCGACTTTTGACTCTCTCCAAAAGGCCCATCAAAGCAAGGGAAAACTCTAATAGGGTTTCCCTTCGAGCTGCCTTCTGGAGAAAAAGGCTTCCTGTAAAGCCACATAAGACTGAGAGCAGCCATATAGTTCACGCAAGGCTAAAATAATTTTATTAGGGTCCCCACGCTCAATCTCAGGACGATAACGAACTTCCTCACGAGCCTCTCCCTCTAGATGGTCAAATAGAAAGAATGCTTGATCTGCATTAGACAAATGGCGTATCCTCATACAGGCCTTTGCCTCCTCTACCCACTCGTCAATACCCATACCGGTTTTACCATTAAACTTCGGACATCTACGGTCTCTGGGTACAAAAACAAACCTTTCGGGTGCAGAGGGGCTGGCAACAGATAACTGTGGGATTACTGGTGGTACGGCAGAGGTGCTAGCAGCAGCAGCATCAGGATCAGGCAGCTCAACTGCCACCTGAGCCTGCTGCAACCTCACATTATCAGCTTTCAATTGAGCCACCAGTTCTCTCAATTCCTGCAATTCAGCCTCCATCTTATCAAAAGAGATAAACGGACTTACCAAAGACGAGTGCTATCTCACAGGAATACTACACAGGAGGATAACCCACCCACGGAAACACTGCTGCCCTGTTCAAACGCAAAGTCACAGACAACTAAAAAAACAAATCACCAAAATCAAACCTCAAAATGTACCCATGTCTCTGCCAAAATATTAAGATGAATCCTGCCGACTACGCCACGAATGTGGCAACCCGGAGGTGCATTTAAAGAATAATTTACCAACTACGCCACTCAGGGAGTTACACCCAGAGAATTTAGTGTCTCTAACAGGACACGCAAGTTCGTTCACCAATAATCGCTCAGAGACATGGGTAACAATACAAAACAGTTGACTTTATTAAGTTACACAATCACTTTAAAACAATCATTAAAATATATCAGGCCTCAGTCAAGCACAGCTCATCACAAGGGTTGGACTCCAAAAAGGTCACAGGGACACCGGCCAACTGGGGCTTACCAGCAGGGTCAGGCTATCAAAGATTAGGCTGCCTATAGCAGAAAACTCATTCCTTTCACCAGTGCCTGCAAACACACACACACACACACACTCACACCATACTCCACGGATGGACACGGCACACTGTGAACAACACACCACCACCACTCAGAAGGGAATAGAGCCGGCCTCCCTGCCTTTGGCACCCAGATCCTGCAACCCAAGAACAGCACAATTTTAAGAGTCACTAAAAAGCACACAGAATAATTAAAGCGCTGAATTGCCCTATGACGAGTTAAATTAAACAACAAAAACCCAAAATAAGAATTAACAAAACTAGAAAAGAAATGTACAAGGCCTATTTGCCCTCAAATTACAAGTCAAAAATACAAACTAGAAAATACAATTGCATTTAATAGAATTAATTAAATAAACCACACAAAATAATGCACTGCAAAGCAAACCCAAAAGGGTAAAGCTCTTTGCAAAATAGAAAATAACCAAATAATAGAAAACAAACTATAATAGAATATGCACAGGCAAAGAGTATCACTTCTATTCAAATATAAATAAAGACGACTTAAACAGAACAAAAGAAAATAGAAAATGTAAAGCAAAATCAACACAAAACAAAACAACAATGTTATCCGTGGGCAGGACGTGAAACGCGCCCAACTAGCAGTCGCAGCAGCAGTGCGAGATCTACAGGAGAAACGAATCCGTTGATTTAAGCCATACGAGAGGGAATGGCGATCAAGCAATCAGCTTACGCTCTCCAACGTTTTAGGGAGAGCACCTGGAATAAAATAGAATGTCACCATTTAATATTGCTATTGTAGAGCCTCACCCGAACTTAGTAGACGCCTGTTAGACATACCAATGACAAATATGATGCGTGCATTATCAGGAGCGCGCGCACCCAACAACGGCAGTCACAGCAGTAGTGCGAGATCCGCACGAGAAACGGAACAGGACTCGCTACAAGAGGAACTGGCAATCAAGCAATCAAGAGCTTACCAAGGTGCAAGAAAACACACGCAACCAGGGAAAATTAGTTACTAAATTTAAAAACAATTTCATAAAGACACCAAGCGTTCCTACCTCTCTAATGTCCACACCTGATGCCGGAAGCAGCCACAGTACAGTGTTTGCGGCGCGTCAATGACGTCGACAAATGACGTTGACCTAAAGCACAGGTCTATCGCACTTTATATCCCCCTGGTGACAGCCAATTGGCTTACGATCCACATAATTATAAGGGAAGGTAAAGAGCCTTCCCACCACACTATGTAAGTAAGTAAATAAGTAGAGTCCTCCGGGATTAGACAGGAACAGCATGTGAAGGGCAATCAGAATGCTGCGACAGAACGCTCATCAAAAGACTAATCCTTGTGCTGGAAAAAAGCCCTATCACCAAATTCCATGCAAGACTGTTGAAAACACGGGGTGTGTTTCAACCCCCTGTCATTTCAAAGGAAACAGGAGAGCACCTTCTCCCAGAAGCCTCAAACCTTCCTAGCTTGAAGTAAATCTCTAGGAGGGCATCAGGGTCACAACAGCACAAGTGGATCTATATTCTATAGTTGTGTCTCCATACTTGCTTTAGGATAACACCGTTTCACCTTGTGACATTACAGATATACTGCCCCTTTGTTTATTTTAATTTTTTCTGTCACCACCTTCCAAATGAAATGTATCTGGATTGGAAGCAGCACTAATTATGAGGAGGAGTCAATGTGTATATAGTGAGAGGTTTAGAGACTGGAGGGAAGTTCATACAAGGAATACATTCTTGAAATATATTTGATTTAGTTAGCAGATAAACAAGGGGAAAAAACAGTGTGACACATAACATAGCCTATATATGTGACCCTGGACCACAAAAGCAGTCATAAGTGTCAATTTCTCAAAATTGAGATTAACATCATAATATAAGTAAGCTTTCCATTGATGTATGGTTTGTTAGGATTGGACAATATTTGCCCAAGATACAACTATTTGAAAATCTGGAATCTGAGGTTGCAAAAAAATCTAAATACTGAGAAAATTGCCTGTAAAGTTGTCCAAATCAAGTTCTAAGCAATGCATATTACTAATCAAAAATTAAGTTTGAATATATTTATGGTAGGAAATTTACAAAATATTTTCATGGAATATGATCTTTACTTAATACCCTAATGATTTTTGGCATAAAAGAAAAATTGATCATTTT
Organism: Barbus barbus; assembly: GCF_936440315.1. Lineage (NCBI taxonomy): Eukaryota > Metazoa > Chordata > Actinopteri > Cypriniformes > Cyprinidae > Barbus > Barbus barbus. The sequence continues at coordinate 23,403,531 of NC_136716.1, forward strand.
GACCAATACAATGTATTTTTGGCTATTGCTAGAAATATACCCCAGCGACTTAAGAAGTTTTGTGGTCCAGGGTCACATATGTTCACAAAAGAGTTTCAGTTCATTTTTGTGACAGTCTTAATTAGGCTTACGTAAAGGAAACTCAAATGGTTTTGTTTTCATTGTGAGTGTACCCAAATAAAAGCAGATCTTTATGCAGTTATGCATTATTAAGACGATAAGTGTTTAAAGTTGATTCTGCTGGTATAAGGAAACAGTTGAAGTGATCGTACATGCACACAAACATCAGTTCCATCATTGCTAAAGTTGGTACTTTATCAAAATAAAATACAAACATCAGCGCACCCACCTCCGTGTCATCGTTGGAACGCGACTGAAGCACAAAGTTTATAATTTACATAAATAATAGTTTAGCATTCAGATACGTTACATCAAAAATATGGAAATATTATGGAATATTTGGATTTGTGCTGAATGATAGAGGTAGGATACATGAGCACAAAGCTCCATTTCGCAAACAGTTGAGTGCACAAGCCTTTCAAAGTATACTCCTTTGTCAGTCTATGTGAGAGACACATTCAGAATCAGCACATGGTCACTGTCTGGGGGCAATGTTTTCAAGTGCCAACTCACAGCATTCGCTGTTCTTCTGCTGGAGGTTATCAAATAGTGTTGCATTGCTGCGGGCGACCCCTTCGGGATTGAGGGTGAGTTGCCTTTATTCATTGTAAGGCCTCATGCACCGAACCGAGATGCCCGTACCGTGACGGTACGAATACATGTATCGTACTGCTAATGCCTCCACTGCTAAAATTACATACTATCATGACAAAATTAACAAATTGCCTAACTCTCGCATGCTCTTTAAAGCATATATAAGCATTTAAACAGGCTCGTAGAACCCCACTTCTTAAGAAACCCACTTTTAACCAAACTCTTTTAGTAAACTATAGACCGGTTTCCCTTCTACCTTTCATTGCAAAAACACTTGAATGAGTTGTGTTCAACCAAGTCTCTGCCTTTCTCACACAGAACAACCTCCTGGACTGCAACCAATCTGGCTTCAGAAGTGGACATTCGACCGAAACTGCCTTGCTCTCAGTTGTTGAAGCCCTAAGACTTGCAAGAGCGGCATCCAAGTCTTCATTACATCTCTTGCTGGATCTGTCCGCTGCTTTTGATACGGTCAACCACCAGATCCTCATGTCAACCCTATTGAGAAAGTGCATCTCAGGAACCACACTCCAGTGTTTTGAGTCTTACCTCTCACATAGGTTTTTCAAGGTATCTTGGAGAAGTGAGGTAACATCTAGCTACTGGGGTGCCTCAGGGCTCAGTTCTTGTCCACTTCTCTTCTCTGTCTACATGCCATCACTTGGTTCTGTCATTCAGAAACATGGCTTTTCATATCACTGCTATGCTGATGACACTCAACTCAACCTCTCATTCCATCCTGATGATCCGTCGATAGCTGCTCGCATCTCATCATGTCTAACAGACATTTATTGCTAGATGAAGGACCATCACCTTCAACTCAACCTAGCTAAGACAGAACAGCTTGTAGTTTCAGCAAATCCATCACTTTATATTACAATTTCACCTTCCAGTTAGTTTCATCATAACTCCTTCAAAAACAGCCAGAAACCTTGTGATTGATGATAAGCTGAATTTCTCAGACCACATTGCTAAAACTGCCCAGTCCTGCAGATTTGCTTTATACAATATTAGGAAAATCAGGCCTTTTCTTTCGGAACATGCAACACAACTCCTTGTTCAAGCTCTTGTTCTGTCCAGACTTGATTATTGCAATGCTCTCTTGGCAGGTCTTCCAGTCAATTCCATCAAACCTCTACAATTAATCCAAAATTCTGCTGCAAGATTAATCTTTAATGAGCCAAAAAAGAAACGCACGTCACACCTCTTTTCATCAATTTGCACTGGCTACCAATAGCTACTCGCATAAAATTGAAGACATTAATGTTTGCTTAAAAAACCACCTCTGGCTCTACACCCCTTTCCCTAAATTAAGTACTTCAGACCTATGTGCCCTCTAGAAGCTTGCATTCTGCAAGTGAATGGCGTATTATTGTGGCATCCCAAAGAGGCACAAAATCGCTTTCACAAACTTTTTCATTTACTGTTCCAACGTGGTGGAATGACCTGCCCAACTCAATCTGAGCAGCTGAATCCTTAGCCATCTTCAAGAAACGGCTAAAACCACATCTCTTCCATCTGTATTTGACCCTCTAACTCTAGCACTCTCTATTCTAATTCTATTTTATCTATCTTGTCTTCTTTTTATATAAAAAAAAAAAAAAAAACACACACACACACGCATATTTATTCTCTGACTGCTAAGTTTTAGCTTTCTTTTTTCTATTCTATCTATTTGTTTCTTAAAAAAAAAAAAAAAAAACTTTCTATGTGTGCTGCGTTAGGCTAACCGAGACTTGTCATAGCACTTGCATGTTGCTGCTCTTTTGTTGGTTTTGATTGCATCTATTGTCCTCATTTGTAAGTCTCTTTGGATAAAAGTCTCTGCTAAATGATTGATTTTGTAAATGTAAACTGACTCTGATTCAAGCGGTGGCGCAGGAAATACTGACCGAGTAATATTGCGCATGCGCAATGTGACTTTCACCTTTTGACACGACCCTGAGAAAAGGAAGGTGTTTTTTTTTTCAAAACTTACATCTGCCTTATTTTGTGGTAAATACGAGAGAAATATTAAATAATATTTTATGAATCAATCTGTAAATCAGTTTACGTTATTTATTTATTCAGTGAACATTTACACAGTAAATATTTCATTTTCTGTATTCAGATGTGCCACTATGACAAAAGGTTCTATAGGACAAGTGGTCAGTCTTATAAAGAAAGTACGTTTCAGAGTCTGGTGTTCTGTGCACATCCACTTTACCCAAGATCACCTCTGCTTTGTGCATACAAATAGCCTTGTTTCGTGTTCAATAAAGCAGCGCAGACACAGCAGCAAGCTTACACAATGCAACACGGCCTTTTACGGCCCCCTCTGCGTATCCATTTAAGTGACTGCATGGGAGAATGTCTGATAAACCTGTGTATAAACCCCCTTATCTCCACCAGCCAAGACCAGAGCAGATTGTATTACAACAGAGATGGACCCTTCACCAAAAGCAGCCAAACACTAAAATACACACACACACATCACTCTAAAGGTGTTATTGGTCTCTCCGGAATCCCTCATTTGCACACACTCAGTTGTGCATTGTTTTCCTCCACACCAATTTGACACATTGAATTTTGAAAACTGGATGTGCGACAACAGGACGATTGTGTGAGCTTTGCCCCAGGGTGGGTTTTTGGACTGGGCTCTTGTCACTTCCTTGCATGCCAATCAATTGTGTCCAAGGCAGGTTTCAATGGAGCATAAGGAGCTGTGATGGAGGCTAGAGTGTGTCTGTATTTAAAAATGCAAGGAAGAGAAGAAATAGAACCTGAATGAGATGCAATTTTTTACCCCAAATCAATGACTCACATAGTCTAAAAAAAATTATCCAGAGGAATCAGTAATAGTCTCCTAACTGATGGATTAACATTCATTCAGGCAATTGAACTTAATTAAATTTCCAATCAATCTATTGTATTTTTTTTTCTTATATTTTCATTGTTTGTATCTCTCACAATTTTGCATTGTGTTAAAAATCAGTTTAATGCCATTTTGATTGGCTGGGTTTCCTGATACTAGTGCATATAATGTTTAGGCCAATGGTTTTCAATTTATAGATTGTAGTTCTATTCTGATATAAGAAAGAGCTGAGATAAAGAAAAACAAACAAAAACATAGTGCATAGGGCATGCTTATTATCTTTTTAAAGGGAGGAGAAAAGGCTTAGTAGATATTTTGTGGTTGATGTAACCGAGTCTGTGCATCCAATCAAAGTCTAATGGCTGGTGTAAATCACACTTCTGTTGCTGGTTATGCTTTTTAATTTTTGTTTATTAATTTATTCTCTCCCCGCCCCTGCCCACCTAGTCAGCCCATGCCAGGTTAATAATTTTGCATGGTTTCCAAAACCAGAATGTTTTTAATTAAAACATAAGTGCATAACTATAACAGATTTCAGGTCCAAAAGGTCAAAACTTTCATCAATACCTGAAGCAGTTATAGCAGACAATTACTGCGCAATTACTGCCAGCAATTCAATGTCAACCTTCTGCAAGTTATTAGGTGTGGCTGATGATAGTGAACTCAATACCCAATTAATCAATTAATACCCAATTTATGAATGTTTTACTTGCTTTCTGTGAAAATGTGCAATAGACATTTAGTACATTTTACAGAATACAAACATTTAGTATAGTATAGTATAGTACAGTACAGTACATATTTACTTAAAAAAAGAGTAATATTGCTATTGCAATTGAAGCGCTAAATTTCAAGACATAATGTGTCATGGGTTCCATGGTGAAGAATATGGTTAAGAATAAAAACAGATTGTTTATAATATCAAATGAATCATCTACTAAGAGACTTCTAAATGTGTGCTAATTATGATCAATTCATTAGGTTCTTCATGTTGATGCTACAAGAGTCAAAATTATTGAGGGCAGTCGTGGCCTAATGGATAGAGAGTCGGACTTGTAACCTGAAGGTTGTGGGTTCGAGTCTCAGGTCCGGCAGGGATTGTAGGTGGGGGAGTGAATAACCAACACTCTCTCCACCCTCAATACCACGACTGAGGTGAGACCCTTGAGCAAGGCACCGAACCCCCAACTGCTCCCCTGCTCCGGGTGTATGTTCACTACTGTGTGTGGATGGGTTACACTTGGATGGGTTAAATGCAGAGCACAAATTCTGAGTATGGGTCACCATACTTGGCCACACACCACTTCCCTTTCCCTATACATATACACAAGGTCTGAATAATCAAAAAGTGTTCACTATTAACTCATAAACAGAAGATGGCAGTATATCACTGCAAAAAACTGTTTGTGCTACAGACATGCTGAAAAACATATATAGAACACTATTTATATTTCAAACCTTGTTCATATGTCTTTGTCCTGTCAGACCTGTTAAAGCCCCATATGTTCAGAAGTCACTCTCCTAAGCTGTGCATTAATGTATAATGCACAGTGTTTTGCTAATAATAGTGTCAAGTGCCTCCACTTGTCGAAATCAAATCACAATCTTTGGGGAACCTTACCCTTTAAAAGATGCTCTGAGGGTGAAACTGTACAGTGAACGTAGATCGATATCACTAAAATTCCCATCTCCCCTGGGTCATATTCTCATTCTCAAAACCAACTGATATTTCAGGAGCCTTATTTCACTTCACTGCCTTATTTCACCTGTTTTCATGCTAAATTCGTAAGGGCATAAGAAGCATGAAAGACATGCATTTTAAAGACAGAAAATACATAAATATTATGTTTAGAAAGTTGAAGAATGACTTAAGAAGTGAGAGATGACATTTACAACACTCTCCCCTTTGAACTGTTGATAAAATCAGTTCCATTTTGCAGTTATTGTGGAAAGCAGCTCAGCAGTCTCTTCATGTTCTTCCTGTCATTGTGACCGGGTTCAGTGCATTAGACATAATATCTCTGAACTGGACCTCTACTATGGTGCTTTCTTTAAAATTGAGAGAGATGAGACAATCAACAATTTTGATGAATAGCTTCACTATTTTTTTTATTTTGTTATTTTGAGGTTAATTGATCTAATTTTCTCTGGAAAACAGTGGATTATGAGGCCATAATTGGATAATGTTGAATATCAAACTTTTTTGTGTGTATATTTGTCAGTGAGGGATTAATGTGAATTTTTGTTTTAGGTTTGTGGAGTAAAAATTATAGTTTTAAGTATACTAATAATAATGGGGTTGTTAGTTATTCAGAATTTGTATTATTTGTTTAAATTAAAATATGGGCAATGAAATATGTGAAGAATTAAATGTTTGTATCTAAGTCATAGAATAAATTTACGTTTTAGATGAATCTATTTTATTATGATTCTGCTTTGTATGTCATTGATTATTCAATTACTGAACTAAACTGTAAAAATACAATCTAAATAGAATAGCTGATTTATCATTTTACATTAATGACAATTATTGACATTAGATGGATGGATGGATAGCTAGATTGATTGATTGATTGATTGATAAGGGGCCATTTTACCCCAGTATTAGGTGTACATTAGCCTTCTTGATTTTCTTTTTAATTTTTTTATCCATTTTATGCTACTGAGAAGTTTCCATTTTGTTGCTAAACAACTAAATTAACAAAAAAAAAATGATATCCTATATCCATTTTTCTGCACATACTAAGCTCATGTCTAAATATGTTACCATTTAAAAGTAAATGCACATTGACAAGGCCATTGGCCTTTTCCTTTCATGGCCAGGGAAACAAGGAGCCACATAGACTAGCCTCTGTCAATATAGGCAACACAAATCATATCCATAACCTGCACCTGAGTCTCCATGATAGAACCTGCTCTGAATTATTTATAACAAGCCCTTTCAAGAAGAGCACATATTATTGAGCTTAATTGATATATTGGTGGCCAAACAAATCCTTTTCCCTTCACCAATTCTCAAATGCAAGCATTCCAGATCAAGCTGTATTGGAGGTATGACATGTTTCTCAAGTTCTCCTGTGGCTGAGTGTCATGTTTTACATTAAAGTATCATGCATATTTAATGATAAACTCTGCATGGGAGTGGGGCCTTAATATTGACTCTGTGCTATTTTTAGCAGGTCTCTCAGACAGCAAATTGTTTCGAGGGAAACTGTATGACCTTAATATCAGCAAAGACAGTTTGACATGGCCTACGGATGTTTTCGTTTGAAGCAGCAGCTCTTGCAGGTCATAAAAAGGTGTCTGAAGACTCGCAGACATTCTATATATGAAGGTGTTCCATGTGAAAAATGCCAGGTGCTTTTTTTCAAGACAAGTTAATCAACTGGCACTATAGCATACCAGTTAGTATACCTGTAGGCCTAATTACATACAAAACAGAGCCAAAAAAGTATTATTATTATTAAAATAGTTTTAAAAAATGATTTTAAAAAGTATTAGCATTATAAATAATTACGATTATTTTTAAAGGTTCTTTACTGACATAAAAATGTTATTTGTCAATGTATTGTAATACTGTAAAATTTCAAATATTGGAATATTCATGGATTCTGTATTACACTGCAAATAAATGGCTTATCTTAATTAGTATTTTTGTATTGTTTCTAGTCAAAATATCTAACAATTCTTAAATCAAGATACTTTTACTAGATAAGCAAAATTACTTAACATATTTAGTCTTGTTTCCAAGGGAAAAAACTAAATTAAGTGCATTTTGCGTAAAACAAGTAAAATCATCTGCCAATGGGGTAAGTGTGAAGTGACATACTGCCAAGTATGGTGACCCATCCAACATGCACACACACACCGTGAACACACACCCAGAGCAGTGGGCAGCTATTTATGCTGCGGCGCCCGGGGAGCAGTTGGGGGTTCGGTGCCTTGCTCAAGAGCACCTCAGTCGTGGTATTGAGGGTGGAGAGAGGGGTGGACATTCACTCCCCCCACCTACAATCCCTGCCGGCCGGAGACTCGAACCTGCAACCTTTGGATTACGAGTCCGACTCTCTAACCATTAGGCCACGACTTCCCGTGAAGTAAAATACAAGTAAAATACTCTTGTCACAAAGAAAGACAGACAGACAGACAGACAGACAGACAGACAGACAGACAGACAGATAGATAGATAGATAGATAGATAGATAGATAGATAGATAGATAGATAGATAGATAGATAGATAGATAGATAGATAACATTGTGCCAAGTTTTCAAATTTAAAAAAAATAACCTGCTAGAGAAAATTATAATTTCGACAACTTCAATTAAAAGCTTGCTTATTTTCTTTCTTTTTTTTCTGCATCCTCAAGTGAACCACGCTAATAAAGTAATTTCAAACTTTATTCATATGATATTAATAGTTTATGCTTAATGCCAACCAAGTTGATCCAAACCTAATCGGGTCCATGTGAACTAATAAAATATGATATAAATACAACTGATTTCAGGGTCATACATTTTAAACTCTCATTCAATTAAAGTTGTTTAATATGCAAGGTTTCTTCTTTCAGTCAATGGCTGGTTAATCATCTGGCAACTTTCTATTAACAGGGTACAAAATACTGCACAGGGCCTAAATGTTTGTATTATGGTTTGGCTAAGGATGCAAAACTTGAAGATTTTCCTAATTGACTGTTGTCAGCCTGATTTGTACAGTTTGAATTTTTACTTGGAATAAAACGGCCAAGGTGTGCTTCAAACCCAGTGGATTGAGGGAGAGATAGAAGTCCATGTGGGCTTTTGAAATGAGCCTTTTTACGAAGCGTAACCTGTTGCCCACACTTGCTAAAAACCTTGAGAAAATCTCCTTTTCAATGTGAAATCTCCAGCCTATAAATCCAAGCACGTTGGTCAGTCTGTGCATAATATTGATTTTCCTCATGATTTGCAGCTAAAACAGTTCGGTAATATGTGTGAAATAGAAAAGCCATGTGAAAAAGTTGATCAAGTGGCCTGAAAATGAGAGCCATGGATGGATTGGTCACACCATTTGAAAATAAACATCATCTCAGCATGTCTAAAGCTGATGACCTGAACAGCGAGTAACAAGGTGAGCATATTTGTATAGCTCCAAAGCATTTTATAAGTTTTATTCTGTAGCTTTTACCAACACAAGTCAACATTGTAATATTCATGGGATGTAGATTACTAAAATGAATTCATTACAGAAAGAAATACTGTAAAATGACTAACACGCTGATACCAATGCTGATAACACTGGTTTTATTGCCCAACGGAATGTGGGCAGAGCAACTTCCAATTCATTTACCCATAGGAAAGACACACAATGCCCTATAAATGGACTCTAATTCAGACAAACCTTTCTTATTAGTCTTTGAATCAACATCCAATTCAGTTACATATACAAATTACCATGTTCGGAGACAAAGAGTCGTAAACTTTCCCTCCAGAAGTACAAGTCACCATTGGCTCTTTGACCCCCGAGAGGTGCGACCTCCACAGAACTTTAAAAGGCCTCACTTCAGTGACCCGCCTCGCCTTTTAGTTTCTTCACTCGTCTCTCATCACCTTCCCATCTTCTGGTTGCTATGTCCCAGAGCCGGCGCTGCCCCATACATTTAGATTTTAAGAGGATGGGGATGCTGAGCTAGAACTCTTCTGAAAACTCCCCCTAAGTTTGGTGCCAGGCTGCAGCCTCGTCTTTCCATTCACCAAGGATTTCAGCGGATGTCTCTCAAGCTCTGCGCTCTTCTCTCATCACCTTCTTCTAGGAGAAAACTCTCCCAATCACCAAACCAGAATAACATCTTTTGGAGTTCATCACCCTTCAAATACGGGAGAACGTGAAGAACTCCAACACCACCAAACCTTCAAACCATCAAAACTTTAATCCGAGACTGCATCTGGACACTCGTCAATGACCGAGGCAATGCAAGTATCATACATTTAACTAAACGAAACAGATGTTTAGTTTAAGCTATAGACCCCGTTGGAAATGGCGCTTATGGTTGACAGGGGAAAAGCTGATGATACTTCACTTTATAGAAATAAATGCATTGACCAGTGCTGATGTGAGAATTGAGGGAGTGCATTACCCTTGAAAATTGAAAGGATATTAGGATATTACCACAAATTACTCTTAGGACATCACAAACTTTTTATTTTATTTTATTAATATTACTTAACCTGATGGAGGAGGCTCTCAGTCATTCAGGCAGTCTCTCTCACACGCTGTTAGGCATGTTTTTCGTCAAGCACGTTGTCATGCATGTTGATCGTCCTCGTCGCCGTCATCCTCAATAAATAAAAAAAATCTTCATGCTAGGGTGTCGGCGGTGAATCCAGTGGAGAGAAATCCCTCCACAACTAATTGCATTCAGATCTGCCTCCATTTTGTTAGCAACGCCCCAACTTCCAATTATCCAATCAGTTCTCGAAGGACGAAATCAAGTCCCGCCCTCTCATTTCAGATACAGTTTCACTCGTATAGACATCACAGTAGAGAAAAAAAGACAATCGCTACTTCCGTTTCATGCTGACTTTAAGCAGCAACTGTTTTCAACACTGTTAATAATAATGCTAATGATAATAATAATAATAATAATAATGCATATTAGAATGGTTTCTAAAGAATCATGTGACACTGAAGACTGGAGAAATGATGCTGACAATTCAGCTTTGCATCACATGAAAATTACATTTTAAAATATATTCAAATAAAATAATTATTTAAAATTGTTATAATATTTCACAATAATATTGTTTTACTGTATGTTCAATCAAACAAATGTAGCTTTGGTGAGCATAATAGAACGATGAGTATTAAAAAACAAACATAAAACAAACAAACAAACAAAAACCGGAATGGTCCAAAACAGGCTATAAAATGTATTTTGTTGTAAAATGTAAACCAGGAAAGATTAAGCTTTTTACTGTTAGCATCATTTTAATTTTATTTATTTTTAATACTATTCCAGGTACACCAGCAATAAACACATGAGGAATGAGTATGATGCTGATTAATCTATTGCAGAACGTCAGTGTGTAACTGACACATGCTGTGTTTGTCAGAGAGTTGTCAGCTGCCTCTGGGAGTTTCCATTTGAGCCTTTATGTAAAATAGCCGGAGGGCAATGGCCTCAAAACTCTTCCCAAAACACACACAACATCTGGTAACACTAAGCACACTGCTACTAACAGATGTTGCATTTTCCAGGTGACGCTTAGAAGAAAATTGGAACATTTTGTTGGATGTTTTAAACCAGGGATCCACAAGATCCACTTTCCTAGAGAGTTTAGCTCTAACCCTAATAAAACACATGAGCATGCCAATCAATGTTTTCAGGATCATTAGAAAATCACAGATAGGTGAGTTTGATCAGGGTTGGAGCTAAACTCTGCAGTGCATTGGCCCCCCAGGGCAAGAATTGAGGAAACCTGTTTTAGACCTTATCCTCGACACACCGTTGAAAGTGCACAAGCCACAAGATTAATGCATTAATTATTTGTTATATCAAATGTAATGTCTATAAAATCTTCAATAACTGTATGAAACTTGAACAGTACTACAGTATTCACTCTGGTGAACAGTACTACAATATTCACTCTGGTGTAAGATATAAGACATACAGTAGTATATAACAATTGATTCACAACATTAAAGTCTTTTAAAATATATTATGTTATCATTTAGTCACCCTTATGTTGTTCCAAATCTGTATGACTTTGAATTTATATTCAAAAGATTATATGGACCACTTCTATACTTTTAGGGTGCTTTTGTTGGTACTTTTGTGTTCTACAGAGGAAAGAAAGTCAAACTGTTTTAGAATGATACTGAGGGAGAACAATGACTGAATTTTCATTGCTTGTGAACTGTCCCTTTAAAAAAACTCGCTGTTGAGAGCTTGAATCAACATCCCAGGGGCAATTTCCATCAACCATTTACTGTTCAATATTTCCAAAGAGCCCACAAATCTGTAATATGCAGTGGCATGGTTGATTGTCTATGGTTTATGTGTTTCCTTTTATGTGTTTACAGTATAATCTATATGTGTATATACCCAGGGGTACCTCTAAATGTGAGGGCAGCACAGTTCAGTGAGCACATCTATATTAGTAGCATGGTATATGTGCCTTCACTGATGCCACTGACCCCACATTCAACCTCTCCCTATGTCACTATAAACTCAACTGTGATGTTTAACCAAGAGATTTGCAGCTGTATTCTTTTTACACTACAAGAAATCTAAGTTACACTTTATTTTGATGGTCCCCTTTAGACATTCCGTGGTTTATACCTAAGTAAATTTGCTACATATCAACTCTCATTAGAGTATTAGTAGACTGTTATGGTTGGCAGAATAAGTTGACGTAGTAGCAAAGTGATAGTAGAATGTCTGTTGGTGGACTATCAAAATAAATAGTTGGCAGATATTAAGCAGAGAGTCAACTGATACTCTAATGATCGATGGCTGATGTGTAGTTACAAAGTTACTTGTAGTTAGTAGAATTTCTAAAGTGGACTTCTAAAGAATTTCTAAAGTATATATATATATATATATATAATGTATTCTTATGAGTGTAAGTCAACACATACAGTATGTGTTAAAAAATAATTATTTATGTATCCTTATGAGTGTGTTCATTCAACACGGACAGTATGTGTTAAAAAAATATTTTTCCTTATGAGTGTGTTGCCAACACGTACAGTATGTGTAAAAAAAAAAACAAAAATGTATTTATCCTTATGAGTGTGTTAACACGTACAGTGTAAATGGAATCCATTCACGTATGCTCAATTCTGTGGAAATGATTCTCTATACCTTTCTAGGGAATTTCAGATCAGGTAGACTCTGGGAATTTGTTCTTAAAATACACATTCACAGCATATAAAAATAGAGATAAAACAAAGGATGTCTGAGTGTTAACCGTGCCATATTGAAGATCAGTATTTCTGATTGCAGAGATGGCAGCTCCTTAATTACTCACTGATTAATTAGTCAGTGTCACACTGAAGGAAGAGTGGTTAGGCTTTAATACCACATCCTCTCATTAGCTTTATTCTGTTTGTTCTGTGTTCAATGTTTTCGTAGGGTCTGTTTCATATTACACACATGAGCAGTGCATATGGGAACAGCAGGCTCACAATCACACCACTGCTTCTGCTCCATTCATTACATTATATTATATACTATTTGAAAATAATTCTTGTTTGCAACTTGCAACTATGTCCATATGGATACTGTAACCTGCTAAAATATGAGCCGCATACGAGGTTGGGGTTTAAAGCTCAAGGTAAATCCTGTTTTTCTGAGCGGGGCTAAACAGTCCTGTTCACCTCCAGCAGGTGGAGGTCAAAATCAGCTACACATTTAGAATGAGATCACCTTCTACTGCGAGTTGTTTTGCAAAGTGCTTTTCACTTCAAGAGCCAAATTTGGCATTTGACATCAAGTGGCAACCCAACAAGTGCTAAAAATGTATTAAAAAGTAAATCAAAAATGTCCTGTAATCAAATACTGGAATGCATTATTGAATGAACTGAATTGACTCAACAATGATAGATTTAATTTACAGGCTTTAACCTCAACAGCAAAATATAGACATAAATTAACTATGTACAATTAAACGGCCACATTTTACAATTTAATGACCCTGTCAGAACAGACCTGTAACCCATGTTTTGGGTCAAAAACGAGCGTTTGAGAGTTTCTGCTGTACTTTTGTTGATTTGTGCAAACATGAAGGGGTTTTAGAGAGAAAAAATTGACATATTTGTCATATTTGTGCATTCATGTATTGCAGCATTTGCATGTCTGTGAAGATAACAAAGACACAAGATATAGAGGGTCTTTGAATCCATATTTTCCAGAAGTAATTAACAATTTTAATAGATTACATCAATACATATCTAGTCAGCTGCCACATGTGAGACTTAAACACACAAACAAAGACAGATTTGACACATCCCACACCCGCTAACATTGTTATCTACATTCAAACAGGCCATAGCTGATGGGAAACAAGTTTGTCCTCTTCTGTCCTTCAAAGCAACCCTAATAATACCATGCAATAAATTCACAACACATTTCCCACACCAAGCCTGGCATTATTCACACTTAAGATAATGCTTTTTTTTTTCAAAAGGGGCAACACACTGATAGACAGACACACCAATTACAATAATGAAAGACTGTTTGGAGAAATCAACAGAAGCATTAAAGTGGGTCTGATGCGCCCCTGCAAATCTCTGCCTCATTTCTTCTCATTGATATGAACACAGAAGGTGCTCACATCAATGAGCTTACCTGTCAAGATACACTTTTGTGCATTAAACTAACAAACAAACACTAAATAAATAAATAATAGTTTTACATAAATTTTGTTTTATGTGCCGACATTAAGTGGACAAGAATTAACTATGCTTGATTTATTGTTATTTATTTATTTGTCCATGCCTGCTCTGGAAGCAAGTCTGTCCACTCTGACCCCCATCTGTCTGCAGGTTTCCATGGCAACTGTCATCATATTCCACACCTTTATAAGCACATGACACATCAGCTACGCCAAATGGCCTGGTCTGCTGGTATGGGGCATTCAATTATCCATACTTTCCAACTGTGTGTGAGACAGACGCAGACAGACAGAGACAGACATACAGCTGGATGTTGCACAACTGTGACACATGCAGGTGCTCATCATTTCCAGTTGGTCAGGACTGATCAGTACTACCCATCCTCAAGCTACATGAAAACAGAAACACTAAAACACTAAGTCTGAAAGCACATCGATAGTAAGGTGATGAAGTCAAACAGGGGAAAAAAAAGAAAGTTTTAAATGTAAATTTTGTTTAATGTAAAATTTTGCATATTACACATATAACATAAAATTAATTAATTTACTATATCCAGAATATATATAGCCTCATATAATAGCCTACTATTATTACTATTATATTATTACTTTATTATTAATATCATCATTTTATATCACACACATCAAATACATTACGTTTAGATAATACATTAAATTATTAAAATTACTGTAAATGTATATTTATATAAATAATTTAGATATCTTAAAAATAACAGATCAGTTATACAGGTCTTTTTCAAAAAATTAGATTCATTACAACACAACTGAAGTAGTTCAAGCCTTTTATTGTTTTAATATTGATGATTTTGGCATACAGCTCTTGAAAACCCAAAATTCCTATCTCAAAAAAATAGCATATTTCATCCGACCAATAAAAGAAAAGTGTTTAATACAAAAAAAAGTCAACCTTCAAATAATTATGTTCAGTTATGCACTCAATACTTGGTCGGGAATCCTTTTGCAGAAATGACTGCTTCAATGCGGCGTGGCATGGAGGCAATCAGCCTGTGGCACTGCTGAGGTGTTATGGAGGCCCAGGATGCTTCGATAGCGGCCTTAAGCTCATCCAGAGTGTTGGGTCTTGCGTCTCTCAACTTTCTCTTCACAATATCCCACAGATTCTCTATGGGGTTCAGGTCAGGAGAGTTGGCAGGCCAATTGAGCACAGTAATACCATGGTCAGTAAACCATTTACCAGTGGTTTTGGCACTGTGAGCAGGTGCCAGGTCGTGCTGAAAAATGAAATCTTCATCTCCATAAAGCTTTTCAGCAGATGGAAGCATGAAGTGCTCCAAAATCTCCTGATAGCTAGCTGCATTGACCCTGCCCTTGATAAAACACAGTGGACCAACACCAGCATCACTGACTGTGGGTACTTGACACTGGACTTCAGGCATTTTGGCATTTCCCTCTCCCCAGTCTTCCTCCAGACTCTGGCACCTTGATTTCCGAATGACATGCAAAATTTGCTTTCATCCGAAAAAAGTACTTTGGACCACTGAGCAACAGTCCAGTGCTGCTTCTCTGTAGCCCAGGTCAGGCGCTTCTGCCGCTGTTTCTGGTTCAAAAGTGGCTTGACCTGGGGAATGCGGCACCTGTAGCCCATTTCCTGCACACGCCTGTACACGGTGGCTCTGGATGTTTCTACTCCAGACTCAGTCCACTGCTTCCGCAGGTCCCCCAAGGTCTGGAATCGGTCCTTCTCCACAATCTTCCTCAGGGTCCGGTCACCTCTTCACGTTGTGCTGCATTTTCTGCCACACTTTTTCCTTCCCACAGACTTCCCACTGAGGTGCCTTGATACAGCACTCTGGGAACAGCCTATTCGTTCAGAAATTTCTTTCTGTGTCTTACCCTCTTGCTTGAAGGTGTCAATGATGGCCTTCTGGACAGCAGTCAGGTCGGCAGTCTTACCCATGATTGCGGTTTTGAGTAATGAACCAGGCTGGGAGTTTTTAAAAGCCTCAGGAATCTTTTGCAGGTGTTTAGAGTTAATTAGTTGATTCAGATGATTAGGTTAATAGCTCGTTTAGAGAACCTTTTCATGATATGCTAATTTTTTGAGATAGGAATTTTGGGTTTTCATGAGCTGTATGCCAAAATCATCAATATTAAAACAATAAAAGGCTTGAACTACTTCAGTTGTGTTGTAATGAATCTAAAATATATGAAAGTCTAATGTTTATCAGTACATTACAGAAAATAATGAACTTTATCACAATATGCTAATTTTTTGAAAAGGACCTGTATATGTATTTTGACATGTTATACGCACGTTAATATATTCTATAAATGTATGTTCATATATTTTACATTTCACATTAGAACTTTGTTTTTTATGTTATATAGAATTTAATATTTTTAATTGTGTGTGTGTGTGTGTGTGTGTGTGTGTGTGTGTGTGTAAAATATATGAAAATACATATTTTAAATATTATTCATTTTAAACATTACATTATATATTTTTTATAATAATATAATATAGTATAATTTTTAATAATATATAATGAGCACAAGATCGGCATAACATCTCAATATAGTTGATCATTACATCAATCTAGACAAAGTGCGTGATCACTCAGGTCATTACCTATATAAGCATTTTCTTAATCGGTGCAAGAATCTGTTTGTGCATTTACCAGCTTCCCTTGTGGCTCCAGGAACTGTCTATAAACCCTGAAACATGTCAATAAGATTATCAAATAACATTTACTCCTGAGACTCAAAGTCCTAAATGTACTTGAGACCTATTCTCCTGGCAGAAAAAAAAATATGTGTGAGTCATCAGTCATGTTTGTCTAGGTTTTAAGTTTAATGTTTATGTAAGATATTGGCTAAATAACATTGTGGCCTGCCTCTGTGTAAATTTATTTCAGTGGACAATGTTGTGTTGCCATCCCAGTGAACTTTAAAAAGCTGAGGCCAGTTCTGTGTCTCGGGAGATGAAGGGCCCAGTTATCAGATCCTCAAGAGAACATCTGATAAACTTCTGATTGAAAGAAAAAGTTCTTCACTACCCAGCACACATCTATCATACTGACTTTAGTTCAGGGTGCAGCAGTGAGTTTCTAAAGACTCTGATATTTAAGAATTAGAAGAGCGTCAGCTAACCCATGCAACACCATTCAATTTCATCATGCAACCCATCCCATACAGCTTTATTCATTTGTCTTGTGACATATAAGCAAAAACTCCCATACCGAATATCATTGAGATTGGGCTCCTTTGACTTACCCCTCTACGGCATGCAATATGACATCAATGAGGAAAAAATGATTTGTGATATTTTTCTTGCTTAAAATTGGACACTATAACGATATCAATAAACATTTACATATATATATAAATACATTTTTTATTTATTTATTTTTTAAAAGTTTGTTGCCTCAAGGCAACATTGTACCACAACGGACAAATTTAAACATTTGACATTTTCATGCATAAAAAATAAATATATTTATTTTTAACATAATTTTCTTTAACCAAATACTTGTACAGTTTTATCTAGTTTTTTAATCCATATCTCATATTTAATAAAATGCAATTTCATATCCAGCTGTTGCTCTCAGGCAACGTTGTACCATCATTGATCAAAAGTATAACCAAACCATATCAGTTATCTACATATCAAAACATTACAATCAGACTTGTTTCAAGCATGCACATACACACACAAGCACATGCACATACAATCTCCTTCCTCACTAATGACACCTCACTGCTTGTGAAAGCTGAGAAAGCAATTCCTCTCAACAGAAAAATACAATTATGCGCAGAAATAGTATCTGAATTACTATTTTTTACAAATGCATTACAACATTTTCCAAAAATGCAAATACATTTAGATAATTCTAACTCTTTTCCTTACAAATACTGTATCATATAGTTGTATTATAACCTAGCAGGCCTGCATGGCTTCATGTGATTCCATTACGGTACAATGTTACCTTGAGGCAACATTACGTTTTTTTTGTAATTTCCTAAAATACATTTGATTATATATAATGTATAGTTTTTGAAAATACTACTTTACTTACTAATGAAGGGTTTTTTGTAGGCAACTATATGGATGAAAATGATAAATGCACTTTTGATTGGAGAAAATAGGGAGTCATGTGACATGTGCACATGTCCTGACATTGGAAGCAAAATGGACCCCTGTGGGTCATGTGACCACTTTTTTTTGCATTTTCATTGGTTAGTGTTTGAGTTCTACTTCCCTGAGACAGCATTTAAAAATTAAATGGATATCTCATTTTATTAAAAAACCCTAAAATAAAGTATATTGCCTGGAGGCAACACGGTACCATAGAGGGTTAAATCACCAAATCAAGTCACCTTTATTTATTTTCTTTATTATAGCACTTTACACAAAGATAAATTGTTTTAAAACAGCTTCACAGTATTAATCAGTAAAGTAGCAGAATCAATGATGCAAAACTCTGCCATAAAGCAGCTGCAACAAGACAACAGTGTCATTCGTCAGCTTCAGTCTTGATTCAGTTCAGTTCAATAACTGAACTGAACTGAATAATTGAATTCACTATGAAACAAGATCAATTCAGCGATAAGCAGAGGACTACATTGTCATTAAGTTTTGATCTTATTTGAAAGTATTTTCCCATGGGAACACTCTAGCTTCATGAAGATGACTTTTGGGGGAACAAATGCCAATATTATAACGTAATATTAAGTTTGAATTTAATATTTATGAATAATGAATATTTAATATTAATAAAGCATATTTAGCAGACACTTTCATCCAAAGCCACTTACAACAAGCAATTCATCTTAAGGAGACAATAAGAAGTGCAATACAACATTTCAAACATTGTCCAAGTTAGAACATGGAGGGATAAGAAACAGAAAATGCATAGAAGATGAACATAGACTGCGAGTTTGTGCTCACTAGAGTATGTATCCAATAAGCCTAGGATGTTCCAAACAAGCTTCAGAGGTTCAACACACTATGAAGGTCAGAGAATCAATCCCATCTGCCTCTGTTATATAAATGAAAGTCCCACCCTATCCTATCGTATCCTTGTGTGAGGTACCAGCTTCAGGTGCAGGCATTGATTGAAAAGGCAGGGAAGGGCATCTGTAATTGTGGAGAGAAACACAAACTCCCTGGGCCACGCTGGGCACTGCAGCTGGGATTGAAAGAGATTAATTAGCTCTGTCTACAATGACCAGACTATACCAGGTTATCCGCTGGCTATCAATTACCTTGCAACATAATAAAAACCGGGGGACTGATTTTGTACAACAGTAGGCATGGAGAGGTTTAAGTGCAAGATTATTTCGTAAAGGCAATTATTTTTTTTAGAGATATGTGTAACTGACTGGTCATTTGTAAATCTCTATACTTTGTGCCTCTATAAGAATAAAAATTAAACTCTACTGTTCAAAAGTTCCGTAATAAATCTAGAACTTTTTTTTTTAAGATATTATTACTTGTATTCACCAAGAACGTATTAAATTGATCAAAAGTGGCAGTGACAAGATTTATAATTTTACAAAGGTTTTCTATTTTAAGTAAATGCTGTTCTTTGATCTTTTTTCATCAAATTATCCTGAAAAAAGCATCATGGTTTTCACAAAAATATGAAGCAGCGCAACTGTTTTTGAAAAAAAATAATGTTTCCTGATCATCAAATCAGCATAATCAACAGTTCAATAAACAAGAAGTTAATTAAGAGACTTGCGTTTTAGACACCATATTGCCTGTTTTTGCTCTATTTCGACAACAAAAAAAATCCCAAACACAGCCAAAGCACTGTTTTGCGTCTCTGAGCAACATGACGGCGTTTCGTTCCTGAATGAATCCACCGTTTAAATGATTCGGTTCAGTCGCAATGACTCACTTATTAACAGTGACTTGGTGACACCTAATGGCGGTTTTAATTTCACATTTAAAGTATTGTATGATTTTTTTTTTATTTTTTTTATTTAAGTATTCAACATTTTATGTCTATACATTATTTCTGCATTTGTAACTGCAGGTTAAATGCATTCATGTCCTGCATTAAACAGAGTGTAAATACATCTAAATGCCACTTCAGATGAAGCTTCTGTGTTTCCTCTGCATTGCAAAGATGCATTTTGTTGATATTGATTTAATTTGCCTGGTAACAGCCCAAATGTATTATTATTAAAAGTTATTATTATAACTGATTCCTTTAATTAAAAACAACTAGTTTGAGATGTATAGGCCCATCCCAGTGGTCTCAAACTCAATTCCTGGAGAGCCGCAGCCCTGCTGAGTTTAGTTACAACCCTGCTTCAATACAGCATGTAGTATGTAGTTTTCAAATAAGCCTAAATGATTAGATTAGTATAGATATAACCCTAATTAAACACAGCTGATCCAGTGTTTCATTAGGGTCATATCTATACTGTGCAGGGCTGTGGTCCTCCAGGAACTGAGTTTGTCACCCTTGGCCTAGCCCATTTTTGCGTCCCTCCCACTGTTAAAAAGTAATTTTTACTCTGAGTACACTTTAAAAATGAGCTACTTTTTAGTTTTACTTGAGTAGATTTTTAGACTGGTTCTTTTACTTGTACTTAAGTAAAATTTCATTAAGGTATTTTTACTTGAGTACAATATTGTCATACTCTTTCCACCTCTGCTGAAGACTGAAAACATAACTTTTCAATTACATGAACAAATTACATTTTAAATTCTACTATGTTACAATTATAAAAACAGTTATATTACATTGTAATACTATTGTATTATTGATTCAAAGTTGTACGTAGTTCTATAGGAGCACGATTTTAATGAAAAGTGTTACTTGCCATTTCTTTGTAATTAATTGTGAAATTTATTAGCAATTTCTGAGTGAACATTTTTGCACATAAGAGACATGAATAATCATACAGTGCATGAGCAATATGAGAAATCTGCAAAGTATGATAAACTAACTGACATTTGCAAAGCTTAAAACACTGTTTGACCTATGCTCAGGTTAGTATATAATTATAATACAGCATCAAACTGATTTTTAAAGCTTTTAGTAGGCTTTGCTAGTGGAGTTAATGGACTAATTTTGCTCTTTTTTTTTTTCTTGTTTAAAAACCTTTTACCTTGAGGTTGTGAAACAACAAATAAGCCTAACATATAAAAAGTATAACTGCTTATTGCATAATACACATTGGAGCAGGATAAAATGGGTGGTAGATTGCACAAAATGTGTCTAGACTTTTATTAGATTTTTTTATGAGCTCATATAATGACTAAAAAATAAACAGTTTAAAATAGTTTTGTTACTCCACAGGACACGTCAAAAGCACCAAATATCCACAAGGTCCATTCATTGCCCTATACAGATAAACTGACACTGACGAGACAGCGAAGGTCATTTGTACAGTGCAGACAAAGACTATATATGCAAAATAAATGCAACCCAGAATATCTAACATCTGAATAATTCAAAGTTTGCCTTCTTAACTTAGAACAAGAATGAGCTATAACCATAAAAATCACCCTAAATTTTGAACCCGCAGGGAAAGATTTTCCTGAAGAGGGATCTAACCTACTTTCCACCAGTTGCATATTCGTCTTCCCTTTTTTTTAATGTGGATGAACGGCGGCTTTCCTCTCTTTCAGGGTGTGCGGTTTGATCCTCACAGGCTGTCTCAGCTGAAGTCACAGAGGGAGAGTGCATGCCGGAACAGATTGTTGAAGTTTCACTCCCGTCTTCTCATCTATCTCTGAAGCAGCTAACAAATCACTTGCTTCTTCAACACGCTTTGGTCTCAGGGACAGCCTGTCGATCTGCATTTCCTACCTATCTCTTTATCTTACTCCCAGCCCAGCAGTGTTCTAACTGCCCTCTTTCAAATATGCTCAAACACAGAAGAGCAGATCCCACTAGAACGCTGTTTCACACCAACATGATAACAAAAGACATTTTCATGTGTGTGAATTCACAGCCGTTCATCGTAAAGAAGACGAGTGCTGTCAACAATGATTCATTTCTCAGTTTCTTGCGTTTTCTTTCAATTTTAATCGCAGAAATCAACATACAAATTATCCGACGTGTAAAGTCATTCATTCTAAAGAAGACTACAGCTGTCAACAATGATTAATTTCACAATCTCTTGTGTTTTCTTTAAATTTGAACCAAAAATTAACATATAAATAAATCAATTTTGTGTTTAAAGTATTTTCACTGCTAGTAAATATCACAAAGAAACAGAGCTATTTTTTGTATAATTAAAATATTATATTCTAAATGCATTTATAATTAATGTTATTTATATTTTGGATTTGTTTTTATTTTTATATTTCTGTTTTTACTTTCGTTATTTTTTTTATTAGAATATTTTTAGATTAGATTATTTTTAAATGTCCGTATAGCTTTCACTATTATTATTATTATTATTATTATTATTATTATTATTATTATTATTTTATTACCCGAATTCCGGAAATGCTAGGACGTTTTTTTTTAAATTTGAATAAAATGAAAACTAAAAGACTTTCAAATCACTTGAACCAGTATTTTATTCACAACAGAACATAGAGAACATAATCATTTCAAATTTGATGCCTGCTATAGGTCTCAAAAAAGTTGTCACAGGGGCAACAAAGGTCTGAAAAAGCAAGATATTTTGAAAAGATACAGCTGGGAGAACATCTAGCAACTAATTAAGTTCATTTACATCAGGGGTCTGTTTCATAAAACTAGTTTACCAAACAAGCCAGGCTTATTTCAGTAATTCTGACTTATTTTAACTTGATTTGGTTTCCTAAAGCAAAATTGCCATAGCTCAAGCTCAGTCACTGTGGCAACTTATGCTGAGAAACTAACCTGGTCAGGAGCAGGCTAACTGTCAGGCTAAGCTGAGCTCCTCTAACACTGACCAATAGGAACGCATAGATATTACCACTGACTCGCTCACATCAGTTGACTCCAAAAATAAAATTATACAGAAAACACACCTTAAATAATCAAATAAATAAAAAAAACAGGCTACAAAACAACTGTATTGTATGTATTGTGCTCAAAATGTAGGCTAATGACCTTTTTTAAGATATATGAAAACATTTTAACAGTTGCTACTTGTGCATTCAGTTGATCAGAAGATCCTAGCCATGCAGCCTTTCTCTCAGGTTTCATGACAGCTGTACCTTTTATGGTTATTAGAACATTACAACTTTACAATCTAAAATTGGTCTTTAAAGTATTAAAGCATTAAAAACACAAAATCAAAAGTTAAAATCACTGAATTAAAAATGAAAATAGAAATCAGACTACATTTTAACAGATAAGAGGAACACACATTTAACTCATTTGAGCTAGTATGGCTGTATTAGCCAGCTTACATTTGATTTACAGTCACTGCTATCATAAAAATACACTTATATGTAGGATTAAAATTCTACGTGTCACATTTAATGTCCAACAACAAATATTTTTGCAGAAAGTATATTTTATTCAGAATTCCTATTATTCTATTCTGCTCCGTCTGTGTATCACGCATGTGCACAGCAGCGCTCGTTCACTCTCATAAGCCTTGCCCACTCCTGACAGCAAAATGGATATATTTGCATGACTTTCTAACATTTACAGACGAAAAACATGTGACGCATCAATTATGCACTGAGGAAAACACAACGTCTCAAATGCATAAGGTATGTCTAAATTTAGAAACTCACAACTTCGATGCCCAGACGTCTTCAAACTGTTTTGAAAAGAAGAGGAGATGCTACACCATGGTAAAAATGCCCCCGTCCCAACTATTTTGAGACCTGTAGCAGGCAGCACATTTGAAATGAGCTAATTTTGTGCATAAAACATCTCAGTTTAAACATTTGTTATGTTATCTATGTTCTATTGTGAATAAAATATTGTCTCATGTGATTTGAAATTATCTTAGTTTTCATTTTATTCACACACACACACAAAAAAAAAAAAAAAAACGTCCCTTTTCCGGAATTCGGGTTGTATTATTGTAGTAGATCAATATAAACTATATTAAAATGAGAAATATTGAGAGAAATATAACTTTTATATTTTATTTCATATTTTATATTTCTTTTATTCTAAAGTTTAAAAAATGATTTATATTTTTATACCCGCATAGCAAGTAACAATCTGAATTGCACGTTACATTTTAAAGGAGAAATTACCGAAACAACATTTAAATAAATAAATACTGAGATTTTACAATAACTGCAGTTTGTCATATAGAAAAATGGATACGACATTGTATACCTGTCGTTACAGAGCAGAACTAAACATTTGTAATATCTAATATGGCAATTGTCTTGAAGATATGTCACTGAGTTAAACATATAGACCTACAAGTTGTCCAATTGACTTTGCCAGGTCTATTTAATACCTGAATGAAATCTAAAGAAATTCCTTTGTACAACAAAAAGAAAGAGAAATTGTAGCTGCATGGACATGCATCTTTTTTTCACCTTGCATTATTCTCATGTTTGTCAATAACACTATTTACATCTCATCACCTTTATAAAGCTGCTGATATCATCTCTACAGTAACAACCTGTGAAATATACAGTAATGACCGTGGCTGCCCCTTCTGTTTCAAATGATGTATGGAGGCCAAGCAAACTATAGACAACCTGTCCAGTGGAATGATGCTAGACAAAACAACACCGCTGTAGGTTATTGTCATGCTTCACTTCAATTAGGGATGCGTACAGTCTAGCGAGGATGTTCATCCTTGAATCAAGGTGCCAGATTCAGATCTCCTGTTCATTGAAATTCATAGTATGTATGTATTAAAGATCTGTGATCCGTTGCATTGCCATGTGTGTTCCTGATGAAAGGCAGCTCCTTACATGCTGAAATGCATCCGTTTGTTCATGGAGGTTTCAACACACCAGCAGGAATTTAAAGAGTGGAGGCTTATAGAGAGTAAGACAGCAGATTCATAGTATTCTGTATGTTTGCAGCAATTAAGCGATTGGCGTTAATATTAATAAAAAACAAGAACGATAATTGAATTGATTAATTTATATTAGATTCAATAAGGACCGTTTCAAAAGAGTCATTTGTTAGAAAATCAGACTACTCATTTTGTGCTGCATGTATTTGATTCACTATAAAAAAAAGAAAAAAAAACAGCTTACCATTCAAGAATCAGACTATTTTAGTACAATATTCTGTACGTCAACAAAAGAATGCATGCACAAGAATAGAATGTCATGCATTCATTAGATTGGAAGTTGGTCAAATTGAAATAAAAAGAGCATAACAAGTGTAGCTGCCACATGTCTCATCCCAGTATTTAAAGACCAAGTGTCACCTTCAGTATTTTGATTAAGCTAATATCAATATTTCTTCAGTTCAGATAAATCATACTGCTGAAAATCCCTCATGCAGTCCAATTCAAACCCATTACGACTCAATTTAAATGTATACTCACATACTTAATATGCTTGACACTGCAGGCCCATAGTGGTTTTGCACAAGTTAGAACCTATTACAGTTGTGTCTGTGCAGTGGGCTATAAAATGACCCAAGATATACTGTGTTTCCAACTGAATCACTATTGACTGCTGAGAATCTCACAGCC
Organism: Barbus barbus; assembly: GCF_936440315.1. Classification (NCBI taxonomy): domain Eukaryota; kingdom Metazoa; phylum Chordata; class Actinopteri; order Cypriniformes; family Cyprinidae; genus Barbus; species Barbus barbus. The sequence goes on from NC_136716.1 coordinate 23,429,048, forward strand.
TATTCACAAATATCAATTATGTGGTTCTGTGTGAAAAGCCTTAATAAGAAATGAAAAGACAAGCAGGTGATTCACAATACCAAAGTGAATGGCGAACTGTAACATTTTACTTCATGAATTCTCTGCTGAGCTCTTTGGATCTCAGATATTTGTATTTAAATACAGATATTTAAAAACTAACATTTTTACATTTTAGTAAGGACTAAAAGATTACTTGTCATATTTGGCAGCATAGCTGCCCTATACTAATATAATGCATTGAAACAACACTCTAATACTGTTTATATAGAGTTATTAAAGAACAAAAAGTCTTACAAGACTGAAACACGTTCATCATAATGTGCATGAGGAGTCGAACGAGACAGAAAGGTGTGTGCATATAAGTGTGTTTGTGTTTATGTGTGTTAGTTAGGCCACTTGAGGCTGTCGTATGAGACATAATTAAGAAACACGGCTTGACCCTTTGCTCTTGATGAATGGTTCAAGTCTCCAACATGACACATGAGCAGAGGATCATCAGTGTTAGCTGAATTACATTCAGTGAGGTAATTAATCAAAACACACAGACCTAATCCTGTTTTAATTAGCGGTTCGGCCCAGCGTCCGAATTCATGGAAGGGCAGTGGAGGTTTGCGAGGGACCTTCAGGGCAATGAAATAAGTTTGTTGATTTTAATCATTGTGTTATCAGACACCATTAAATTAACTTGTATTCAGCAAGGATGTACTTGTATTACGTTGGCCAAAACTGACAGTAAAGACACTTTTAATGATAATTCTATGAAAAAACTTTCTACTCATCAAAGAATTTAGAAAAAGAAGTATCATGGTTTCCACAAAAAAATCCATTATTTTAAATCATAATCATTTTTCACAATATCACACTTTATATTGTATTTTTGATCAAATAAATGTAGTCTTGGTGAGAGACTTTCAAAAGCATTCAAAAATCTCACAGACCCTATACTTTTAAACGATAGTGTAAACAAGTGGTTTAAGCTGACGGTTGTGTTTTAGAACATGATAGATGGTTTCTAACTGGTCCAAGCTGGTCTAAACTGGTTTTTAGACTGTGCAAGCTGGTAGACCATCTTGGACAAGCAACAAACCAATTACCGCAATCAAGATGGTTTGATGAGCAGCTAGTTAGTGAACAGCCTGAACCAGCTAAGAAACAATGTTCCAAAGCACACTTACATGTGGGTTTTAAAACAGGCAGTCTGAGTCAAAAGCAGACTCATACTATCAGCTCCATTATCAGTGTCTACAATCTTTCCTTCTTCTTTGAGACAAACAATTTTCGCAAAAAAATTAAAAAAACGGCAGCAGGATACCCCAGACAAAAAGCAAAGATGATCTCATTTATCCTTGTATCATCTCTCCTCCTTAATCACAATAAAGCTTTAAAGCATTTCTGCGAAGACGTTTGTACTCACAGAGCACATTGTATTACTGTAAAGTGTAATGTGAATGTTCCATTGCCTAAATGGACTGCACACATTGGGCTATTATATGTCCTTCATCTAATTATACTCAAATCAGCATCAACAAGAGAGGCTAAAGGACTTTAATTGTCCAGAATGCCATTTCAAGTCTGCGAGGAGCTAGACGAGAACATCCGTCACCAAATAAGCCCTTACACTGATCTCCACATTTGAATAACCATCTCTTGAATTTACCCAGCTGATCCGTCTCACCATAGAGGAATGTGCTGCCTTTTAAACATATTGATTTGTGGCTATTACGCTCCTGCTACAGGCTCGCTTTTCAGAGGGTGATCCATCTCTCAAGGTCAGTTCCTCACGTCTGCATTATCACTCAAGTTTGCTCTATTCCAGTCCTAAGTTGTGGATTCCTGGAAACTCTGGGAGACAGACGGAGCATGTTAGGGGACAATGAGGCTGAAGGCCCCCAGAAGAAACTTAACTTTCTCACATTACACTAAATAACACCAACAACAACAACAAAACAATAGTCTATCACTATGCAATGCAAAATTAGTCCCAATCCATGAAGTCCCTATATGCCTATCTATTTGCTTTTACCACAAAAATTAATAATAATATGCAAACTGTTTCGATCCATATATGTGACCTGGACCACAAAACCAGTCTTATGTCATTTTTTTCAAAATTGAGGTTTATACAACATCTGAAAGCTGAATAAACAAGCTTTCCATCAATGCATGGTTTGTTAGGATCGGACAATATTTGGCCGATATACAACTATTTGAAAATCTGGAATCTGAGGGTGCAAAAAAATCAAAATATTGAGAAAATCGCCTTGAAATTTGTCCAAATGATGTTCTTAGCAATACATTCAAAAATGAAGTTTTGATATATTTACGGTAAGAAATTTAATTTTGACCCATACAATGTATTTTTGGCTATTGCTGCAAATATACCCCAGCGACTTAAGACTGGTTTTGTGGTCCAGGGTCACATATGTCAAATTTTGTGCAAACTCGGTTCATAATGTTTTTTTTTTTCTCTCTCTTTCTCTCTTTCTTTGTGCATATACTATAGCACTTCTTTTTTCTTTCCATGCCCTGGCATCTGGAAGAACAGAAGGACTCGATATGAAGAGGGAGCGGTTTTAGTTCACACGACTGACCCAGGAAACTGCTGCCAAATTATTTACAATCAGCGTCTGTTTAATAGTCAGCAGTTTAATTTATGGATCTTGTGGATCTGAATGTCAATGTGTGGGAGACTGCAAAGTAAGGTGGGTGTAAACAATATATTTAGGTAATACATTTCATAATGCTTTTGGTGATATATTTAATCAACATTTAAATACCAATTATATGATATTGACAATATTGTTTTACTTGTTTTTACCTCATTTAATAAAAAAAACTGCTAATAAGAAAACAAGCTGAAAACAAGTTCTAATATCTTATTCAGGGCTGCTCAAATAAATGTTTTAGATTCACTATTGTTAAAAAAGTTTGTTGTAATACTTTAAAAAAATATATGCTTTTTAAACTAAGGATACATTAAATTGATCTAAAGTGAGAGTAAAGACATTTTACAGTGTTAAAAATATTTCAAATACATCATTTTTTCCTCTCTTGAGTACAAAGTCAGCATAATAATAACACCATGTGACACTGAAGACTGGAGTAATGACTGTTAATGTTAGTCTGTTATCACAGGAAGAAGTTACATTTTAAAATACATAAATTATATATATATATATATACACATGTATGTGTGTGTGTGTGTGTGTGTGTGTGGTGAATGTGAAAGATCTTTCAAAAAAAAAAAAAAACTTTTACAGAAAAATGACACAAATGATGTATATAATAAATTAATAATTAACAATGTTGTCTGAGAGAGAAACCTTTGGAACGATCTTTAGTCTTGAAAAAATAAAATAAAAATTGTTTGTGATTGAAAGCTCATTATGAATCGAATAGCACACAAATAAGAGCATCATTAACAACTAAAGGAAGTGGCAGTCTTGTGACAATGAATGGAGCCATGCATATTTCATCTTTTAACAAGTTGTGCATCACACATTTCTCTCCTGCTCGGCAGACAGCACAGACAGTGATCAATAGTGCCAGACACAGATGGAGATCGCATGAGCATCAATAAATGGCCATATGATGAATAGCAACATGGTGCTCAAAATGAACACGATGGGTGGAGAATGATGCAAAGACACTGTAACTTATGGGTGTGATAAATATGGGCTGACACGCATGCCAAAACTCCACACATGCATGTAGTGGCGGTTTATTAATCACATATGCCCTTCTCACGATGTCACATTATACACGCAGATGGTTTAATATGTATTAGATTGGTTGAATGTGATAGTGGATGCAGTAGATTAAAGTAGAGCAGAAAAAAAGACATGTCTATAAAAGCATTAACACAACAGTGAGGCCAACTGTAGTCTAATTACCTTTTAGATGTATGAAAAATTCTAAAGAGTTAGACAAATTATTGTTTTATTTTAAACTTAAAGCTTATGAAATATGCGTACAGTTCTAACCAGTTGTGCCAAGAAAGAAGTTACTGTAAGTTACTGCACTGTTAACCCACAACAGCTCATTACACCAAGTTTATCTGCCTAGAAAACTTTTCTGACTTCAATAATTCCAGTACTTTAACACAAACTAATGCTTCATATCTGGAACGCTAGCCCAGTTTACCCCCACTGTTAGTGCATTAGTGTAAACATGCCTTTTGAAACATGAATTATGACTGCCGTCAGTTGAGCTAAACTGGCAGTGAACTCAAAAATGCTTCATTAACAGACTGAAATAGACATGTGTCTATTGACTTTTCCCTGTCTGTTGCCTTTGATAATATATTGATTGCATATTGTCATAATGCCATCAGCCAATCAGCATTAATTGTATTACGCAAAATAGAATAAACGACAGACAGACAATCAGACAGCAGGCCGGATAGATAGATAGATAGATAGATAGATAGAAGATAGATAGATAGATAGATAGATAGATAGATAGATAGATAGATAGATAGATAGATAGATAGATAGATAGATAGATAGATAGATAGATAGATAGATAGATAGATAGATAGATAGATAGATAGATAGATAGATAGAACTGAACAGTAGGATGTTGGGTGGATGGACAAAAGACAGAATGACAGAAACAATTGAAAAAAAGAACGATAGATAGAACATGATGATAGAATGCTGGATGGATGGATGCTAAGGCCTGCTGTCTGCTGAAGATCTACTTCTATAATACAAATACATATTTAAAGTTAAAAAAGTTCTAAACTGGTTTATTATAACCTAATGTGTTTCAAACGTTTTGCACTGCCTGTTTCACTTTTTAATGCATATGCATTTCTCCATGAACTCAAAAAGAAGAAGAAAAGGTCTTGTTCACTGCCATTTACAATAGCGTTTCAACCTATCAAGTCGGGAGAGAGTTTCATCATTGAAGTCTTCCTTGAGATAGTCATCTGCTCCTAAAGTTCATATCTGGGACAGGCATATTTTAGGTAGACAGCCATCACATTCATCACAGGGATATCAAACAGCTCTCTTCTCAAATCTCCTTTACTGAATCTCATGGAGAATTTAAGCATTGTCTGAAGTTTCTTGTCATAACCCTCCCCTTCATCCACCTCAAGTACCTCATTTGATGTTTGTATTTGAGTTTCTCTGTTTATTTCACCGCCCCTGGATCCAGAAAACTTTCTCATCCCATCTTCCTCATCATTTCCCCCCCACCCTACCAGTTTCGCGTGGAGGTATCGAGCTACTCTCCGACGGCAGTGAGCACAGGTTTTTCTTGATGTTCTGAAATGGAAAGGTAGGTCACAGATGAATAGTGCCTGCACTCATTTCTGGGGCAAGCAACACCATCTCTGGGAATATATAAAAAAACCCTGACATTTCAGCATACTAGATATATGGAGGGGGTGGGATGCTACGTTAGTCACACATCAAGCTTCAGCATTTTCTAACCCTACTAACTTCATAGCATGCTATTCTGAGATATCACATGAGAAAAAAAAGAAAGAAAAAAGAACACATTGTAATATTACTGGCTACATACACTGAACTGCTATTTATCAAATAAACCTATCGATCAAATAAACTTTCAAACTTCAGAAAGACCATTTAAACATTTAGGAGAATTATCAATTCCATCCATAAATTGTTCAATCCATCAAAATGTTTTCTAATATCGATCAAATCAATTGTTCCATCTATCTATCCATCCATCCATCCATCCTTCCATCCATCCATCCATCCAATTAGTAATTCCATTCATCCAATCAATTGTTCCATCCATCCATAAAATCAATTTTCTGTCATTAATCAAATCAATTGTTCCATCCATCCATCCAAGTTGTTTCATCCAGCCAATCAATTGTTCCATCCATCCATCCATCCATCCATCCATCCATTCATCGATCAAGTCAGTTGTTTCATCCATCCATCCATCAAATCAATTGTTTCATCCATTCATCAAATCGATTGCTCCATCCATCCAATCAGTTGTTCCATCCATAACATTGATTGTTTCATCCATCCATCCATCAAATAAATTGTTCCATCCATCCAATCAGTCGTTCCATCCATAAAATCAATTGTTTCATCCAATCATCAAATACATTTTCCATCCATCCAATCAGTCGTTCCATTTATAAAATGAAATGTTTCATCCATCCATCCAATCAACTGTCCCATCCATCCATCTATCCATCCATCCATCCAATCAATCAATCCATCCATCCATCCATCCAATCAATTGTTTCATCCATCCATCCATCCATCCATCAAATCACTTGTTTCATCCATTCATCAAATAAATTATTCCATGCATCCAATCAGTTGTTCCATCCATAAAAATGTATTGTTTCATCCATCCATCCATCCATCCATCCATCCATCCATCCATCCATCCATCCATCAAATTAATTGTTCAATCCATCCATGCATCCAACCATTCATTCCATTCATAAAATCAATTGTTCCACCTACCCACCCATTGTTCAATCAATCCATCAATTTATCAATCTATTGTTTAATCTATCTATCCTTCAGTCTATCAATCTATCAAATAAACCTTCACATTTCAAAAATATTTAAAAAAAATGTATAAGATAGAAGCATTCTAATATCAAAAACTGGACTCATCGTTTCTGCTTTGAATTAATGATTTTGAATAAAAAGTGTCTAATGTTGACGGTTTCACATAAACAGCTCTAAACATATTCTGTAAATAGCACAATGGAAAGGAAATGCATCCTATAAAACACAGCTGTCTTCCTATCAAGCTGTAAGTGATTTCCATTATTCTCTGCCCTGTGTTTGTTTCACTTTAGCCCTGTGCTGGCGAAGACAACAAAATCTTTGATTATGTTCATTTCCTCACACTCCCTTGGCTCTGAAAGGCATTTTTTCACAGATGCAAGAGGAGGACATATGACTTCATCGGAATTCATATTCCGATGAATGACACACCACTGAGATTTTGACGCAGCATCTTATCTGTAGTCTGACACCTGATTGACTCTGAGGAGTTAGACTTTTATGTTCTATGACGGCTGTTTAGAAATAATTTTCCTCTGAGTTGAGGACAGTGCACAGAACACAAGGAAATTAATTTGGCAAAGCAGCACTGAAAAATAATTCACACAAGCCAACTCTGTCAGAGCAAACAAAGAAGGATAATGAGAATAAAAATTCAATTCAATAATTAATTAACTTGTTGGCAGTGTTTCACACTCTCAATAAGTTCGTGACAGGAGACAACAATAAATGAAGTGTGAGGCTCCAAAAATGAGGCATGCTTAAGTTAAATGGTCTTGTAAAATTACAAATTCCACATTTTCTCTGAAAGTGCATATTATATGAAACAACAGTGTGCATTGTTTTGTAGATAACATTAATAAATATAATAAAAGGTGAGTTATTTCTTTCCTAAATTCTTATTTGAGAGAAAGAAACATAAAATATAGAGGAATTGGTATATTTTTGACACCACCACCACCAAAAAATAAATAAATAAAATAAATAGATAAAAATAAATCTGCCTTGTGTTAATAAAAGTAGGTTTTCTAAATAATGATTTACTGACAGCAGCATCTCAGGTCTGAACGCTACGGCTTCAGGATTTCTAGGTTATGTCAAAGTTGCCAACAAGCGCAACAGTCAGTAATAACAGCTGTCAATGTCAGATGTCAATGTAGAAAAAAAAAGCACACTATGTAGTGCAGTGCCATGAAATGTGACAATTTCTGACAGTTTCCTTCTATTCTGAGGTCTATACTGGTGGGAGCTATATTATTATTCACAAATTGTGTAGAAGTAATTTTGCTAATAGTGTAGACTAATAATAATAATTCAGCATTATTATTATTATTATACAAATATACATATACTAATTTGAAATAGTGTAGACTATTACAAATACCATCAAATACAATCACAATTGTGTTTTCCTATTATTTAATTGTCAAAAAGTTTACACTTTGTTACACAAAATAAATAAAAAAAATAATCAAAACAACCATATTTCATAACTGAATAGCATTCACAAGCAATTTGATGGTCATATGGTATTAATATACCATAGTTCTCTTTAAAGTACTCATCATTGCACTATTTTAAAAGTATGCTGCACTCTCAGAAAAAAAGGGTACAATAGCTGATATTGGGGCAACGCTGAAATGCACACTTTTGGTAATACTATGCACATTTTAGGAGATGATATGTAATCTTAAAGTTTAAGGTAGTAATATAGGGGTAAGTTATGTACAAAGATGTACCCTAGGACACCGCCCCAGTGACAGCATCTGTATTGTTTTCCCTGAGAGTGTGTGCAGTATTCAGTTAATAGAAAACCAGTATTCTATTCCGGATATAGTCAATATTTGTTTACTGTGCACATCTAAATGAACATCATCAACCCCAACATAATATGTATCTCAATTTCAAACTGCAACCGCAAATACACATCAGATGATCTATGTTCACACTGAGACCCATCAACCAAAAAAACACATCAAGGAAAATATCTAAAAATGTCCAGCAAGTAAAATATCTTGAAATCCGGAGCGACACAATCTCCTGAGAGTAAAGACAGCAGTTGGTGGGGACATGCATGGTTTATATCGGCAGCTGGGAACAGCTGGCTTGGTCTGGTTTAACGAGACTAGTACCAAAAGTAATTAAACTTTGTCAGAGATAAAATGACCATCTGCAACATATGTCCAGTAAGCATTGGCATCAAAGCCATTTTTCACACTGATTTCATATATGGCCGCTCAGCAGTCCCCAGCCATCGGAAAGACATCATTTGAAGCAGAAGCATGATGAAATGCAAATCAAACTAAGTAAATTAGTGCAGGTCTTACAGAAGTAACTGTCAAAATAAATGCTACAACATCAAATGTATTATTTACTTTTTACACACCCTCAACAGTACAATATGAACTCACACTTTCTGTTCAATCAAAAATTCACCATACAGCTCTGACAGCTATGTTAAGATACTTCAGAACTTAATAACTTGGCCTAATGGTTGGGGAGCCAGCCTCGTAACCAAAAGGTTGCGAGTTCGAGTCTCCGGTCCGGCAGGAATTGTAGGTGAGGGGAGTTTTCACAGATTCTGCAAGATTCTTTTCACCCACACACACACACGACTGCAACTTGACTAACAAGTGAAAGTCAAGATTTTGAGGCTCTAAATTATATACAGTAAAACACTGTCCCTGAGCACAATTTAAAATCCAAGCCACAGAGACAGACTGCCAGAGGCTTTTGTGTGTACACTTCCCACATAACACCAACCACAAGTGAACAATAGTTTATCTGGGTAGGGTAAATGCAAAGTTTGGCAAACTAGAAGTGTAGAGCTGCTGATTCTTACTGGTTCAGCTGATATTTTTCTCCTGACTGCTCCCTGATGTTTCAGAGAATAATGCAGTGGAAAATGTGTAGAGTAAAGCATTTTTTAATTTGCACTGTCTGCAGTCTCGCGTCAAAGAGAGCATGATTACCATAAAATGTCATGAGGCTTTTTTTAATTAATAAATAGAAATTAAGTACAAATGAAAACATGACACAATAGCATTACACTATTTTTATTCAATGTGACTGCTGTAAATTAGAGTTATATATAATTATGTATATACTGTAGAGTTATACATATAATTGAATTAACTGTATGATATGCTAATTAATTAAATGACACCATTAATATCAATATTATATAGACACTATTATAGTGGCAGATGTGATTTGAAGGTTTGAAAAAGACATGGCTTTAAACATCTATATGTTGTTTATTTCAAATGATTGAATTGTGATATAAAGTATTGGTTATTCAGTGTCTAATAACGTCCGTATGGAAATATTCCTGCTGTCTACCATGACTCATATACACATTTCTGGATGGAAAAAAAAAAAATAAAGTATTTGCCACTTCATTTAGAAGCGTGCTGTCAATGCCATTATTAATGCCTGGATTTAATATCACACCAGTACACTGTGCCCTGTGATATCAATTAAATTCACATTACATCTGAGATTGTTAGCTACAAGGCCTTGAAGCATAAGAGATCAAGTGAAATTCAATAAAAACTGTTAGCCTTCTGCTTCTGAGAGATCTAATTTCATGCTAAAATGCTTGTGAAATAATAGTTAAACCTATTGAAATCTAGCCAATATCTTGTGTTCTCAATGCCAGGCTGGAATAAACATTTGCTGAAAGAGGAACTTGTGAATTACACCATTCATTTCTGAGATGGAAAATGCACCATAACAGCTCAACTGCCGTCCTTGAAACTTTATGTAAAATTAAAAATAGGATAGAGAGACAACAATGAACCCATATAATATATAAATGCAGATTCTATTAGATAAAATCAGTAATGTGTAATATTACTATGTGCACCATGTGTAAGTTATGACCTCATAGCGACCTCATATTTATCCCGTAGAGTAAATAATATAGAAATTTCCATGCATCACTAATGATAGCAGTGATTCCAAAAGTCTGAAAGCTAAATTTGGGCTTGATATTATCCAGCAGTATGTGGACAAGCAGACCCTTGCTACACATCTAGCCCTCTATTCACACCACAAGATAATTATCCAGATTGCTAATACCCGATTTGGAGACGACAGAGACACTCATCCATTTAGTTTACTTTGCCAGCGGATCTTTCATGGCAGAAGAAAACCTTTCCATTATGTCTATAGTTAGACGTGCTTATTATTTCCATCAGACATCTTCTCACGCAATATTTGCCTTCACCCTTCCCTAGTCACATAACTTCATGTTGATTGTTTTCATTTCTGTAAACTATATTTGCCCAAGGATAATGAGAGGCAAAATTTCAGCGTACAGGGAACAACAACACCGAACAAGAAAACTGAAAAGAATTTGTGGATAATGAGACTCTTAATGAGAGGATGATGGTATGCCCAAAATGGTACTTGATGGAATATTAAAACTGTAATCTTTGGAGCTGTAAATACTTCACTTATAGTTTAAATGAAGGGAACAGCTAAATGCTGATCATATTGCTGCAGGCAAAAACCTACAGAGAGCATCTGCACATCATGTAACCATTTAAGAAGCAATTTTAAAAAGTATATGCATACTATTCAAAAACTTTGGGGTTGGCAGATTTGTTTGTTTATTGACATTTCTGAAAGAAGTTACTCACCAATGCTGCATTAATTCGATAAAAATAGAGTAAAAATGGAAATATTGTTAAATAATATTACAGTTAAAAAAATAAATAAATAAATAAATAATACATTCTGAATACATTTTAAAATATAATTAATTCCTGTGATGTCAAAGCTGAATTTTCAGCATCAATACTCTAGTCTTCAGTGTAAAATTATCCAGAAATCATTCTAATATGCTGATTTGCTGCTCAAGAAACATTTATTTTATTATTATCAATGTTAAAATGGATGTGGATATTCTTGCAGAAAATGTATTTTAAATAATAATAATAATAACAATTATTATTGTTATTAATTAATTTAATTTTATATATGAATTTTTCAGGATTCTTTCTCAGAACAGGAATATTTTGTAACACTACAAATGTCTTTGTCACAATTTTATGATCAATTTAATGCATCCTTGCACAATTAATGTATTAATAAACCAAAATACATGCATACACGTACACATACGTACATCCATATCAAATCAATCAGTCATACCCATGATCCCAAACTTTTGAGTGGTGACATTAGTATAAACAATAATTACAAAACAAATTAATAATTTACCATAATATATTGAAATACTTCACTGGATGGTGTTCTGTGGTCTGCAGGGCAGTGATATATTTATATTCAATGATGTGAAAATATAATACATTACTTAATGCCTATTCCAAGCTTTATTCTTCTGCTACAAAAATGCTATATTTATTATGTTATCTTCATTTAATTTTAATCGATTGACAACCTAATAAATGTCCATGAACCCATTCAAAATGTCTTTATCATAGTCATAATCATAAACGATAAAACTTTATTTTAGGGTCTCTTGACTAGTTGCTTATTAGCATGCATATTACTAGAATATTGCTATTTATTTGTACTAATTAAGCACGTATTTATGCCTTATTCTACATCCCTAAATACCTAAACTTAACAACTACCTTGCTAACTATTAATAAGCAGCAAAATAGAAAATTATTGAGGGAAAAGTCATATTTAATAGTGAATGAGTGTTCCCTATTCTAAAGTGTTACCTCATAATTTCTTTAGTTTTACGAAACAGAGGTTTCTACATTATTCACATATTCACCAAACTTTCTCTGCACCACTAAACAAACAGAGACAGACAGAGAGCGAAAGAGAGCAGAAGAGAATTAAATGCTGCTTGAGTGATGGCAGACGACCAGAGGCAGCAAGACACATCAGTTATTCACAGTATCTAATGATCCCACGTCTCTGCCGAGGACATTTTCCGAGAAAAAGCCACATTTAACAAACCAGGGCAGTCTCATGTGGGAAACCAAGCTTTTTTTTCTGTGCACCTCCAAAACATCACTCTGGTGAAATTCAGTTAAAAGCCTTTGCAGACTTTGATATTATCCTGTCAGAGTGACACAAACATGTGGCAACCACTGCAAAACATGAACAAACGTCACAGGCAGATAAATATAGTGATGATAATTTCTAAAAAAAAAAACATGTAAAAAAAATATATTTCATGCACTATATTCCAAGTCTTCTGAACCCATACGATGAGCTTTGCATGAGAACTGATCAAAACTAAACTTCTCCTCTAACAAATTTCATTCCAAAAGATATATTTGATGAACAAACACTGGAGTTGCAAATGCCACATTAACCTGCAGAAAGTTCCAGAGAAAGGCTACAGTCCTAATAAGTTGTGAAGCTTTGAGTTTGTTTTCAGAAGTGGGCGTCCTAAGTTTCATCATTAATGATAACTTAATCATTTCAAGTAAAGAATTCCCAGAGATAAAGTTTCTTGACACCTCAAAGCGAATTCAGAACCCACCTACACTGCTTTGTTATGAAGCAAACCTGACAAACAAACCCTATAAAATGCTGAAAAAAGCATCATTTTAGTTCGACTGCAGACTCGGTTTTGACATATTATGCGTGGATGAATTAATTATCTCAACAGACTACAGGTCAGACGTGCAGAGGGCTGGAAAGAAGAACTTCAAGCTGTCTTATTGTTAAACATGCATATATTAAAATATCAAAAGCATCTCTGCAATAACCCTGTCAAAGTTTGCAATTGCAAACAACTTGTTGTCTCATCATCAGTTTAATGTAATTATTCAGAAGGTGCTATTGTTGTCTATTCTTGCCTCTTTTTTAAAATATTATTATTTAGAGCCAGATTGCAGACTTTACAGAACAATCTAAAATGCAATAATAACAATTTAAGGTCATCCGCCGTCACACTCAAGTCAGACAAATGAGTAACTCATATGACACAGAACCATTATACATTGATTTCTGAAGATTGCTCAGTATTGGCTACAAGAAATGTAACACAGCAGATGCTTTTCTGGATAATTGCTTGTTTACGTGTCTGATTAAAAAAGCGAGATTGTTATTAGCAGACGTCTACTGGCTGAAAACGCCTCTGTTATTTTACTGATCAGCCGAACAGCTTAATTTGATACCGTGACACAATGTTTCATTAATTTGTTCTAATGAGAGAGCGAAGCTAGCAAAGCGATGACATTTATCAGTATTTAACATCTGCGTAATCAACCCAGAACCCTCCACTTCTGCTGTGCTGTGAAAGACAACTTCGGTTGTGATTAGGGTGCCAAATGAAGCCACCATTTTGGGCCAAATGGACAGTATCCAACTATCTAACTAGAATAAACAATTCCGAATAGCTTCCTATGTTTATAGTCATAGGAAGCTAATAACTGATAATTGAATAAAATAATTGAATAATTGAAACAAACAAGCAAACAATCTTAACTAATTGAAGAAAAATGCTGTGATCAAGCTCTACAACCAGCGCGATTTTTGAAGATAGCAGAATAGAAAGTCAATGTTCAGCAATTGAATATCAGTTTACATGAGAATTTCAACATGTTTTCATATGTTATCAAACTGATTTCTGTCATTTCATCAAACAAGATGCAACATTTTACAGTGAAACTAGCCAAATAATACCACAAAAGTTCAGTCAGCCTATTGCTAATATTTACTGGTGTTTGTGCTGTTGATCTCCCACCAAATTGATGATGTCACTTACTGGCAGAGGCTGACAGTAGTGAAGTATTTTACTCTGTTTTAAAAGTACTTTTCAAGTGTCTGTATTCTATCAGAGTGCATTTCTTTAGAAAACTTAGTAACACTTTAGAATAGGCAACACTTATTCGCTATTAACGATGACTTTTCCCCTCAATCAATTCATAATTTGCTGCTTATTAATAGTTAGTAAGGTAGTTAAGTTTAGGTATTGGGTAAGATTAGGGATGTAGAATAAGGCATTAATATGTGCTTAATTACTACTAATAAATGGCTAATATCCTAGTAATATGCATGCTAATAAGCAACTAGTTAAGATACCCTAAAATAAAGTGTTACATAAACTTTAGTTCACATTCCAAAGCATAATATTGTAATTTTACTGCACTTTCATATTAAATATCATGTAATACTTAATTACATTAGAAATCTATTAGGCTACTTTCTCACATTTACTCAAGTAAAAGTAATTCAAAGATTTAGTTGAGTAGCACTACATTTTTAATGTTCTTAAGTATTAAAGGTAAAACAAACAACAACTTTTATTTATGAAATGTAGTGCAGTAAAACGTATGACATTATATTTTGGAATGTAGTGAAGTAAAGTTTTCCAAAGAAAAACACTACAGATTGTCCCTCCTGTCTGTTACAGCTCTCCAGGGACTCTATTACACTGTATGATGAAATCCACATATAAGCAAGGATTTCAGTGTATGTGTCTTTTGCCCATGCCAGCAAGGCTAAATACATCACACACTTTCCTGACCAGGTGGGGCATTAACTCCCTGCAGCTCTGCATGTGCTGTGCCATTCTAGAGATTAGCTCAGCGTCAGTATGTGTGAAAGGACAGCGTGTGCGGGCTAAGAGGGGTAAACCCATGCTTAGAGGCCCAAACATTGTGCACCTCAAAGGGCTGTCAGGATGGGCTGGGTATATGTCCTATCAGCACTTTGCAAAACAGCTGATTATTCTAGTACAGCATGCCTGTCACAGCTGGGAAATAAGAAAAAAGCTCTAAGGCATAAAACCAACAATCTATTAATAACAGACAAAAGAGACTAACTTAGATGCCATGGAGAAAACTGAAATTGATTGCAAAAGCCTTTTCAGGTTTCAGGTTTCATTGCACACGCAGTATATGTGGCCTGGACAGAATCTCACCAGGCATCTCTCTGTCCATGAGTACGTTGCATTTTATAAAATTTTTGCTTCACGTTTGGCTTGTTTACAGTTTACAGAAAGATTAGACATTTCTGCACGACTAACAGCAAGAACTAAATCGGAAAACTAATGACTATCTAACAAGTACCCATATTTGCTACATTACTTAATTATGATTGACATTTATTCTTTAAATTATGGCGATAACACAAATTAACAGGATGTTGTCTGTATCAGTCAAAAGTTTGTATGCGACTAGTTATTATATGTGTTTTATTGAACATGTATAGCTTTTAATAAAAAAAAAGCTTAAGAATAGTGTTATATTGGAATATATACATACATACATACATATATATTTTATATGGTTATATTTGTAATCATTTCTTGACGGATTCTAGATTGTGAGGTGATGTTTTAGCATTGTTTTATATACAAAATTTTACTTTTGAATGCACTTGCATGCAAAATACAATTCATTGTAACACTTTAGAATATGGAACATTTATTCACAATTATCCACGACTTTTCCCTCGATAAATTCCTAATTTGCTGCTTATTAATAGTTAGTAAGATAGTTGTTAAATTTAGGTATTGGGTAGGATTAGGGATGTAGAATAAGCATGTGCTTATTGCTTAATTACTACTAATGGCTAATATTCTAGTAATATGCATGCTAATAAGCAACTAGTTAAGAGACCCTAAAATAAAGTGTTACCCATTTCATTATTTAGCATTAAAGTCACATTTTCTTTAACAGTACTGGAAATTACAGCATCAGACCATATACAAAAAAAATCATTTCACTTCACCTTTGGAAATTCATGATATCTGAACCTCCTAACAGTAAATCTCCTCAGATAATGGCTGCCAGCAGACAAATAAGTCAATAGTTAAGTACAGAAACTAAGCCCTTGCCATGAAAAGAGACGAAAGGAAAATAAACACTTTAATAAGATCACAGTGGAGACGAGGATGCGTTCAGAATGCAAGTCTTTCTTGGTTGTTTAGCAGTTTTTGTTGCCTCAAACTGCCTTTGACACTCAGTGTCTTTCTGCCATGGCTGGCAGGCGGCCCAGGGACTGAACTGCGTCTTCTGTAATTAGTCAGAAGTGAGAAACCCAATTAGGATGGCAGGTAGCTGCTTCTTCTTATTAAGCCAACAGAAGAGAGATGCCATGTCATTTGCTCAGAGGATAAAGAGGTCCTCCAAATCCAAAGAGAGAAATAGAGAAAGAGAGATTGCTTACATAATCTGTAGAGTCAAATTTCTCAAATATATTCCAGAGACAGGACAGTCTCATAAAGACAATGTCACTGTAGTGACTTTTATCCTTGTATCACCAAAAGACGCAAAAACACCCTCAATTTGGAGGATTCTGTCAAAGCATTTGGATTTTATTGTGTGTTTAAGTAATGCAACACATGGAAAACACTTGTTTTGTCCTATATATAGTACATCATGAATATACTTTTATGTAGACTGTAATAAAAAAAAAAAGTTGAGTCAATTTAAAATTTTAAGGCATCCAGCTTCATCAGATTTTTGAGTTTTCTCAACTTCTTGTTTTAAATTTATACAACAAAAAGTTGAGAAATTTCCTAAAATATAAGTTGAGAACACAAAAATCTGCTGAATCTGGTTGCCTTAAAATTTTAAGTTGGCTCAACTTTTCTTTTTTTTTTTTTTTTTTACAGTGTATGAACATCAAATATTCAAACTGTCTTGAAAACTTTAAAAGGTTTGGTACTTTTAAAATGCAATTTTTGGATGTTTTGTACAGTATATATACACTTTTTTTACTGTTTTTATTCAATTAACAATAAATAACATTGTTAAATTAACATTTATTGTGCAAAAATACATTTATTTGTATTCATATAGACACACACATGACAACCATCTCTGAGTTGTGACGTAGTTTCTATCACAACACTTTTGCTACTAACTGTTACGGGGAGAACGAGACGTGAGACTTGCGGATCCATTTGCAAGCTTTATTCCAAGACGTGGTCAAAACACAAGCAGGGTCAAAACATCAGCAAACAGGTATAACACAGGCATGACAAAGAGTAATCCTAGGGCAAGTGTGGGTATTTGAGCGGCGAACAATATCCAGAGGGCTTGAGAAGAGGGGTAGTCCAATAACATGAGCAATAATCCAAACGAGATACAAACAGAGTCCGAACGGCAAGGCAAAGGGTTAATCCAGGAAACACAGGCAAGAATCAAAACACGAAAAAACATTGAGATGTGATGGAAATGCCCATGACCCAAACAAAATAAAGTCAAAATGACAGATTTTTCCAGTGATATCATGTGGCATCACTTCAGTTATTATTAAATGAAGTATGAATAAATGCTTTGAACACAGAAAAGACTGATTCGGCAAGAACAACAGCCTCCGGTTCACCTCATCCCGAGGCTTTATCCAGTCACCCCGACTAAAAATCAATACCAGCACAGTTTATTTTAAAGCTTCAGGGGAATGTTTTTAACCTGTGCTTGAGGCTCTATTAGAACTATTTTGACTGGCTAATAATGACGGCTAATCTCATCAAACCTGAATCTTTAATCTAAACACTGAACTGTCATCGCGTTGAACGACAAGAAATACACAGCCCACCGAACCTGTCAAATCGTCATGTCTTCTCTGTTCAACTCATTACTTCATCCAGTGTAAACTCTTGTACAGCAGGACAACACAATCACATATTAACTGGGTCAGATCTGACAGGCCTGTCTGCACAGGAGCCTCGGAAAACAACTGTACAGCCATGTTCCATCATCTTCACCTGCTTTCTTTGACACTTCATTCCACTCTTTGTTAGAGAACCCTCATACCTCCTCATTTTGGATTCTTTCATTTTCTCTGAATCTTAAAGGCATAGTTCACTCTTGTGTCATTCAAAACGTATGCGACTTTCCTCTATGGACCACAAAAGGAGAATTTTTCACATTCATGAGAGTTTCTTAGACATATTCAGTTTATGAATGAATCATTCTTTTGAGTAGAATCTTAATGACATTTTCGACTCAACTCACTGACTCATTCATTTACAGCAGTTCACAAGATTATCAGTGAATAACTTACATTTCAGTCTATTTCTAACACAACACTATGACTTCAGTAGACTTTGAATATAGTTCAAAATTAATATACAAACCACTTTTGCATCCTTTTTGGAGCTGCAGCGCATTTATGTACTGCACGACTGGAACATTTAGGATTTAATGAGCAAAAAGCGACAAAATATTTATCTTTGATTCTTGAACTTCAAAAACATATTCTCAACTTTATTTGTAGGGTCTCAAAAGGCTAATTATGTATAAAGCACCTTTATTTCCATTAATGAGACATCCCTCTAACCATTGAGAAGCAGCTCTATTTTTAACACCTGTTATTGCAAATTGAAATACTGTCAGAAATATGAGTAATTATGATTTCGACTGAAAGAAAGGTGATGCACTAAACAACCTTTTCTTATATTAAACTAATAGAGTGATGCAGGGATGATGCCATTTTTAAGCCAAACCAGAAGATATCATTACTCTGGTTCCCTTGACAAAAAGCTAATAGCCATTGCCTATTGGGTTATTGCAAAAATAAGCTCTGTGACCAACAAAAGTTCATGATTCTTAAAAGCACTGTTCATCAAGAATGGTTACACTTTATTTTGATAGTCCATTTTAGACATTTGACAGTACTGTAGCTATAAGTAACTTTGCAACTAGTTTGGTTAGACATAAAGTGTTAGCAGATACTGGTAGTTGACATGTAGTTGCAAAGTTTCTTATAGTTAGTAGAATGCCTAAAGTGGACTATCAAATTAAAGTGTAACCTCAAGAATCTTTACAAATAAACACAACTTTTATACACTGTGAAGCCTACATTTAATCGCCAGAGGTAAAATGCCAAAGGTAGGCCATATATGACCTACACCTCAGCTGCATGACTTCAGTGTTAATACCACTTATGTACTTGACAACTCATTCTGTCTTTATTTAAAGATTGACAAGTTGGAAAGTTTGAGATAGAAAAGTTTGCAAAAGTGTGAGTATACAACGAGGCTGTAAAAGCAGACTAGTTGAGTTTACCTGTTTGGCAATGACATTTAATGTCCCTGAAAGTGTTCCTCTGTGGTCTAATTTAACCACTTGTTAGCAACCACTACTTTAGAGACACCTGAAGCTTAAAAAAATCATCACAAGTTGGGTATTAATGATGCATTTTAAGTTGTAGAACAAAACATGGGATATCCACAGACGATATTTCGTGCATTTAACCAAAACCCATTCAAAAAAACAATTAGCTTTGAGACAATTTCTGCAGCTCTTTTTACAGGGTTTATTAATCTTACAGAAATTATAAATTTTCGCTTATTCATATTAACACTTGTTTAGATTAAAAAAAATGTTTAGTAGTTTTATACAAAATATGATGTAAACATTGGATAACATACCAAAGTTTAGAATTAACAACAATTATATTTGATATATATATATATTTTTTTTTTTTTTTATTGAACGCTTATCTTTTACATTTGAGAGACTGGATTGCTGTTTCCTCATAAAGGCATTAATTTCCCTTTTGATTTTATCTGTTTTCATCTAAAAATTGCACTGGATTTGGTGAGTTAGGCAACTCATCTTGGGACCTGATGATGCTATGGTGCAAGTGGCTCTCAAATTATGAAGACACTCTAAGCTAAGAGACAAGTAAACAGTCTCCCCAGAGAAGAACTTCAAGACAAGTTCATCAAGACAGCCATGTGTTTGAAGCAGCAGATCTAAATCTGTTGAAACAGGTGATTGGCAGAGGTAAACTGTGAAGGAAATGGCATGAAATTGTAAGAACAAAGGATGCAAGAATGGAACTACTTGAAAATGAGCTTCATGTCAATGCTAACAGACTCACATAAGAATTCACAGTGGATTTACAACGTTCTTTTTTGCCCGAGCAATCCATTATTTATTATTACTCTAGTCAGTTTCTGGTTTCCAGCTGACATTAAAGTGGTTTAACAACTGCAAATTATTTAAGCTCCGTGCCCTGCAACTCTTCACTTTACATACAGTCACATTCTCCACATGCTCTGTAACACTCTCTCGTTGAGGTGTAATCTCTCATGTGTACTACACCAAATACCATGTGACCCAATGGCAATTTTCATGCCCGTTGCTCATTAGCATTTCAAACACATTTCAGTCCCTCGTGCCAATCCCTGGCTTGTTAGCCACCCCAAAAGATGAGCTGCAAAGTTTCTTCATTAGCAAAATGTGGCTTCATTTCCATATATATATATATATGTGTGTGTGTGTGTGTGTGTGTGTGTGTGCCATTAACTATCTTCCAGTACACAGCTATATTATCTCTAACATTTCCCTTGTATCATTCCTGAAAGTGATTTTTACATAGGTACTTCTAAAACACCCAACAAGCTTTTTATTGGTAAAAGCCTCTCTGGAGTGTCATAATCAGTAAGGAATCGCTGGAAATTGCTGGAAATGGAGGAAAGGGTCAGTCGTAATGGTTAAAAGGCAAAGTACTGCAACTCTTTACTTTAAGCAAGGGGGAGAAATGAAAAGAGAAACTTTTATCATAGCATTTTCAGCTTCAAGGCAATCAGCTTCAGACGGCCCCTTGAGGGACCCCACGGCAAGCTCCTGTCAATTGAGTCAGCAGAGGGTGGCCATGACAGAAAGAGGGAGAGTTGAAGAGGAAGTTCTCTTCAGCTGATGGGACAAAATGTTGCGTCAAATGCGAGGAAAAATATAAAAGATAGAGAAGTGTGAATAGAATTCAAAAGTGATATCAACCTATAGAGAAAGAGTTCAATGGTTTATGAGGTCAAAGTCAATGTAAAACACAACTCACAGTCCATTTTAATCCCAAATTTCAAAGTGAAACAACATAGCAACGTAAAAAAGAGTAGACAACCAAGGTTCATCAAAATATGTGACTCTGCCTCTGCTAAAATTTACCTATACATTTCACTGCAGTTTCCAGCTGAAATTAACACTATAGCAGTCAAATGCAGGCTAAGTTTTGAGTTTGTTAGCCTTTGTATGTACAGTCATGGCCAAAAATATTGGCACCCTTGATAAATATGATCAAAGAAGGCTGTGAAAATTAATCTGCATTGTTAATCCTTTTGATCTTTTATTTTAAAAAAAATCACAAAAATCTATCCTTTCATTGGATAATAAGAATTTAAAATTGGGGGAAATATCATTATGAAATAAATGTTTTTCTCTAATACACATTGGCCACAATTAACGGCACCCTTTTATTCAATACTTTTTGAAACCTCCATTCGCCAGTTTAACAGATTTAAATTTCCTCCTATAATGCCTGATGAGGTTAGAGAACACCTGACAAGAGATCAGAGACCATTCCTTCATCCAGAATCACTCCAGATCCTTCAGATGCACAGCTCCATGTTGGTGCTTCTTCTCTTCAGTTCACCTCACTCATTTTCTACAGGGTTCAGGTCAGAGGACTGGAATGGCCAGCAGAAGCTTGGTTTTGTGCTCAGTGACCCATTTTTGTGTTGTTTTTAAGGTTTGTGTTTGGATTATTGTACGGTTGGAAGATCCAAACATGGCCCATTATAAGATTTCTAACAAAATCAGTCACTTGTTGATTTTTTATCTGTTGGTATTTGATAGAATCCATGATGCCATGTGTCTAAACAAGATGTCCAGGACCTCCAGCAGAAATATAAACCCACAGCATTAAAAGTACAGCAGGATATTTCATTGTACACATGGGGTACTTTTTATCGCTGTGTTCATCAAACCCATCTTGAGTGTTTGCTGCTAAAAAGCTATCTTTTTAGTTCCATCTGACCATAAAAGTCAGTCCCATTTGAAGTTCCAGTCATGTTTTTTGAATTTTTTAAATAAAAGATCAAAAGGATTATCAATGCAGATTCATTTTCACAGCCGCCTTTCATCATATTTACCAAGGGTACCAATATTTTTGGGCATGACTGGAGCTGATTTTCAGGTAGTTCCATTTTTTGCATCCTTTGTTCTTACAATTTCAGCCCATTTACTTCACAGTGTACTGCTGCCAATCACCTTGAAAAATCAAGAGGAAATAAAAGTAATAGTGTTTTTTGAAAGAACTCTGATTGTGACTTTTGATGAAGTGCCACATCATTTTCAATGTTACTATTTGAAACCTAGGCTCATTGAAAAAAAAACAACAAGCTTCTACCTGCATTTTTGCAAAACTAAAAAACTAATATATATATTTATATATATATATATATATATACAATTCTCTGCAGCTTCCATCAGTTCACTAGTGGCAGTAAAACACCAACAACTTTTATTCATTTTCACATATATTATAATTACAGGGGCTAATTATTGATGAATATAAAGACACATTTTCACATGATTCCAAAAAATGCATGACTTGTAGACTAATACATTTTGGCATCTACTACACCATATAACCAGTTCCATATGTATGGCTTTTTTGATTTAGTAAACTTGCTAGTGAGTTCACCGGGTACGGCATTGCTTGTGATGTGGGGCGTCTCTGTGAAACGTGAAAAGTCTCAATCCAACAATCTCTCAAAGAGCTAAAAATTAAATTAACACACGCCAAATGCGGGTAAAAATCAGTTGTGGCGGTAAGGCTGTCAAATCACTAGCCAATTTGGCGGGTTACTTTTCATAAATTATTTTCACTCATTAATTTCTTGGCGAAGTTCATTCAAGCCAAATCTGCATACACTTGGTGATGAAGTCTGGTTAGAATAACTTGTGCGAGTACCTATTTAGATTGCTTTATTTCACTGCATGATTCAGTCTATTAATATGCATTATTAATAGGCAGTCGTGGCCTAGTGGATAGAGAGTTTACATTTACATTTATTCATTTAGCTGACGCTTTTATCCAAAGCGACTTACAATTGCTATATATGTCAGAGGTCGCACACCTCTGGAGCAACTAGGGGTTAAGTGTCTTGCTCAGGGACACACTGGTGTCTCACAGTGGATTCGAACCCGGGTCTCTCACACCAAAGGCATGTGTCTTATCCACTGCGCCATCACCACCCCCAGAGTTGGACTTGTAATCTGAAGATTGTGGGTTCGAGTCTCAGGTCCGGCAGGGATTCTATCCACCCTCAATACCACGACTGAGGTGAGACCCTTGAGCAAGGCACCGAACCCCCAACTGCTCCCCGGGCGCCGCAGCATTGGCTGCCCACTGCTCCGGGTGTATGTTCACTACTGTGTGTGCACTTGGATGGGTTAAATGCAGAGCACAAATTCCAAGTATGGGTCTCCATACTTGGCTACACACCACTTCCCCCTTATTAAAGATAGATAGATAAATAAATAAATGTGGAATAATGTGCACTGTTGAATCTCATGTGGACTGTGCATAATAAGAGTAATTCTTAAGTTTCATTTAAATGCAAATTCATATATATATATATAACAAATTTAAGCAATTACAACTTAAATTACAACAAACACAAATTGACCAGTGACATTTTTTTAGTAGCATATCTGATTAAAGTCTATAGCATTTACAGAACTGTGTGTGTTCTCAAGTCTGACCATCTCAAGGACAAAGAGACAGTAAGGACATCTCTCTGCATATGGCATTTGAGTGCCGCTGAGGAGGTGTCTAACATTGAACATGCCTGACTGGCCGACATTTACTATAGAGATGACAGACGACACCAGGGACTAGAGTCATGAAGCATACACACATTAGGACAAAAGCAAGCCACTGCTGAATAAAAAGGAGAAGTGGCTGCATTAATTTCAACAAGGTCAGAGTTTAGTATATTATGCTAATATATTATTATTATTCTTCAACCATGTATGCTCTGTATATTATATATATATATATATATATATATATATATATATATATATATATATATATATATATATATATATATATATATATATATATATATATCTGACTGAAAAAAAAAAGTGTCTGAAATACGGCACAAGGGACCTTTTCGTTATTATAAGCACACACATTTTTGATTGGTGCAGCCTTGGTGAACACATCTTTCAAAACCATAAAAAAATGTATATATATACAATGTCAAAAATGTGGGTTTTGTAAAAAAAAATTTTAAATGTTTTTAAAAGAAGTCTCTTGGGCTCATAAATGTTGAAAATAGTTGTGCTGCTTAATATTTTGTAGAAATCGAGCATTTATTTGAAATAAATATTGTGTAACATTACAAATGTCTCAGTTGTCACTATTGATTCATTAAATGCATTCTTGCTAAATAAAAGAATTCATTTTTTTTCAAAAACTTTTAAGCTGCACTGGCCATTAGAAAGTTCTTTCTGACACAAACTTGCCTGTATCTCTGGAGAGCATGACTTTTTCACTTAACATGGTGCAACTAAAACACAATTATCAAAAAGGGTGAAAAATGTTCCTCTCTGGTTTGTCATGTTTTATGTTGCTCTCACTGGCATGAACATTTAGCCCTGCTTGGAGTTAAAGGCTTATGAAAGTTGAAGAATGAAACTCCCAAAGTTGCTAATGCCATTAAAAGTATGACACAAGTTCTCCGTTCAAATCTTGCTTTTTCTTTTTTTCCTTCTTCTTCAGGAGCATTCCTGAACTCTACCACTATTTAAGCTCATTAAATGTCTGAGTCTGACAGAAATGTATTACCCCAAGAGTCCAATATTTCTAACCCAGAGATTTACAATTCACTTATCACATTTTCTTCACCGGGTCTGAAACTTTCTGCTATTTTCGAAGGAGCCCAGTGGAATTCAATAAAGTCTCCTTCAGGACCTACATATTGAACTATCGCTCTTTACAGAGGATGTCAAGCTGCCCAGTAAAGCAGAATTTAACAACACAATTTTAAAGGCTCTATTAAAGATTAATTTAACATGTCCATAGTAAGAGATTCTGACACGTTGGCTTGGATATCAGCAAGTTTTCAATAAGCTCTCTCAATTTTTCTCATAGACTACATTCAAGAGCTGTCTGATCTATATTTCATATTCCATTAAAAGTTATATAAACATTGTTTAACTCGAATGTGGCAAATATAAAATCTACATTTATACATCTACTAGATGTCTACTACTTTTAAATGGATAGTTCAGCCAAAAATGTTAAAAACCCTCATGTTACCTTCTTCCAGGATTCTCCTTTTGAGTTTCACTGAATAAATAAAAGTATAAAGGTTGGGGGCAACAAGAAAATGAGTAATATTAAATAATGTAAATAATGACAGAAATGCCATTCTTAGTTGAACTGTCCCTTAAAAAAAACAAAAAACTATGCACGAACCTAAAGAACCGAAACTCATTTTTTCAGCGCCTTTTGTGCATTGGAGAAATTTAGCATCACATCACTTGCATACATTGAATGTGAGTCCAAACAGCTGATAAAAACATTGCAATAATCCACAAGTAATCAACATGATTGCAGTCCATCAATTAGCATCTAGTGAAGCGAAAAGCTGCGTCTTTGTAAGAAACAAATTCAACAATATTGCTTCCTTAAACTGTTGCTCCCATTTAAAATATGAGTCCGATATGCATGTTTTCTCCAGTGGAAAAGTTGTCTCGTCTCAATCAGGAGAGAAAAATGCAGACATTAAGTACAAGCAAAAACAGCCCAAAACAGTTCTAAACAAATATGTTGAACGATTCTGATGTCAGAGGATAATAGGGAATGGACCTGTTCCTACTAGAGGAAGCGTTGTTATGGATTATGGACTTATATTTTGGCCAGAAATGTTAAAACGCCTTAAAGATGGATTTGTTTCCTTCAAACACACAGCTTTTCACTTCATACGAAGTTAATTGATGAACTGGAGTTGTGTGGATTACTTGTGGATTATTGTGATGTTTTCATCAGCTGTTTGGACTCTCATTCTGATGGCACCCATTCACTGCAGAGGATACATTGGTGAGCAAGTGATGTAATGCTACATTTCTTCAAATTAAAATTTTTGGGAGAACCATTCCTTTGTGTGTGTATATGCTTTATTTCCAATGAACAAAAACAATAAAGTTAAAGTTAAAGGCATGGGAAGTTTGTTTTAATATATAATCCTTTTAAACATACATATATTAAAATGTGATATACATACAGTCTATGCCATATGCTCATCATGCACTCAAGTCAAGTGTTTTCTTCGTGGTTTACACCCACGTGGCCTTGTTAGAGATATGGTTTATGCACAAGATATCGACCACAGTCATGATAAATGACTGGCTGTAATACTGGATTATGTAGAAAGTGTGAAAAGCCAAACAAACATCCTCCCTGCTGTGTCAAACCGCATTCAGAGAAGCTCATTTAATTAAATTATTCATGTGTGCAAGAGACTATGGGAGGATTGTGGCCTCGTGCATTTGACCAATTCACTATAACGAAACACCAGCTTGAGTGATATTACTTAAGTATGATTTAAACTGAATAGAGCAACATTCACTGAAGGAGATCTGTCAGAACTCTCCCTGTAATTATGAGTTTGACAGCGCACTCAGTCCCTGACAAACACAGACAGTTCGGATGGGCTTTAGTAGAGTCTGGTGGCACTAGAGGGCTGGTAATTGGAACAACACTGCTGTGTATTAGCAATCAGAACACAGTGGGACAGACCAGCTAAAATCTCCCACTGCTTAAAGCCTCACTCATCTCAGCAATGGGCCGCCGATGACAAGAACACCACGCGGTGCAGTCATTATTTACTCTGACCATTTCTTTATTGAGGTTCCTCTCATAGGATGGACTCTGGAGAGACGACTAGAGAAGGACAGACAGAAAACAAAAAAAAAAAGTCTAATTACATGCATAAGTTTTGATTTGTTATTCTAAACGCATGCACTCCTTTCACTGTATTAAAGTTATGTATGACTTTTCTCATTATATCTAGCATGTATTTGATGTTTCGTGTCACATCTTTACCGCAGAGTACAAAATCTTCCAGCAGCTTCTAATTTCAAACTTCTCAGAAAATTAATGACAAATAGCTTGTAATGTTCCCTATTTGTAAGTCACTTTGGATAAAAGCATCTGCTAAATGAATAAATGTCAGTGTAAATATGAAGTGCTGTGTATGCAACTTATTTTAACCAAAGATTAATTAAACCAAAGATTAACTCATTTTTTGAAGTTTTTAATTTGTTAGAATAATGAGCTTTTTAAAATTCAAGTCATTTGACACAATATATGCACATGAATTTTAAATGTGGACATATTTAAAAGGTGACTAAATTAATTTAAATGTATTTTAGATAATATAATACAATAGTCACGGGCTGCCTACTGTGTAGGAAACGAAGAAGCACGGTGACGCAGGAGATTAACATTCAACATCCTGGATCAGGAAGCTAAGGCAGAGCTGGCCTTTCCGGAGGCCATGGCGGATCAGGGGACTCAGGAGGCCATGGCAGATGGGCCTCCGTGACCTTGCCCGGCTCAGTCACCACAACCACAGGCATATGGCCCCACACCAAAAAAATTATTGGGGGAATTTAGGTCCTTCAAAACCTGGACAGAGTCTGGGGGGAGCTCAGGAGGAGCGGGCACTGGAGGGCGCTTTCAAGGAGTAAAGCTGGCTAACTTTGGGAACTCAGGAGATGGAGGGCTAGACAGAACCAGCAGAGGTGAAGGATACTCATGAGATGATGGGAGCTGGGTGAGACCAGCGGAGGTGAAGGAGCATTGGAGTTTGTATCTATGGCCCTCCCTGGGCCAAACAGGGAAAGTTTAGCCCTCTCCGGGCAGGATTCAGGGATTGGAGCCGACACTGGAGCGACCTCTGGGGCTGGAGCCGACACTGAAAGTGAAAAGTGAAAGTGAAAGTGACGTGACATACAGCCTAGTATGGTGACCCATACTCATTTAACCCATCCAAAGTGCACACACACAGCAGTGAACACACAAACACCATGAACACACACACGGAGCAGTGTGCAGCCATTTATGCTGCAGCGCCCGGGGGAGCAGTTAGGGGTTCGGTGCCTTGCTGAAGGGCACCTCAGTCGTGGTATTGAGGGTGGATAGAGTGCTGTTATAGTTACTGAGATATACAGCCCATCTGACATCTTTCTAGTGTTATAACTAGCCCTATTTTATCAATGATTTCATTGCATAATTATAGAAAACATTATAGACAACTTGTAATATTATAATATTATAATATTAATATCCAAGTACTCACAACGCGTTCCATCAAGTGCCAGACAATAATACTCACTAACACACAATGGAAACACACACACACACACACTCAGCGGATCAAAGTCCAACCCCAACTGCTCTTTCCCAAACCAACAGAAGAAGAAAAATCAGTGCTGATCTCCAAACAGAAGACATGCAAGATGACAAACTTACGGATGCCTACTGCCTCTCAAGTACAGGCCTCCAGAGTGTCCCTGGAGAACTGAGAGCAGCGAGGGAGGGTCTGCCCAGAAATCTGTCAGCCACTCCAGGAACGGCAATTGGCTGACTGGCAAAGAGTTTCTATGTCACTTTGATGGAAGCCCTGTGGAGCATGGCATAGGCTCACAGAACGCTGCAGAAAGGCACAGCTTCTCATTATCCAAATACATTATGGCACAGTTCACCTCAGGTTGTGCCCAAAATCAGACTATTAGGCTTGGCATCTGGTACCAGGGTGACGGCAATATGGCACATCCGTAAATCTGCCGACCTTATGCTGCTTTCCGATGCCTTCTTGAGCAGTCGGAGGATCACGATTGCTTGTTAAGAGAATGAAGTCTACCCATTTAGCAGGAAGCCTCCTGAGGGTGAGGCATGGAGATTTGATGAAATTCCCCATGGATACATTCTGAGGATTTTAGAATTCAAAGATATAAAAAGAAAGTAGCAGAAAGCAAACAAGTGTAAACAGCCATCTGCGGCTGTGGTGGAGCAATACAATATGCATGAACCACTTCACAAATAAACAATAATCTTACATAAAGTTTACCCAGAGTTATAAATAGCTGGTTTAAAAACATCAAATGCCTGTATAACTAATTAGAGTCGATCATTCAACCCTATTACCAAAGTTATTAAGGGGGGAAATGATCAGAAAAACATTTTTGTAATATTAACAAATAATATGGGGGTTATAGGTTTATTAAAAATCAAGTATAATAACAAAATGTAATAATTGCAATAATGATCAATTAATTAAATTATATTTTGATTATTATATGCAGATTTATTTTAGTAAACAAATGTTATATAATATTTTATTTGATGTCTAATACTTATTGTAAAAATAAGAAAAGAATATACTGGGAATATATGTTTAGAAATAACAAAATATAATAATAATAATAATTATTATTATTATTATTTGTAATATTATTATTATTAGTATTATTATTATTATTATATTAAGCTTAAAATCCATGTTTATTTAAATGTTATTATATAAATAAATACATAAACTGCAACTAGACATACAAATTTTGGTGACAGTCTTAAATACTTTTTGTTTTAGAGAAATTAAAGAAATTTAAAGACATTAAGACTTCTTAAGTTCAGAAAATGAGAATCAAATTAAAATAAGACAAAAATAAGTTTCACATGAAGGCAATCTTTAAGGTTAATCATCTACTTTCACCAACCATTTGTTGAAAAAGAAAATAACTTTTTCTTACTTATGTAAATTGCTGCAAGATTTTACTATTCAGTATAGTCTTTGCAGGCATCATACATTTAGTGGTTAGTTTCTTAGTAAGCAGAAAGTTCATCCATACAGCTAGCATCTGCTAAAATATGAAATATTGATCATAATTTGGTCTTGTATCATTCATCAGTAGAACATCTCAAGCATGTTTTATTCTGCCTGAGGAATTGTTTGTATGTGTAATTGATTTGTGTTGCTTACACCCTGCTCCCTGTTTATCTCTCCTCAGCACCGGACTGTCTTCTCACTGAACAAGGAAAGGATCTAATTAGACACAGAGATGTATATATGCTCCCCATGTGATGCCAGAATGTTGCTGATGGATTTGGGGCCAAATCTGGCTCTCGTACAAGCCTTCATTAAAAAAACAACAGCATCGCCTTCAGTTTTCTGTCTCTTTTCCCATAATGCCACAGGGCTACCATGGAGATGAGGTTGATTGCGCCCTGTTCATGTCAAGTGTTTCACCCTCTGAAAGAATATTTAAGGTGCTCTAAGTTGTTTTGCTAATTGCAACCACATGCTTTCTCTTCAAACCCCACCATCCAAAAACATTCTGAAAACCTAATTAGACCAACATAATGCAAGCAATTTAAATTAAAGTAATACAAAAGATTAAAGGAAACACTTTATCTTTTAGGGTGGTGGCAAATTTGCCATTGAAAGTTTATGAAGGATAAAAGAAAAAAAAGTAATAAAATAAAGTAAAATAAAAATCAGATTTGAAATGTTTTTTTAAATAATTATCTTATGTTCACAAAGGCTGCATTTATTTAATCAAAAAGATGGTAAAAATAGTAATATTGTGAAATATTATTTTTTTATTTTTAAAATGCATTCATGTATTAAATAAATACTAAATCTGCATGTTCTGTGTGTCTCTGTGTGAATGCGTGGAGTAGTTTCATCTGATTTACAAACTCGAACACACGTGACTTGCAGTGTTTTCAGTGTCTGTGTCTCAATATATGACCACATGAACACATGAACTTCAACTTTAAACTACTGAAAGAGGTTTTACCTGTAGCAGAAGAACCGCTTCTCAATATTATTAACTCATTGTTATCTTTAGGTCACATCCCAAAACCATTCAAGCTGGCGGTTATTAAGCCTCTTATTAAGAAACCACAACTAGATTTTAATGAACTGGCAAATTACAGACCCATTTCAAATCTTCCGTTTATGTCTAAAATTTTTGAAAAACTTGTGTCTGCTCAATTGTGTTCCTACTTGCAAAAAAATGATCTCTATGAAGAATTTCAGTCAGGTTTCAGACCTCACCATAGCACAGAAACTGCACTTGTTAAAATTACAAATGACTTGCTTCTTGCTTCAGACCAAGGCTGCATCTCATTGCTAGTATTACTTGATCTTAGTGCTGCGTTCAACACTATAGACCATGACACACTCATAGATCGAATACAAAACTATACTGGTATTCAAGGGCAGGCTTTAAGATGGTTTATATCCCACCTGTCCGATCGCTACCACTTTGTTAATTTAAATGAGGAGTCATCTCAATTATCACCAGTAAAGCATGGAGTACCACAAGGATCTGTCCTAGGTCTTCTGCTATTTTCAATATACATGTTGTCTCTTGGTAATATTATTAGAAAATACGGGATTAGTTCGCATTGTTATGCTGATGATACTCAACTATATATCTCAAAAAGACCAAAAGAAATTTCTCAACTATATAAGCTAATAGATGTAAAAAATTTGAAAGTTTGGATGACCAATAATTTCCTCCTATTAAATTCAGATAAGACAGAGATATTACTTATTGGACCAAAAAAAAGTACACAGAATCTCTAGGATTACAATTTGCAACTAGACAGATGTAATGTTACGTCCTCTAAAGTCAAAAATCTGGGTGTTATATATGGAAGCAGAAGAATGCCAATAGTTTTTGAAACATAAAACATGCTGAATTCCACAAATCGAAAAAAAAAAGATGCATTGCAATTAACAGTGCTTGCATTTCAATGCCTTGTATTTCCAGGGCTTGCATTTTTAGGTCCTGAAATTGAACATAGTTATTTAAACTGTGAATATTTCAATTCTAAATATTTCACACATATTTTCATAATTAAAAATTAAATAATTCATATTCACCTTACAGAATTCACTTCCAAAATATTCAGTCTGTTTAAAAATGCGATGTATAATATTCGACAGGCAAATTTCGGTCATTTTATTTCACTTTCCAAATTTGCTGCCACAAATTCTGTGGTTAAAATTTGGCAGAAAATTCGGCGTTGCACATCCGGGACCCGCAGGAATAGCAGTAGAGCACCGATGCATGATCTCCAGCTGATGTCAGCCGCTCACCAGCAGGTGGCGCAATCGGCTGATTGATGAAGGCCATTCATTCACAAAAACTGATTTGCAGAAATGGAGCAAGCTCTAAGTAGAAGTTTTGATTATTTTTAATTCTTTATTTCGGTTGCTTAGTTTCTGTAACTTTGTATCATGGCTTGTGTGACTGTGCTGTAATACTGGGGTTCCCCGTCACACTCCAGCATTCCCCGATGACGCGTAACGCGCCTCAGTGATATAACTAATACAGTGATACAAGACCTCAGATCTCAGAACACTTTACTGATGATTATGCCAACTATATACAGGCAAGCAGATGTGGAATATGAACTAACGCGCAAGGTTTCACGCTGTTTCCTTCAGAAATCGGTACTAGTCTCTGCACTGGCTACCTATTAAGTTCCGTATCATTTACAAAATATTATTACTTGCCTATAAGGCCCTAAATGGTTTAGCTCCTGCATACCTAACTCGTCTTCTACCACACTACAATCCAACTGTAGCCTAGTACCTAGGATAGCAAAGTCCACTAAAGGAGGTAGAGCTTTTTCACATTTGGCTCCCAAACTCTGGAATAGCCTTCCTGATAACGTTCGGGGTTCAGACACACTCTCTCTGTTTAAATCTAGATTGAAGACACATCTCTTTAGCCAAGCATTCACATAATGCATCTTATAATCTTGTACTGCAGTTATATCTGATCAAATGTATATTATTATTATTCTTTAGCTTAGGTTGAACAAATTATTTTTGATTAGATGGAACAGCAGCTACGCTAATTATGTCTCTATTTGTTTCTCTGGTTCTGCCACGTGGTAACTAGGAATTACAAAAGCTTCAGTCTGGATTTTTTTTTTTTTTTTTTTTTTTCCATTTTAAAAGATTGATTGAATTGTTAAAGTTTTATTAATTCCTTTCACTAGACACAGTTTTTTTTATGATACATTTGTACTGAATCATAAAACACAGAATCTCTTTTCTCGTATGGAGTTGGATTCGGTCGATCAGACAGCACGTTTAAAAGTCTTAATTACACAACGATGTATGAAGCTGCATATAGAGAATGAATAACATCCCGTAAATCTACTAATTAATTAAGGAATAATCTAATAATGATTCGGTTTAATGCACAAGGCAATTTGATTAGCTGTGCTAATTTATATTTATATTTTTTTTATCTTTTATTTTATTTTATTCCTCTTATTTTTTCTACTTTTCTTTTTCTTAATATTTGTATTCTATATAATTGCACTGTCCTTGGAGCGGACCTGACCTACATTTCACTGCTGGTTATACCCTGTATAATTGTGTATGTGACAAATAAAAATCTTGAATCTTGATAATATACAATTTGTTTCTATAAATGTCTTACCTTTTAAAAGTTGGTCATGGCGGTCTCTTCTGCTTCATCTCTATGGCGCTGATAGTATTAGCGCAAACTTCCGGGAACTATTGAGCGGCTCCACGATTCGCCATTGCTGTAAAAAAAACAAAAAAACGGTCCATTGGAGTCAACGGAGTTGTCGCAACTCTCTCTCTCTCTATGGCTCTGGGCGCAAGTGCAGCCTCCACTCCACTCCGTCATGTTGCTAGATCTAGTTATTATAAGCGTTGCTGGACTTGTTTTAATACTAAATGTAACAGAGTTAATAAAGTAATTAGGGCATTAATAAACTGGAAACCCCACATTCGTTAGACTAAAACAATGATCACCATGATATTATCTGTACGAAACTGTCAAACGCTATCAAAGCAGTACTAGCCATTATTATTGTACAAATCTTAACAACCGCAGACCTCACTAATGTGCTGTTCCAGCAAATATGTGTTTGTGTCTGCCGAATATTTTTTCTGTTATTCGGATAAATTCGTTATTCGTTTTGAAGCCATTATCCGTACCTTTCCGAATAAGGTATTCAGCTTCGGGCACATCCCTAATATATATTTGTTCATTTGCAAAAACAGACAACTTTTTGACTAGGTTAAAAAATAACTAAAAACAGCTAACTAACACACACTTTAAGAAAAAAATTAAAAGTTGAGCCAACTTAAAAGTTTAAGGCAACCAGCTTCAGCAGATTTTTGAGTTTTCTCAACTTACTTTTAGGAAATTTCTCAACTTTTTGTTGTATAAACTTAAAACAAAAAGTTGAGAAAACTCAAAAATCTGCTGAAGTTGGTTGCCTTAAAATTTTTACAGTGAAAAAAAAAAAAACACGATTTTTGAAAATGAGTTCAATTTTAGTTCCCAAAAATTAGGGAAGTTATCTGTTCTTGCAAATAAACTCTTCATGTATGGGTAGCTGACAAATAAAAATCGGACTGTGTCTTATGGTGTGACATAGCAAAAATGTAGAAGAAAAAAAACAAAACTTAACATACAAATAACATGAGAAAAATGTATCTTCATTCCTAGAGTTAAAAATATGAGAGAGCTTTATCTTCAATGTTAGAGGTATTTTTATAATTTGTAATTTTTTGTACATTTTTCCGTCACACCATAGGACACACAGATACGTCAACTACCCGTATACTGTATATATATATATATATATATATATATATATATATATATATATATATATATATATATATAATTATTCATCATCCCTTCAGGGAGCCCTCACTCACAAAAAGGTTGGAGACCACTGGTCTATTATATATGAGTGGCCAGCATGTGTAAAATGATCTGCAGGCAGCATTTCTAGTTTTCTGAACTCTTTTCTGCCATTTACAGAGCCTAGGTCTGTCACTGAGACAGGCAATTTTTCAAGACTCCAATTTCAATGGTATCAGGTAGAAGGGACATTTATGCTTGCTATTATTCGTGCTATTCCAAAAATCCCTTACAGCACCTTTAGAGGTAGAATGTAAGGAATGTACTACTGCAAGCAATTAACTGGGTTTCACAGTTCCCTGCCAAGAAATAGATTGTAAATGCCAAAGAAAGCTATGCACGGAGGTGTGCTGGTGGCTTTTCTGCCAGACACACTGTTGGTAAAAACTTTGTCAAAAAGTAATGGGCATTTCATTTCATTTAATTTCAAGAAAATGCAACTATTGAGAGTCCTCAGACTTTCACAAATTAAATCCTAAGTGTTCTCTTCAAATGAGCTACTGCAGATGGCTATAGTGGAGCAGCATTTATATAATATAATGGAGTCATTTGACATGCTTTAGATGGATATCATCATTTTAAAAAGTGAAGTGAGTGAAAGTGACGTGGCTAAGTATAGTTACCCATACTTGGAATTTGTGCTCTGCATTTAACCCATCCAAAGTGCACACACACAACAGTGAACATAGGTTTGAATAAAAAGCATCTGCTAAGTTTATAAATGCAGATCATGTGAAGCATGCATGCAAAATTCAGTGAATACAGCTGCTAGGCTAAAATAACAAAAAAAAAAAAAAAAAAAAAAATCAAACAAAATCTAGCAACAGTGTACCAAATTGTTTGTGTGATTTTCACCCTTTATCAACATGCAGCACACTGATATAACAAGCAATGTATGTATTCATGAAATCAAAGACCTCCCCTGATTAAATCTGATTGGTCACAGGAGACGCATCTGAGACGCATGTAAATAAATACCAGGTGTAAACAGACATCTGGGTCCAGGCCACCTGAGGCAGATGTTAATACCAGATGTAAACAGAGCCATACATTAATTTTCCAGCATTTACAAACACGCCACATTTCTATGCTCTCACACTTAAAGGTCATTTGAATGTCAATCAACAGACTACTAATTCACCGTCTGACTATATAAGCCGTGTAGACAGACAAAAACTCGTTCCTGAAAAGCATAAACATTCACACTTCCCACACTGGCAATATTTTCTGAGAAAGACACATCTCACCCACTCAGATAATTGAACGCTAAAACCTACAAAATTTATTGCTTTTGTGTTAGGTCAAGATTTATGTTTCATTAGCTAAGTAAAGAGGAAAAAAATACTAATAACATCTCAGATGCAGTCATGGTATGATCACTTTAATGCGATTTGACCATGACGAGTAAATTACTTTGTGGTTATAAAGTAGCAGATGATCAATTTTGAAAGCATGCGAATATTATACGATTTTTGTAATATCACTTTCGGTTGACTTCACAATAATAGCAAGATGCATCTCAACTTGTCAAAGATAACGCAATAACTCAGATGTGGCGAATTCCATTGTGCTACTTAAAATAAATAATGTCTGAATAAGATATTGTCTAGCCGAGATGAACAGATAAATTATGACTGCTCAGTAATTCTGCTCTGCAGCTATAAAACGATATTAGGTTTAATTGGGTTCACAAAGAGCGCAAACTGAGAGCCATTCATGATGGTCTAAGTGAAAATGACTGCAAGACAATTTGAGCCTAATTTAATTAAAATGCCCCTAAGTACCACCGAAACCAAGAAGAATTGGAGAAGTGAGTGATTTAGAAATATTACTTCAATCAGCAAAGGGACTCGAGTCTGCAACAAAAGCTCCAACGCCCCTGGTCAAGTGAAATCCAATAGCCTCAGTGTCATTCATCTCATTGTGAAACGCAGTGTAAGAAAAATGTAATATAATATAATGTAGATATAGTTGAGCATGGGGCTAGTTGTCACAAAGTCTATCTCAGAAATACATCTGTTCTCTTGCAGAACTTCATTATGTTGGTTTCAAACATCATGTAACAAGTAATTAATTATACTACTGCTCAAAATTGTTTTTTAATTAACTAATTTATTTATTTATAAAGAAATTAATACTTTTATTTACCAAGAATGCTTTAAACTGATAAAACGTGACAGTAATAAAATAAAAATAACAACAAGACAAAATCTATTCCGAATAAATGCCTTTTTTTATGTTTCTTGAGCAACAAACCAGCAAATTAAAAGGATCATGTGACACTGAAGACTGGAGAAATGATGCTTAAAATTCAGCTTTGCATCACAGGAATAAATTACATTTTAAAATATATTCAAATAGAAATAATATTTCATAATTTTACTGTTTTTACTTTATTTTTGGATCAAATACATGCTGCCTTGATTAGTAAAACATACCGAGCAGTAGTGTGTGTGTTGTATATACAACACACACACTACTTGTTGTATATATAAAGTATATACTAAGTTGTATATACTGTATATTAAAGTTATTTTCAATTTATATTTACACATTTTTACAGTATTTTGATCAAATAAATTCAGCCTTTGTGACTTCTTTTAAAGACATTTTAAAAATCTTATGGACCATACACTTTTAAACTGGCATGCACATTATTTGTTGTTGAATTTGTTCTGTTACCTTTTAAAGCTTCATACAATTTCACTAAAAAGCCTTTACAAACTAAATGGCTGCTAAATGCCTTTCTGTTTTACAGCCACTGTGACAACTTACCCCATATCCACTCGCATGACTAGGGCATGTAACCACAAAAGGTCAGTGTGTGTTAAATGAACTTGTTCTTTTAACTTGCAGTACAGCTGCTATCGGGGCATGTTGTCACAAAAGGTCAACGTGTCTTCAATTAACCTTGATCTATTTTCCTGAGCAATAGCGATGGTTACCTTTAAGGTCTGTGCCTAGAAATTGTCTGTGAAAATGACAAAAAATATTCAACCCTATGAGAATTATTCACTGGAGTGAGCACCGTGTCACTCCTGTTTTTCTGGAACCACAATATGACACAGAAGCAGTGGTAGTAGACCATAAACTTCCCCCCAAAAACATACAGGAATACAGAAAGTAATAAATGCAAATACAGTATTGATAAAAGTTAAAAAAAAAAAAAAAAGGCTTGTGGACAGACAGTTCCTGGCACAAACCTGAATAGCGCAGTGAAGTGGGAGTTTAAAAATAGAGTCCGAGGCAGTGTATGTGCATGAGGGGGGGCTCTGCAGAATGATTAGCTCAGACAGCTTGAGTAGGAGTTGTTGAGCAGTGTGACAGCCTCCAGGAAGAAAACTGTTACTTAGTCTGCTTGTTTTGGCCTGAAAGGCCCTTAACCTTTTTTCCAGGTGGTAATGGACAAATCGTGTGGCAGGTAACAGCGATCTTTCCCCATGCTTCAGGCCCTTCATACACACAGCACAGTGCAAATGTCCTTGATAGCGGGAAATCAGCCCCGGTGAACTGAGTCATGGTCACCGTTCACTGCAGTGATTTTCTGTTTCAGAGCAAATGTTGTAGAACACAGAAAACAATTCTCCATATACACCTACAAGTTTCATACATTCACAATTCAAAAATTTAAATCTAAATCTAAAATATAAATATATATATATATATATATATATATATATATATATATATATATAGAAGCTAATCATGTATGGAAAAGAGCAAAATAAATATTATTTAGAGAGAGAGCGAGGGGTAGTTCACCAAAGAAAATACAGTATCCCCCAAAACACCTGAAAAAAAACTGTTTCATAAATAATAAATATTTTTCATATTAAACATTAATATAGTTTTCTATTCAAATTGCATTCTTATTATTTGTTATTATTATAAAGGTTTGTACATTAAGGCTAATTAATCTACTCTCACACACTGTTTTTTTTTTTTTTTTTTGTGAAAAAGAGCAGAATAGTCTATAAATATATTAAAAAGCATCCAAAACACAAAAATGCTGTTTTATGAATATTACATATTTGTATATTTTATATACTGAAGCTAATCAGCCAGTTCATACATACTGTGTTTTTTTATGGAAAAGAGCAGAATAAATATTCTTTATATATACCGGTAAATAAATAAATGCCAGCTTAGAATTACACAGACTGTTCATGTTGGGGAATAAAAAACAAAAACAAACAAACAAACACTATTGTTAAAGATCCTGACAGGCCATCTTGTTTAAGCTATCTTTGATGTAAGATTCAATTTTTACTATGCTGTTAAAATGTAACCATTGATTGAGTCTAGTGTCACAATACCTCATCCCTCCCCGGCAATTAAATACACGTGGATGCTTTTATCATTTGTTCTTAACCTTGTTCATCAAGATTAAAGAGGCCATCTTTTAAATGAGTTTCATTTCAGAAGTGTAATATACTTTCAACGGGAAGCCAGAATAGATATAAATTATGAATGTCATAGCAACTGTGTAGTTTTATAAGCATGGCGCACAAGTACAAAAAGATTGGCATATGTGAATGGCCAAAGGCCTTGATTAGTGAGGTGCTATTTAAAATGCTAAGCCCTTTTCATGGCACCACGTCTAATTGAAAAAGTTTGCAATTATAAACATGGAACAGTGAGTGTAGTCATGGAACTTGTTGCTTCCATTGCCTGTAATGAAGGCGCTCTTTCCTACAGCAAGCTCACAACCAATGTGTCCCTGAATAAGAGCGCTCTAATGATTTCACACAAACAAAAGCTGCCTAGAAACCCATATGCATAGAATGAATAAGTGTTTGCTCTGAATGTGAAAAAAAGATTGAGAACATTGCTGACTTTTTTCTTAAACTTACTTTCTAAAGGAACAGTTCACCTGAAAATAAAGTTGTCATTATTTACTCATTTCACCTGTATTTCTTTATTCTCAACAAGAAAATAAACAGTTTGAAGGTTTTTTATTTATTTATTTATTTTTTTTCACACAGCCATGAGGTATATTGACCAAAAATCATAGTAATATTATATTTATATATATATATATATATATATATATATATATATATATATATATATATATATATATATAAAAGTGCTGGGTTATTTCTGTAAACACATTGTTGGGTTAATTGTGCTGGGTCATAATTCTGGGTTGTTTGAGGTACTGTAAACACACAGTTGGGTTGCTCATGCTGAGTCAAATGGACTGCAAGGGGTTCTTCCACCACTGAACACCTGGGTTGGGTTATTTTGACCCAACCGGTTTGTTTATTTTTCCTCTTCATCGAATTTTCTGGATTCTTCACTCGTCTCATCGTCAGACGGTCAAGCAACTTGCCCCAAGCAGGATTATAAGGTAAATTAATATAATGACATTATTATTTACCTCTATTTTTAATAAGCTATGATAAGAGCACACTGATTTCACAGTTAATGTGATACTTGATCTGTCCCTGTGCGGGTTAACATTAGCGTTATTCTGTGAATGAAGTAGCTGCCTACAGTT
The DNA here is from genome assembly GCF_936440315.1 of Barbus barbus. Lineage (NCBI taxonomy): Eukaryota > Metazoa > Chordata > Actinopteri > Cypriniformes > Cyprinidae > Barbus > Barbus barbus. The sequence continues at coordinate 23,469,568 of NC_136716.1, forward strand.
TTTTTTGTTCACAAAAAAGGCCTCAACAATCTCTTTATCATTATATAAAGTTATATATGTTTTGTTTGTGACATACACACACATATATATATGTGTGTGTGTGTGTGTGTGTGTGTGCGCGTGCATGGGTGCGTGCGTGCATGCAAAGTTTATATACTTATTTTAACCCCTCATGGAAAAGGTATGAACTATCGTTAGGTCAGAAATACAGTTAACTTACTGTCTGTGTAACATTTCTGTTTGACTTTGTAATGTTTTGTCAGAATTAGATCATTTCGTACTAAAAGGTCTTTTTTTTCCAAGTAAATGTCTGCGACGTGCCGAATCCAACAATATCTTCCATTTTCGTGCTCTTTTTTTCCTCAGGTAACGTTAGCTGCATTAACATTAAACCACAATATTACTGGTATGTAATATTATTCTTCAATATTGTTACTTAAATGTAATGTTGTCTTAGCTACAGTATGTAAAGTTAGACTTAATCTCTCATGGTGTTTGAGGTCCTTACTCTTCCTCTAGTTTAGTGAATGCTTGTGTTGCTTTAATCAGAACACAAGAGGTTCATCCAGGTTAACAATAAATTAGAGAGGCTATGTAAAGTTTTCTTTATATGTTACTGTTAGAAATAATAATTTGTATTTGAGATTGATGAATAATAGGCCGATCACTGGATTTCCAGGCTGGCATACTGTATGGTTTTGCTAGCTTTTAACCCAGTTTTTCATCCTTATTTTACAGAATCTGTTTTGCCTCCCAACATCATTTGAGAAATGGGGGATTCGCAGCAATGGGCCTACAAGCATCCCAGAAATCTTGAAGGAGTTCCCCAGGCTTCTAGAAAAACTTGGCAGAAATAATTTTGATTTTATGATTTCGTTTACAGAAATTTGAAATGGTTAAATTGTTATAGTGGGGTTGTGCAGATAGAATATATAGTGTATTGACGAAAGTCTGAGATATCGCTGAGAGCTGATGTCTTTGTCGATAGTCAAGGCAATATTACAGGAGCTTCCCCACATCTTTAAAATTTGAGCACATTGTTTTCTGTGAGTGTACACAGCAGCAGCACCTCTGCCAGAACGTCACTAACATCTACATATTCCTAATAAATGACATTATGTTTCTCTCAGGAAGTCATTAATGAGGGCTGACTTAAGGCCAATTCACACCGCACAGACAAACTCCAACAAACAAGTTGGCTCCAGTTGGCTGTTGGATTTAGAATTTTATAAAAAATAACTGTCATGTTCACACTGCCCCAACAAACTTCGAGTCACATAACACCGTGTCTACACCGGACATGACAGTTGTCTCATCGCATCGCATCCAGTGTAGACAGCGTCACTGATTATAATCAATAGAACCTCTATTGTATTTTGTTGCTTCGCATAGTGCCGCTCGCGTCTGGTGTAGATTATGTAAGTCTGATTGGGGACGAAACTGATGATCCTGTAACCACAATCAAAATTTTACTGTTATTAATGTCTTTGTGTGTCATTCTTCACCTGAAAAGACGGCGAATAAAACGAAAGAGGCCGTGGGTGGAGCACGCTTTAAGTGAAATATGTGCATCGTCATGGAAATGTTTCGTGGCCACATCAGAGTTTGTTGTAGTTTGTTGGAAAACCCTTTCACATTGCTCAGACATTCCATGACCCAACAAGCGTTGATTAATCATGTTCAGTAGGGTGAAAACATACTCCAACCAACGCCACCAAAGCCAACAGGGGTAACACACTGATCCAACAAACTTCCAACAGACTAGTTTGCTGGAGTTTGTTGGCGTTTGTCTTTGCAGTGTGAATTGGCCTTAAGTCACACTTCAGCCATGCCATTATCACATGGTGTGCTTGTGTCATTTGTTTCTGATCCAGTCTATTTAAATCCAGTCCAATCCAATCCAAACTATTTAAAGGAATGGAGACATTTTCACAGGAAAAGGTTTTCAATGTGTCGTTTTGATTATGAGATCACTTTCAGAGTTTGCACTGTATTATTCTTATGGTTTAGATGCTAAAAGGGAGAGTGCTTTCAAAGTCCTGGCCAGTCTGCTTCCCCAATCAATATTCAAGAACAAAGGAAAGGTCTTCAGACCCACAACCACACAATCCTGGAAGTCATTCATACGACCTATACACACTATACACAGTACTATGTAGAATATCAGAGACTGAATCAGACAAATTTAAGATGCATCAGAACATTGAAACCTGAGCAGCTGGAATTCAGAGAGGCCCCAAGAAAACAGGACAATGTCATAAATCAGATTCCTAGCTCCAACTCTGAAGCAAGCAAACTAACCAGCAAAGCCTCTTTCACAGAACAGCTTACAAACTTGAGACAAAAGAACACTTATTGATAATTCAAATTCAGGAAGGAGACCGTCAAATTTGGGGCAAATGATCAAGACTGATGGTCAAAGAGATGGCCATCACGTGTTCCACGATTGAATTCATGAGCTGCCTTAGACTGACTTCTCCACCCGTCTAAAGAACATCCCTTCGTTCTCCATAGAACTACACAAAGACTTTCTTTTTCAAAGGCACATAAAATCATCCTAAAAGGACATTGCCATGCAAAAACCCGTATTATGTTTGTTACCCACATATTAGACTATCATGTTTTAATCAAATATTATGTATGTCTTTTTAATCATTATTAAATAGCTGAAGGATTCAGATGCGTGTTTGGTATGCATGAGTTTGAAAAATCATGCTTTAAATGTTTCTTCCAATCAATTCTTTGTCAAACATATCAGTCTTGTTAAAGAAATCATATTCAAAAGTATACTTTGCAAGAGCCTGTAAAGTTCGGACCTCTGACTGAACAGATAACATGTTGATTTATTGATTTGGTGGAGGTTATAACGGAATCGGTGTATTTAATATCAATTTTAGCCTCATTGAGAAACTCAAAGCGAGGGTTAAATAAGTGATTGATGGTTGTTCAGATCTATGCAATAGCACATATTGCTGTAAACTTGGGATTTCACATTTCCATTCTCTTAAACTCATCCTTTCCTTACTCTCTCTCTCTTTCTGCAACGTGTGAATGTGTGAATGCTTGTGTTCATGTGTTAGATTAGTTTATGTCTTAGGTTTATATAAATAAAATCTTATTTATATTGAAAAGAGAAGTATCTTGTGTTTTGTGCTCACAAGTCTTAATCTGCCAATCTTGTTACTGTGCTATTAAATAGTTTTTTCACTATATTTTGGATTTTAATATCCAGTGCAGAGTTGATGTTATATGGCTTGGTCAATGAATCGCTGCCGCCTCAGTGATTCGAAGCGAACGTATATATTACATTGAAAGTGCATTGAAGTGTGCGAGAAGTGAATTCAAATTGATATACAGAGGTATATGATGTCACACTCATCCTTGTGTGAAGACGCTGCACAGCGAAAATCCATGAATTAATGTTCCAAATTGAAGTAAACTTCAACGGATTTCCCCTGCTCAGGGAGTAGGGATCAATGGACACTGTGTAGGGACCAAGTTATTCGGAACAGATTATCTGAATCAGGCGTGTTAACTAAGAGAGATATGCAAAATATGCAGAGCGGGGGGGGGGGGGGGGGGGGGGGGGGGGATTGATGACTGGAATTGAGAACCGCTGGTCTAATGTGTGGGTTACATACAAAATCACACAAGTCAAATTAACAAATTTTTGAGTATATTTTATTTATTTATTTGTTCACTATGAACTAACTATATGATAAAGCCACTGTAAAAAAAGTTGCAAATAAAACAGATTATTGGTGTACACTTTACAAGAAAATACTATTTCAGTGTTTCTACTTCAAAAATGTTACATTGAATTCAATGTGTTAATTGTAATTTCTTTGTATTTTTTGAGAAATGTATTAGCAATTTCTAAATGAAAACTACACCTATTTATTTATTTTTTCAGTAGCTTCATGGAAACTCCTAATGGAAAGATTCAGTTTTCCCTAGAAAATGAAACCGATATAAGTTTGGGGTGACATGGAGTGACTTTTTTTTTTTTTTTGTGAACTATTCCTTTTAATAACAAGAAATGTATTGGAAACTATGAGATAAAACGTCCGATAGAGGGGTGGAGGAATATCATGACCTTCGGTTTCATGCTACTGCCACCCCAATCTGTTCGTTCACGTTGCTACGGAAACGCGGATAAGGTAGTTTGACAAGGTCATACTCATGGTCTCATCCATTCATCATCATAAACTCCCAATATAAATAATTCATGATTTTTGCTCTTGAGGAAATCTGTTCCTCCACAAGGCACAATTAAAACCATAATCCCAGGGTTCCTCTGGGGCATATCAAGGCAATGGTATATCTTTTGAGTGTCGCCTGAAAAACGACCATATTTTATACCGGTGTCATTAAATAACCTTGCTGCTATCTTTGAGTCAGGGCTTATTCATTTAGAAATCATACTGATGCAAAAGTGCTCAAATCAATCATTCCCTCAAATACATCCATTAAATCTTCAGGATAGGTTACCCCCAAAAGTCATGACTGACTCAACATCATGGATGAATATGAAAAAAAAAGCTGCACTTAAATTGTGAAATACTACTACAACATTAAAAAACTGTTTAATATTTTATTGTATTTTAAATTGTAATTTATTCCTGTGATGAAAAGCTGAATTTTCAGCATCATTACTCCAGTCTTCAGTGTCACATGATCCTTTAGAAATAATGCTAGTATGCTTATTTGCTGCTTAAGAAACAATTGTAATATTAAAAATGTCCGTACTGGCAATTTCTTTAAATAATTTTAATGCATCCAAGTAAAAAACAAGCAAACAAAAAAAAAACATTTTTATATATATATATATATATATATATATATATATATATATATATATATATATTTTTTTTTTTTTTTTTTTTTTTTTTTTTTTAGATTCTTAAAACAATTGTACTATGTGGAAAAATAATAAAAGCACATGGGTTTGAATGAACATTACGGTGAGTAAATGACAGAATTTTCATTTTTGCCAAACTATTCCTTTCCTGTCTTTGCTGATGTGACATCAAGGCCAGAAACAGCTTGAATTCTGCAGTGGCAGTGCTTTGACGTCTATGACATGACTTGTGACAGATGGTCCCACGAATGCATCAACACAGTCATGTCTCCCAACTACATAAAAGTCAGCTTCCGTGTTTCTTGTCATCACGCTAGGGTTTTTCCTCAAGCGTTAACAAAGTAATGACAACATACTCGCAAATAGATGTGCTACGACAAAGTGCACAGTTCGAGAATCGACAACACAACTTTCCACTGACTCTCAGCATGCCTGCGTCTCAATACATTCTGCTTTCTTAAACTATACAGACTCCAGAGCTATTGTACTCACAGGTACCATTTCGTCCGGCTAGAGGTGGGAAAATAATAAAGCTTTGACGCCCACTTCTCGAACTGATAGTCATGTTAGGGACAGGACTTTCCCTCCCCTTCTGATATTGCGGGCATTTCAGATTTCCAGAGGCACGGGAACCCCTTTTAAGCCATCAGTCATGACAGAGTTAGTGACTTACAGCAGGTGTTATTTGCTTGTTCTTTCACCCTGTCCTTTCTACTTATTGCCTCTCTCTCTTCATCTCTTTTATTTTCTCTCTACCCATGTGCTACAGAAAAAAAAAAAGGCTTTTGGACTGCCAACGAAAATGTTTCTTTTGAGCATTCATCCCCTACTGTTCTGTCTGTGGGCCATTGTGTTGTAATTATAGAGCTGTGTCTGATATCGTCCTGATAAACCACAACTTCTCCTTGTGCATCCCTTCAACATTCCACTGCGTTATCCATTAGTAGGATATCAGCCGCTGTGAAATGTTACAAATGTTCCGGGAGAATTGCTTTAACATCCTCTCACTAAGAAAAAATATGATCTGAATTATAAGAGATGGAGATAATAACGACTAGTCAGATCAGCTTCTCGAAAATACAATTATGCGATGCATGATGCAAATGCATGTGGCTAGTTCTTCTCCTTCTTCTGGCTTCTTTTCTGTGTAATAGGAAACATTTTTTATATATGCTATTGTTTATAATGCATAACAACACTGCTCCTGATCACTTGTAGCTGTGAGCGGCATCCACAGACTTGGACTAGGGGGTTGTGACCCACAAATGGGTCACAGGTCTGTTCTGACCCATGCACAGAAGTGAAAAAAAAAGCTACAGTACATGGAAATGATAGTCAGCAAATATAACTAGCAAGCAAATAGATACATATGGTCTTGATTTTAAAGTAAGAGGAGAGTTAGCAGGGCTAACAGTTCCCATGGTTGATGTCAAAGGTTGGTGTCCAGCCATTTACTTGAATTTGATATTTTAATAACGAATTATCTGAATTCAATTATCCTGCTATTATGTACTACACTATTTGCAAAACCAAAAATAAGCATAATGTCCACTGTAAACACTAAACGTGAGTATTATAAGGTATAATGAGGCTACCTTCCAAAATTTTGAAACATGTTTGAATAAAGTCTCTTATGCTCACCAAGGCTGCATTTATTTGATCAAAAATACAGTAAAACAGATAAATATTTTTACAACTTAAAGTAACAGTTTTCTATTGTAATCTATTTTAAAATGTAGTTTATTCCTGTGATGCAAAGCTGAATTTTCAGCATCATTACTCCAGTCCTTAGTGTCCTTCAGTGTCCTATTATTATCAATGCTGAAAACAGTTGTGCTGCTTAATATTTAAACAATTAAACTGTGATACATTTCATTGCAGGATTCTTTGATGAAATTTGATCAGATTTGGAACTAAACCTTGTTGGAAAGTGTCATGTGAACATCAAATATCGTTTATTATTTATTCATCCTCAGGCTGATCTTTTCCATACAGATTGTGCACTATATTCCAAATCTCCTGAATGAAAATGAATGCATTACTGTCATATTAAATTTCTCAATACGAGTAAAAGTCATAGCACTTACAGTGTCACTTCACCTGGGAACTACAGTGAAGTTGAGATTGCAAAAATGTATGCATATGCAAATATACTTTCCCGGTGAACCAGGTAAAACTGATCCTAATCCTCTATGATTGACTATTAAAATCAGAAACGTATATTGCTCTGATCTGTGCAGGAAAGGGAAACATATCAAATACTTTTCTGATTTATGTCTGCAGACACATTCGAAAATATCAGTAAGCTCTTATCTGTGCCATATGAATTAATTAAAACTTCCAAGTACATTATCCAGGTTGGTGGCCAATTTGATGGAGAATGTGATATATTCTCTCTCTCTCCTCCCTCCATCACTGTCAACAGAGAGTCACATATGGAGGCAGTTAATAACCTTTAATATTTTCCTTCTTGTCATTTTCAGACCACATGCCAACACAACATTATGAAACACATTTGCTGACAGCAAGACTACACTGCTTCATTCATGTCGGTCCCATTAAACACTGTGCACACACGCTCTGCACCTGCACTCACATGCTTCCAAGCTCACAAAATGACAGCCACATCAACAATACACATTCCATTCTCAATTCAAATGTTTAGGAAATAGGTCCCCTAAAAATGGCCATTTTGTCATCATTTACTCAAGCCTCAGCCTTGTATAATTTCTTTCTTCTGTGAAACACAAATTAGATTTTAGGCTGAATAACCGAGCTCCTGCTTTGCAAGTAATGTGGATGAAGATTTATACATAATTTGTGTTCAAGGAGAAACATTCTACCAGATTTAACATTATTTATACTATATGGTTTGGTTCTCAAGACTTAGAGTGTGGCCTATAAAAAGCTGCTTGTTTGTAAGAAACAAAATCATTATTAAGGCATTGTAACTATAAATAATATTGCTTTCGCCATTAAAAAAAGAAAAAGTGAATCTGAATCAGAGAACAGGATCAAGCACCATTTACAAGTAAAACAGTCCAAAATATTGACTTTGATGTGAGAGGATGGACTTTTTCACTGGAGAAAGTATCATTATGGATTATGGACTGATATTTCAGCAGTGATTTAAAGTTAAACTGATTTAATGATGGATTAGTTTCTGAAAAACACACAGCTTTTCACTTCACGAGACATTAATTGATGGACTGGAGTCGTTTGGATTACTAGTGGATTATTGTGATTTTTTTATTTTTATCAGCTGTTTAGACTCTCATTCTGACGGCACCCATTCACTACAGAGGGTCCACTGGTGCGAGCAAGTGATACATTTCTTCCAACCTGTTCAGACAAAGAAGCAAACTCATCTACATCTTGGATGTCTTGGAGTCAATTTCAAACAAATATTCATTTTTTGGGTGAACTATTCCTTTAATATCAGAAAATGGATTAAAAGGGTAAATGATGCAAAATTTTGGTTACACTTTATTTTGATAGATGTAGACATTCCACTAACTATAAGTAACTTTATATCTACATGTCAACAACTTGTCTACTAACTCTCGGATGTCTCATAAAAAATGTCTCATAGTCAGTATGTTGTATGTTGTGGAACCTTCAGATTAAAGTGCTAGTAGTTATTAAGCAGACAGTCTACTAATACTCTAATGACTGCTAGTTGACATGTAGTTGCAATGTTACTTACTGTTAGTAGAATGTCTAAACTGGACTATTGAAATAAAGTGTTAAGCAAATTTTTAATTAGTTTATAAATTCCTCCTTTAAATTAGATGTATCGGCATTTTGGAATATGTTTAAAAAAATGTTGTCCTTGATACCCATCGGGCTTCTGTAACCCAAAACATCTTATATGCATTCCATTGTGAAGAAAAGAAATGGCTTTGTCCTTCAAAGAATTTATATTTCTTACTGTCTCTGAGTTATCTGCACCTCCATATGGGCATTGTTTGCACAGATAGCATCATTTGGCCACTGTGCTCTTGTAATCTCTTCATCTAAACGTCCCTCGACTTTCCTCCACAGCTGTCTAAGATTTTCTTGTGTGTTGTTTTGAGCTATTAACCAGTCTGGGTGTCTCTAACACATATGGATTAAAAGATAATTCTTGTAAACTATACAACTGCACCTAAAGACTGCGCTGTTAATTACACAGAAAAGACAGTTGATTAACCATCTGTGCAGAGGGCTTGGAAACTTTTGAGGGCCACATTAGTTATTTTTTGTTCTAAAATACACTGTGCTCAGCGTGAGCGAAAAAGACAAGCATGTCAGTTTGAATCGTATTTGTGGATCAGGTGTTTTAGATGTTGTCACTTTGCCTGTGACATTGTGTCACTCTATTTTTCCACTCCCTGAAGCCACCGAAAAAAACATGCCATTCCTCCGATTTTCAATGAAAATACTGTTTGCACACCAACAATACTGTTTGCATCTCTATTAAATGTCTCAGATTTAATACCTCCTAAAAATCTGTTATTGATTATATATGACTTTATGAGTATGAGTAAGCAGTATGACTTTTATTTTTTCTTCTGTTGGACATAAAAGAATACTATATATAGCCTATTCCATAAATGTATTAAAAATAACATGGAAAGAGAAAAATATGAAGAGACTTACTTTTATCCATCAGGAGCTGATTGCAGCATTGAAAAAGTAAGTACTATCAAATTAGAAATCTGTTTTTTTTCTACACAAGCCAAAGAACACTTTATCCATCCGAACTGTTATGGGTCAATCCCTGCTGTCAAACGTCCGCTACTTATTTTGTTCTCTCAGCAGTTCCTTTCAAAAAAATGAGTACCTTGAGATCTCTGACAGTCAGCAAGTCCAAAAGCCACTCACAGATCTGCTGTTGGTCCGGAGGTAAAAAAAAAACAAAACAAGAGAGATGTGCAAGATGTCATGGCAGTGAGAGGTCATTATTTGGTCACTTTGACTCAGACAGAGTGTTGACCCCAGAGAAATGCCTCACAGTTATGTTGGAGCGACCAGCAGGTGTTTACCTTCCTGCCGCCTGTCGTCATGGACGATCTATCCATACCGCGTATCTGATGATGTGCAGTGGCAGTTCCCACAACAACAGCAGAATCTGTCACCGCTACCATGAGGGGGGCAAATGGAAAAGACAATCCTATGAGAAAAACAGAGGAAAGAACGAAAGAAGGAGAGAAAAACAAATTCAGTCTGGACCTCACTTGACTCAATCAAACAGCTTCAGACAATTCATAATCCAGTGCACAAGTAAAATGGGCCTCTATTAAGGTAGTTTTATAGTGCTTTTTTGGAGAATAGATGTCATGGCTACAATGAAATGACCATTAAAAAAACAAAACAAAACATGTACAGGTTTGAAACGACATGAGTGGAAGTTTGGCCAAAATTGTGAAATAAAAAATCAAGACACATTACATGTTGTCATTCATACATTCATTCATTCCCAACGGGCTTCCATAAGTGAGAAGTTAAATTTTTAGGGTGAACTATACCTTTAAGTGCTGAAAAGACCGGCCTTTCACAGTAGAAAAAAAGGTAAAGAATAAGGAAAAGCTTATTCTTTCACAAAAATGGCGTGGCAGTGAGACAGGTTGTCTGCCAGTGCGCTGATATCTCATTTAATGTGCAGTGTGAACAGAGGTGTTATAGCTGGATCCTATATGCTGACCATTCCTATCAAGCATTTTAAATCACTGCATTTGTTAAAAAGACCATTTCTTCTAGTCCTAGCATTGATATTAGAAATCAAATGGCAGGCCAGACCAGACTAAGCCTGTTAAGACGTTTCAGACCACGCTTTTGCTCTAAAATCTAGTGAGCTGACTCACTATCAACTGCGTACATAGGCAGCAGCCTTCTCTAAAGCAGTTTTCTGTCTGAAATAAAACCTTAGAAGTGGCTGATTTGAAAACTCTACATAGAAAGCAACTAATGCGTGTCATACAAATAGCACACTGTACTATTGATATCAACAGAGTGTACTATTCCTTTTCCTCAGCTAAATACAAAATCACATAGCACACAAAGATTAAGTAAAAAAGTTCAAAGTTAATTAGATTATTATATTATTATTAAATATAATATATCAACAACAGTCAGCATTGTATTGGATGCTAAAGTGAAATACATTACAATGTTTGCACTCTCCTTGAAACTTATATTTCAAAAATCTTTTTTTTTTTTTTAATGGATAAAAATTTAGATAATGGTAGATGTTTGTTCAAATGATACTTTCCTACAAGGTTTACTTCCAACTCTGAACAGATTTCATCTAAGACTGGAGTAATGACGCTGAAAATTCAGGTTTGCCATCACAGGAATAAATTATATTTTATAATAGTTTAAATATTATGCAATTTTACAGCATTTTTTTTTTTTTTATTTTGATAACATAAGAGACCTCTTTCAAAAACATCTTACTTAATAAACATAAATAAATAAATAATAATAATAAAATGAATGAATGAATGAGCTTTTATTGGCCAGGTATGTTTACACATACAAGGAATTTGCATATTGTGAGCTATGGAGCTCATGGGTTACACAAGTTAAAATGTGGCCTACGATGTACCTCGTTTTCAATCTCCCTTCCTCTCTGATAATTTTCTGTCCTCTTTCTAAGGTCAAAGGCTAAATAACTAAATAAGCACACTAGTCCGGTGACCAAAATAGCATGTTACATATTTGTAGTTGATACAGTATAGCTACATTTATATCGGCCCCTCTGACACAGTTGTGCGAGGACATTTTTAACAACAGAAAAGGAAACACTAATGAGTTGACAGCTTTCATGACACTCTACCATCAAAGGTGATGATAAAGTAACAATTAGCCCTCATACTAGCCGCCAGCTCCGTTTGAACCTGTGGGTGGAGATAAAAAGGCTTGAAAGAGCAGCAGCAAAGGTAAACAAAGGAGAAATTACACTGGAGCAGAGATTCTAATTGAGAGAGATTTCCTTTTGATGTAACTCCAGAGATCTGAGAGACACTGCTTGTGTACTAATTACAGAGCCATGGCAGCAAGCTAATTAGCGCCATGCTAATGATTCTTGTTTACGACTATCTGATGTCAAAATGCTATGGATGAAAATCTAAAAGAAAAGCTTGGGTGAGAAGACTTGCCAAATGTGATAAAAACCTGTGAGACTATCACGCATCTTTTTTATCTATACTGTCAGATGCATAAACAATGATACATATTCATGTATTCTTTCAAGTATTCCCAGTGCAGGCTATTTTCCTATGGGAAGCCTTTACAGTAATGGATAATAATTTATTATTAATAAAGTGTTTATACAAAATACAGACTCACATTCACAAATGCATATACATTTTAGCTGACCTAAGACTTTGAAATATATTTGAAAGAGTTTTAAGAAATGTGTTCAGTTCCAAATTATTTATATATATATATATATATATATATATATGTATATATATGTATGTATGCGTAGTAAAATGTATGTATGTATCCTATATGTAAAGTGAATGAAAAAGAATATGTATGAAATGAAAAAGTGTTGGCCCCCTTCCTGATTTTTTTTGCATGTTTGACACACTTTAATGTTTCATATCATCAAACAAATTTAAATATTAATCAAAGATAACACAACTAAACACAACATGCGGTTTTTAAATGAAGGCTTTTTTTTATGAAGGGAAAACAAAATCCAAACCTACATGGCCCTGTGTGAAAAAGTGTTTGGAGTGAAAAAGTGAAAGGCGTGAACGAGATGATGACAAGACACAGGTGAACGGACTTAGCCTTAATCAACTAATAAGGAACTAATGAGGGAAAACCAGAACAAAACCAAATAAGGGAAAACAGGAACAGATAGAAAAAACTGAAAAACTCTAAACTGAAGTCCAAACTCCCAACAGTTTACTTGTGTTGTCTTTGATTAAGATTTACATTTGTTTCATGATCTGAAACATTAAAGTGTGACAAACATGGAAAAAAATAAAAAATCAGGAAGGGGGCCAACACTTTTTCACACCACTGTATATTTATTTACTTATTGATATATATTCTTTTTATTTTAGCCATTTCATCAGCCATTAAATAAATAAATAGTCATTTCATTGGCCATTAATAAAATTAATTGCATTCCTGACACTTTCTTTTATATCAGATTATCAGTCATTTAAACTGGAGACTTCAGTCTCTTCAGGGTATGAGCCTCCAAGTCAAGTCACCTTTATTTATATAGTGCTTTTAACAATGTAAATTGTGTCAAAGCAACTGCACAATATCAACAAAGGAAAATAGTGTCAATAAAGTAAAATGAAAAGATAAAAAAAAAGATTTTCAGTTAAAGGCATTTCATTATTGAATTCAGTGATGTCATCATCCAGCTCAGTTCAGTTTAAATAGTGTCTTTGCAATCAGGTCGACGATATCGCTGGAAATTAAGTGTCCCCACTAAGCAAGCCAGAGGTGACAGCGGCAAGGAACCAAAACTCCATCGGTGACAGAATGGAAAAAAAAAACCTTGGGAGAAACCAGGCTCAGTCGGGGGGCCAGTTCTCCTCTGGCCAAACGAACCAGCAGTTCAATTCCAACTGCAGCAAAGTCAGATTGTAAGGGCTCAACTGGTTCCAGTGGTCTTTCCCGATGGCTGTCTAAGTGGCGAGGTCCTCACTGGGGATCTGTCTCTGGCGCTCATCTCGGTGTCCTGGTCTCCGCTGACGTTCAGGGCTGTAGAGGTCGTCTCTGGGTGCTGATCCAACATCTGATCTGGATACGGACTGGATCTGGTGACTGCAGTGACCATCTGGGCTGGATACGGACCGGATCGGGTGCCACTCCACTCAAAACCCATCAGAATGTGGAGCAGTTCCTCCTTTGGGGGAATTTTTTGACATGAAAATCGCTTCGAGAGCTTTCAGAATGTCTCAAAAACCACAACCTGAAGTGTTAGCTTGTTGTTTCGAAATCAGCTCGCAAACATTTATTTTCTTCATTTTAAGCTACCAGATTCTTAAGGTACCCATGCAGTTTACCACCTTGTAATTCCAGTAATCAGTCTTTTTCACGACTCCAATGAACAATGGGATAGATTTAGGTCTAAATGCACCAGAGATTGAGCAGAGCGTGAAAAGGAGGAGTGAGTTGAGAGGAACAAAATACATGGAGAAAAAGCTTCTTTCCCCATGAGGGATGAACTGAGCCGGACATCAATAACAATGCCAGAAACCATCCCGCGGATCTCACCGAGATGTTTATCGGCCTTCCCCTCCTCCCTTCAACGTGGGATACAAAGTGAATGAGTAAAGGAAGAAAAAGATGAGTGTTGTACGCCTACGGACTTGACACTACCACAGGGTAGGTGAAGTGAGGTTAAAAACATGAAGTAAAAAACTACTGTATGAAACAAAAGCCTCAATGTCTCAATGGACTGTGAATCTATCCACATAATATAATATAATATAATTAAAAGTTTGAATAATTAAGATTTTTTAAAATGTTTTTGAAAATCTCTGGACCCTATTTTAGTGATCTAAACGCATGGTCTAACGCACATGGTGCAGGTGCACTTAGGGCATTTCCGAATCCACTTTTGCTATAGTTTAACGACGGGAAAAACGGTCGTCGAGCCCGGCGCATGGTCTAAAAGGGTTGTCCCTATTCTCTTAATAATTAATGGGTGTGTTTTGGGCATAACGTGCAATAAACCAATCAGAGTCTCATCTCCCATTCCCTTTAAGAGCCAGTTGAGCTTGCGAATTTGTAAGAGCAAAGACTGAATGCGTCGCGTCTCCAGAGAGGAAATGGATCTGCTCATGTGCCAACAAATAGGTAGCCTTATTCTGATACATGCAATGACTATTAATTATGACATGTAGGCATTTTTATATGTATATAGCCTACACAATAATAATTGTTTACATTATAATCCATTAATTTTGTGTGTAAAGGCTGATTTATACTTCTGCGTCGGACCTATGCCGCAGCCTTTACGCCGTAGGCTGTGTGTCAGTTTTCATTTATACTTCTGCATCGTTGTTCGGGTCGACGTGCATTACACATGCAGACCGCTAGTCTGCAGTGTCCATGGGCATGTTGCTTGTGTAACCCGCAGTACCATGGCAAAAGCCGAAGAAGCTTGTTGGAGAAGCATTATAGCCATGACGACGTAGGTTCGACGCAGAAGCAAATTGGGTTTAATAAAAAGAGTGTATGCACGTTGTGGACCTGCCTATTGGCGCATATTACTAACGTGCTCTTTAAATACTGCGCCATTGACTTTAGACCAGGTTTTAATTGGTCAATAACGCAGCCTATTTCAGATGTCTCAAAATAGCAACACGCCAGCAATGCGCCTGAACACACCTTGGTTTCAGACCAGCACGCCCATGAGCGCACAAATGGACGCAAATGCATTTGCTATTTAAACAACGTTGCGCTGGATGTGAAAATTATAACTGCGTCGGGCTGAAACAATTGCGTCACGCCTGGTGCCACATTGCTCCGGGTGTATGATAGGGCCCTCTTACTATTACTACAATTTTAAATAACTTTTTATTTATTTGAACATATAACTATTTGAACATTTTAAAATGTAATTTATTCTTGTGAAGTAAAGCTGAATTTTCAGTAGTAATTAGTCTTCAGTGTTACATGATCTTTCAGAAATCATTTTAATATGTTGATTTGCTGCCTTAAGACTATTGGTACTCAATTATTAATCATTTAATTTTTTAAATCAATATTATTATTATTATCTTGTAACAATATTCAAATAGTATATACCATTACATATTCATATTTTTCTGGAAATTGTAATACTTTTTTTGTGATTCAGGATTCTTTGATTAATAAGTTTTATTTTGAACAGAAATCTTTTTTAACATTTTACATGTTATTTTGATCTATTTTATGCATCCTTGCTGAATAAAAGTATAATTATTATTTTAATATGCCACAATATTACTGTTTTACTGTATTTTTTATCAAATCAATGTATATATACTGTAATCTTTGAGCTAAAAAACATACTTTGTAGTGCAAGATATTTGCTCTGTTTTTATGTAACCACGACACCTTGTAAGAACGGCGTGCTATGATAGTTAAAGAAGGATGCAATAATATTTCTTTGAGGCTGACAGAAATGACAGATGATGGTGGTAAAAATAAGAATGAGGAGGAAAAATGCGGGCTCCCATTGGGCAAGGGATCGCATTATAAAATAATCGAATGATTACTGTGAATAATGACGAAGCTGATGGGACGATATGAAAACCATTTTTGGGGTCTATATTTGGACCAGAAAAATTCTGAAATCTCATGGATACATTAGAGCAATGTTATAGAGCTAAACAGCGTTTGAATCAATGAGGCAAATAGATTTTGCGATCAAACTTTCTTTTTCAACTTTTGGTCTTTAAACATTCAACAGACTCAGTTGGTGGCTTGCTACCTTCTATATTTGGCCAAGAATCAATAATAATTTTATAACACGTTGTTTAAAGTGCTGTCTATAATTTCTGTAAGTGCTAGGTCATAAGTTTTGCAGCAATTAGAATGTTCAAGTAATTACAACAATCTCATATGTCTCCATGGCAACTGCCTTCATATTAATCAGCTCAAAGTTGATTCCTGAAAGTAATTTATTATCTTGCAGTATGCATTGTCTAGGACTTTCAACATCATCTTACAGAAGACTGTTTGTTCTATCGCCACATGTTTCAAGGCTCTTGTGTTGCGTTGCAGTATATGGAAATTCATACACCAGTTACAGCTGACTATAATAACAGATACAGAAGATATTACAACAACAACAAAACTGTGCAACAATATATATTTCTATGATAGGCAGCTGCTTTGGGAAGTGAAGTAACATATTTACTGTAACATATCTGCCATTAATCAATACAAACAAATAAAATAAATAATTTTAAATAATTTGGGGTCAGTAAGATTTCTTAATCTTTTTAATGTCGTATTGTTATGCTCACCAAAGCTTAATTTAATAAATGCATGAATGAACGAGTGAATTAATTAATAAATAAATAACAGTAAAATTAGAAATTTTGTGAAAATATCATTTCTATTTTAAAAATTCTAATGCTTCTTGATGTAACAGGGACGTGCAGATCCATTTGCAAGCTTTATTCCAAGACGTGGTCAAAAACACAAGCAGGGTCAAAACATCAGCAAACAGGTATAACACAGGCATGACAAAGAGTAATCCTAGGGCAAGCGTGGGTATTTGATCGGCGAACAATATGCAGAGGGCTTGAGAAGAGGGGTAGTCCAATAACATGAGCAATAGTCCAAAC
Source organism: Barbus barbus (assembly GCF_936440315.1). Taxonomy (NCBI): domain Eukaryota; kingdom Metazoa; phylum Chordata; class Actinopteri; order Cypriniformes; family Cyprinidae; genus Barbus; species Barbus barbus. Next base: position 23,486,731 of record NC_136716.1, read on the forward strand.
GAGATACAAACAGAGTCCGAACGGCGAGACAAGAGTTAATTACTAGATTAACTAGAACTGGAAACTACACTCAGTAAAGCAGCTATCACTAGGTGAGCGATAAACACAGTACAATACTAGAGACTAAACAGAAACACAGAATGGCTTGGTAAGGTAACTAACACTAGGAGAATGCTAAACGCTAGAACAATACTCTGCGATCTGAACATGATCTGAGTGGGTGTTATGTAGTGTGTGCAATGGCTCTCAGGTGAGCGTGTGATTGTTGACAGCTGTGTGATCAGTGCAATGGATGATGGGAAATGCAGTCCAGTGTGATGTGTGGTGTGAGAGTCAATATGATAGAGAGGCGACCTCTTGTGGCAGTCACGAACCAGATTTGTGACGCTTGAGAACCTATATATATATATATATATATATATGTATATATATGTATATATATGTATATACTAGAATATAAACATATAATGATAAATAACTAATTCAATCAAATATTCTAATGTTGTCAAATGGCCTTTACGAAAGGATTTGTTGAAATTCTAATGGAGAAAATTAATGAGAACTATACTATACTTACAGAAATATGATCACTGAAAAAGTGAAAATAGTGATATTTTTGTTCACAATTGAAGGGACAGTCCACACAAAAACAACAGTTCTGTCATCTTACTCACTATCATGCTATTTCAAACCTGTATGAGAGAGACAAAATAGATCTTTTGAAGAAAACTGGGGTTCAAACATCTTGAGATCCCATTAACTTTTATTGTATGGATGGACATATACTGACACATTTTATGTTCCACATGAACCACAAAAATAAGAAAGTCATACTGGTTCGGAACCACATGAGGTTGAGTTAATAATGCAGTTTTTATTTTTAAACGTCCCTTTAAGTCATTCTCTTCAGCTTTCTAACATTGGCCCTGATATTCTTTATAAAGAATGTTTGATCAAATCTTAGTATGAGGTTATTAGTTATCAGACTAGAGGAGGTGTCATCAGAAAATTTAATTGCACAGTTGCTGCTGTGCTGGTTCGAACAGTCGAACATGAATTAGGTTTATCAAATCTGAGAGCCTGATTACAAACTGGCATGAAATTATATCCCATCTCTTCACCCTAAAACACAGCAGTACTCAATAGGGAGATGCTGAATGAGTGGACCTGGAATGAGAGATAAGGGCACCTGAGAAAACTTTTACAGTCTGCATGTATTGATGTGACACTGTACTCTTCCTCCCATCCTTGTGATTTTGCCCTTGAACGTTTTCTGGCATCCAAAGCCGAATGTCAGGGGAAAAGAGGCCTGCCAAGATCTGAATTAATATATCTTGAACAACAAATCCATCGCTCAGAAAAAGTCTACGCTCCCCCGATACACGCAATTCAATTATGAGAGGACAGAACGCATTAATAAGATCCAAGGATCGTTGAGAAAGAGGGTGAAAAATGGAAAGGCAAATCATGTCATCACATCTGCCAGCTTGAATCTTTCTCCGTGGCCTTCTCACATAGCCTGTTAAATTTTATGGACGTTGTTTCATGGTCGTTGGCCACCCAACATGAATTTACGCTATAACTATGCCATATAGACAATGGGTCACATAATTCATTTTCAGTTTAATATGGCAACCTGCATCGAGGGGCAAAACGTCAACATGCTAATGGTCACGAACCTGAAGTTGTCTGAAGCGAAGACTTCAAAAGTCCTCAAAGTCTTTGGGGACATCGAGCAGCGTGTCTCGCTCAGGTATTACGGCCAAGACAGATAAAAAGCTTTCGAGGATTAGGCGGTCTAATTTGGCATTGTCCTTGTAGTTAGTCCAAAAGCCAATAATATGTCAGCACTCTGGTGTGAGCTGGAAGTCTAATGGGAAGGAGGACGGAGCGATTTTGAATTTCCTCAGCCCCGCCAACAGACATATATGGGACATGGCTAACATCATACTGTGACAGTCATCCCTGTCCTCGGGACAAACATAGCGTCATTTATCATCCGCACCCGGCGTAGTGGCAGACGGCCTTTAGTCAACTCAATGAAATGAAATACTGGTGATCCATGTCGTATGAAATGTGTGTAGTTGCATGCGTGCACGTGTGTGTTAAGGAGCTGCAGGGTTTTACACAACCTTGACATCCTCAAGACCTGATTTTCTCAGGTTTAAGAAGTGAGGGGGGAAAACAACAGAAAACAAGCTTGTAAGACTGATGAAGCTGCTGGGAACTCGAATGACCTATTTGGTGGCCCTAATGGCGAAAAGACTGCAAAACTAAAGTAGCTGCCTTGTGCACATTCAAAGACTCAAGGTTTCTTGTTTTCTCTTGTGTTAAGACACATTTTAAACTACAAGATCTTGGTCTCATACACTGAAAGCTGTGAGTCTCGTCAATGTTAACAAATAACATGGAGGGCCTGAGGTCAGAAAAAGGAGAGAAAGAGACAGAATAAAATAAAATAATCAACATTACATAGCTTTAACCAGGATCCTACAGGAATTATCTAGGTGCAGTGACTCGTATGCAACACTGGGCATAAACATTCAGCTTAAAGGAGTGCCAACTACTGATATATCAGTGTAAAAAAGTCACTGCTACATAAATAAATGCAGTAAAAATTTATATTTTAATGCAGGACACACAATATGAACTCAACACCTTATTGTAAAGTGTTTCCGTTTATTTATTTATTTTCGGTATGCAAAGCAATGAGCTTCTGGCTTAGTGTGTGCTTTAGTGCAAGAATGACAAGGAAACAACATTTTCTACAACTTTCACACCCTTAAGTCTTCATTTCTCGCAAGATAAAAATATGCTAAATGCATGCAATGTTAAAGAAGATGAATGTAACTTATCATGTTTATGTTAATGAGTACCATGTATTATGTCACACAATATAATGTGTTTACTATAATAACTGTCTTAAAACTCAACAACTGTAAGCACATTAGCACCAAAACGGTTAGAGAAATGTAAACATATGGTTGAATGACAACAGAAACTTGACATGTAGTAGCCTTAGTGTTTTTTTTCAGCATGCCAGGCCGTAATGGGATTATTTTCAATGTAATGAATCACCTGATTGGTGGCCGTAATCTGACTTTGACCAAGCACCAAGACAAAGCTCTCAAGGCCCCTTATTGGGTCCTGATATATATAATGATACTACAGAACTATCTATCACAGCCTTATACTAACTAGATCCCTTAAACAGTATTTTATGGTAAACCGTGTCATGAAATGACTTACGCCATAACCCATACATGATCTACTAAATCATTCCACTATCCATGACCGGATCCAGAACCGCATTACATGAACCATTTCCTGCATCCAGGCTCAATGGCCGCCCATCCCATAGTGCAATTAGAGCCATGTTCATCCCTCATTCATTACCACGTTTACCCGGGCATATCCTTGAAGTCTTCCCACTAAACGATGTGTCAACTAGAACATAAAGGAGAACCCGTGAAAGTGACATGATTTGGTATGAGGCCATTGGCACATGCTGCCATCCAAGCAGATTGATGCATGCACGATTTCACTTGTGACCCGGCCCTATTGTGCGTTTGGAAACACGAGGATAGAACGTGGCAGCCGTCATTAATCAGGACGTCCCTGCAGATTAACAGCAATAAGCATTCATCTTCTTAACCTCTTAAAGCAATATTGCAAAAATCCCGGGATTACAAAACCGCATGCGTGTAATCATTGTTTGGAGATAAACGGAGCCGTGCCTTCAAAAGCTCCCAAATTAGAGCAGATATACTGCCTGTCAGACATCCGTTTATGTTTATCGTACTCATTATGTGGGATTGTGAGGTGAAAGGAATCCAGAAAAAAAAAGATCAGGTTAAAATGAGGATTATTTGGATGAATTAGGCTGTAAATTCATGACACTTCAAAACATTTGTTTAAGATAATCACAATGAAGGTATTTGATTCTTTGTCATTAATTGCAAGCCTCCATTTAACCCCACGTGCAATTTAAATGCTTTGCCGTAGTGTGAATCTTAAAATGCTCATTGCTGAAACATTTCTCAAATTATTTGTGGTGATAAATGGATGTAAATGATGAAGAATGGATATAAATATTACAAACATGAGTTTTAGGGGTTGTGTAATGATAGTGACAATCAGCATTGCAGATGTCTGAAAATAAATAGGGTAAATGTTGCAACAGTCAAACACTACAGATTAAAATTCTAAGGAAGTTGCTCGTGTTTGTATCTAAAATATTAAATTTGCTGTTAAAAATGTCTTTAACATTAAAAGCGCAACATTCTCTGTAACCTAATTTACATACTGGGCCACTAATGATGATCATAGTCAAATTATTGCTTTGCAAACACAGGCATTCCCAAAGTCCCTTCTCTGTCAACAAGCTTTACCCCCCCCCCCCCCACCACCACGCACGCACACACACACACACACACACACACTAAAATGCCTTCTTAACAGTTACATTACACTCTTTAAGATTAGAATAAAACAGATATGAAACTAAAATATATATTAATATAAAGCATTAACTACAAATAGTGAGTTGTCAGTCATTATTTAATCACGCTGATGCAATTCCAAACCCATATGGTCACTTGAACAGTTTTGAATGGAAAATAATGTGTAATTTTATTTTTCTTTTTTTTTTTTCTTTTGTGTTTTATGAAACATAACAGAACTGGTTTAAAATGACAGCAGGGTGAATAAATAATGACAGAAATTCATTTTGGGTGGCATTTCATTAAAAGCATGCATAAGCGTTATGACAGCGGGAATGCTGCCCTTCTTTGCGGCATATTTGATTCACATTCATGTTTGAAGGAAACAGCTTATCTTTGTAGGGGGTGAGAAGGGAAAAAGAGAGAAAAAAACCAAACACAATGGTTTATTTTCAGACTTAAATCTACACACTGTGCCAGTGCTGACTAGTCCGCTCGACGTGGCTGGTGTGGGATCTCAGCAAGTGATTAGCCCTACATATATATATATATATATATAAAAAAAACAATCCGTCAGTCACTCACCCACAGAGCATAAACAAAAGAACAGCCTTCTTTTATATTCTCTAGAATCTGCAAACCATCTTAAACCACAGCCTAATTTAAACTAAAGCGTATAAGTAGCACAGCTGATTCATGTTGGGTCAGTTTGACAATATAGGTTAGTTGTAGGTCTGACAAGAAAACAATGGCATTTGTGTGAATGTCACACTAATCAAAAACTGGCCAGTGTGCTGCTTTAATGGAGCTCTGGAGTATAGAGCACAGAATAGGGTCTCAAACGGAAAACATTTTTATCCTTGACCACCAAATCATCAACCTCAGTTTGGCTTCAGCACAAAACTGGATGGACTCAAAATGGACTCAACTGCAAATTGTTCAACAGAAAATATAATACAGAATTTTTTTTTTTTTTTTTTTTTTGCAGCATTGAGCTTCACCACTTCACCCTTACATCTAATCTGATAGCAAATATTAAGCATATTTTTGGAGTGCTGTCCTGGGGGAGGGCTCTGAGCCCAGAATATGGCCCGAACCCAGATTACACCCCCTATCCCTATAATATAGGATACAAATAGATTAGGGGTGAGGAGTTGGGGTGCCGGGATGCCAGAAAACTGTCATTGGACAGAGGTAGGCAGGCTGCATATTTATATGCATTGTGCTCGTTAGGATAGTTAGCTAAACGAGTTGCACCTGTGCCAAATTAGTTGATTATGATCGTGCTCCTCCCGAACCTTGTTAATAAAATGTCACATTGTAGCCAATCACAGACGTATCCGTTGATTTCATGAATGCAATGGCCAATCAAACACGTTTAAGTTAGTCAGTATCAACTCACCGCTTAATATGCCAGTTTTACTCGCAAATCCTCTCATTATAACAAACAAAGTGTAGATACAATGTAACTAAGATGAGTGAAGGATTTTGGTTACACTTTTTTTAAGGTGTCCTTGTTACAGTATAATTATACATTTAAGTACTGAGTAATATTAATTAACTACATGTACTTACTATATGGTTAGGGTTAGGGTTAGGATTAAGGGTTTGGCTTAAGGTTACTTTAAGCAGCCATATCACGCTGCAGCCCAAGACTGGTTGCCCACTGAAGCTAAGCAGAGTTGAGCCTGGTCAGTACCTGGATGGGAGAGGTGTTAGTGAGGTCAGCAAGGGGTGCTCACCCTGTGGTCTGTGTGGGTCCTAATGCCCCAGTATAGTGACGGGGACACTATACTGTCAAAGAGCACCGTCTTTCGAATGAGACATTAAACCGAGGTCCTGACTTTCTGTGCTCATTAAAAATCCCAGGATGTCCTTCGAAAAAGAGTAGGGGTGTAACCCCGGCATCCTGGCCAAATTCTCATTATTAATAAACCATTAACTATGACTTTTGCTTCAATAAACTCTGCCTATTAATAGTCGCCTAATAAAGTAGTTTTTAATCGTAGGTATTGGGTAGGATCAGGGATTTGGAGAATATGTGCTTTATAAGTACTAATAAACAGCTAATGTGTTAATAATATCCATGCTAAAAAGGAACTAGTTAATCGTGAGAAATTAAGTCAACTTGAAATGTTAAGTTGTACTATGTGACAACTTGGGTATATGATATTTATTAAAAATAAATAAGTAAAATAAAAAGCAGCCTTAAAGCCTTTTTTTATACAGTGTGTCATATTGATTATCAAAGATGAGTTTTAAGGGATACAATTAGGTTTTAATGGTGCCAATGGTGTCATTTTTGCATCCACAGCTTAGACATTCATGGGGGAAAACATAACCATACAAGTCTTGAACAATATGAGGGAGATTAAAATGAAGACATAATTTTGAATTTTAACATTAAAGGCTTATCTTGTGTAAGAGTTTTGTTTCAAACTGAATAAAAGACATTTGAGTGGCGTTTCCACATGAGAACATGTTGCTAGAGATTTTGAACATGGAGTGTTTGTTGACTGCACAGTTTGACAGCCTTCCTTTGACAGTGAGACCCCTGTGTCCTCTGAAGCAAACACAGTGGATATGCAAAATAGACAATGAATAAGCATATAATCAAATCAGAAACCAAGATCTCAACTGAATATAACTCTATGATTTCTGACCAGTTTGTTCACAGCTTGAGAAACTGTTTCATATCTGTGAGAATCTGAAAATACTATGGTACAGTAAGAGAACAGGTATCATTTGGCATAATTTAAGGTGTGAGAGGAATCTCACCTGCAGTGAAGCTGAAGAGCTGTGTCTTACAGTATGTCTGACAGATGGTCTTCAGTATCTCCTCATTTACATATCACACATCATATCTCAAAACCAGAGCCAAAAAAAAGAGAGAAGCTGGGTGTAATTAACTTCATTTGATTCATGGATGTTGACTTGCATAACAAACACAACACATGCAAATCCACCACAAATCATTCTGAAAAAGCAGGATTAGTTTTACTTGTCATGTTTTGGCATGCAATTAAGGGGTAAACTAGTCCTTTTCAATTATTACACAATTGCTTATGTTTTGCCTACTCTAGTTTTCCCTCACCCAATTGACAAATTGTAAAAGCCCAGAATTTGCTTGTTCTGCATAGTCATGCCTGTAAGCATTTGCATTCCATTAACCTTATTACCCAAAAATCCCTCCGCGTATGGCATTTCATTTCAGCTGACTAAAATTGCATTCTAAATGATGCCTGGCACAAAAGTTTTCATCCGTTTCTTGTTGACAGATTTCGGGGGCATTCTCCATCAATGACGTGTTTTAGCTTCCACACTTTTGCGGTTGACAGATACATTTATTTAAGACCAATTAACTGTGTGTGTTTATTTGTTGGGCTCAGTGAAAGATAATATGAAGAGTTCAGATGCAAAAGCCTCTACGTGTCGTTTGAAATTTTCTTCTAAAATGAAACTTTTTACCAGCCTCTTGTGTGTAGGATCAGTAATTTCACTTTAATGGCAATGGATAGGTTATTTTCATTGCCATTAAAGTGAAATAACTGAACATAAACATTGGAGCCTGATAAAAACACTAATTTTAGAAGAAAATTTAAGATGGCACTTAGAGGCTTTTGCATCTGAACTCTGCATATGTTCCTTGCTTTGAACGCAATTAAATGGCTCAACCAATTCAGCAGAATAAATTGCATTTAGCAGCACAAGGTGTTTACAAGAAACCGGCTCTTCATAAATTCCGCATTTGTTTTCTACCTCACAAGAACATTTATTATTACAGTGCCTCATAAAGACGATGATAATGGCCGACTATGAAGGTACGATTTCATGCTAAATATAATGAAGAGGTGAACTGACAATTGAATGGGAGTATTTCAGTCTCAAGGCCTGTGGGAAATCATAGCCTTTACAATTAAACAATTTGAGGACAAACAGACAATAATTTGGAGATGAAAGCACTCAATTTATGACCACAATCCATTATGACTGTATGCTCTAATAAAAGCTTTTACTTATGTTGTGGCAGGTTTAAACACAGACTTTCTTGGAATATTGAAACAAATATCCTGAAACAACCTGGTGAGAGTTATTAGATTTTTTTTTTCCCACACGTTTTCATGATTGCAGTAGAAGACTAAAGGCTCTTTTGATTTTTAATTCACAAACACTAACATTAAAACATAAACGAACAAACAAATGTTCCTAAAAATGTGCAATCCCTGAAAATCACAAATGATATAAACACAATAAAAAAGGTACACCTAGAAGACCGCAACTTTTTATATGGCTACTTACCAAATACATTGATACATGTTTAACTATATTCTAATCTGTGAATAGAAAGAGCACAATGGCATGAGTAACGTGAAACTTGTGCAGTGTCGGTTTCCAGGTTCAACGGTCAATTGCACAGCTTATTTTCATTATGCAAAAATGTTTGCCACAATTAACCAAATTTAAGTGTTTAGAGCCTAATAAACTTAAGAAATTAACAATTTTTCAATAAGCAACAAGTAAAAGGACAACATTGGGGGTAAAAAGTCTCCTTGACAATGAGACTGCATAATATTCCCACTCTTGTGAAAAATGGCACCAGAAAAAAAAAGCAAAATACAAAATACCAATTAAAAATGCCTGTAGTCCAACTGATCATTTTTCATAACCAACAATGTTGAAACAAATATTATAAGAGTAAAATGCTCAAAGTAAAATATTAGTAGAGTTCATATTATATAATCAAGCGATTAAAAAAGACACAAAATAGAAATGGCACATGTGTTCAAGTGATTGCACTAATATCTTGTTAAATAGTAAAACTGTTTCACTACTGCTCCTACGTGATTTCTTTTATTTGCACGATCCAAAATAAACCTTTTACATTTCTCTATCAATAAATAAATAACATACAAATTTAGGACCACAAAAAGGGTGCGCCTAATGTATATTACATGTATGATTTTTTACTACCACTGTTATCATCAAAGGAAACCTTCTACCATCGGTAAATGAGCTACCATCCTGCACAAAGATGAAAGAACAAAAAAGACAGAAAAGAAAAAGAAAAAACACCTTCCACCAAAAAATATAGTCAATGGAGAACGTGAGGGGAGTGAGAAAGCCAGCAGGGGTTCATGAATTCCTGCTCTCTCTGTTGACATTGCGTTAGAGAGACGTCTTCCAATCTGCAACAGAGTTTATGGATTAATGGTATTTCTTAGCCTTTACCCTCTGGTCAGTGAAAAAAATTTTCAGCCCAAACCTCGATTTTCTAAGCTTAGTTACACACAGTCATCTGCAGAGGCCGATATTTTTCTCCCTCTAATCTGGTTCCAGACTAGCATACTGTATCATAGCTCATGTAATTCATCTCCTGATAAGAGTGAACAATTTTCTCCAGGTGTGTAAATGTGAGAAGAATTCAGATCGTGCTTTGTATTTTTTTTACAGTTTCTGGCAATACATATCCCATATATCCTGTATATAGAATGCAGGTAGGAACAGTTCACCCAAAACTGAAAATTCTATCAACACCATGTCTTTCCAAAAGCTGTATTATGTTTTTTTTTTTTTTGGAACACAATAGCACAATTTTTGAACAATCTATTTCCATACAAGGACATTTCATAGTGACCTTAATTTCTGGTTTAATGCTATTGATGCCTAAACACAGCGTGCAATTTGAATGTGTAAAATCGAAAATGAGACTTTTTTGGGGGGTCATTCCTCACTCAAAAGCTATTGTATGTATTCAGAAGACTAATATAGAACTAGCATAAAATATAGCATATGAGCCAATTTTATGGTGCTTTTATGAGATTGATTGATTGATTGCCAGATTTAGATATATATGGAAAACAGCTGGATGTTTGCCATCAAGTTTTTGCACGGTTTGGAATAAGAAGTGGTGCAAGACGATTCATTTTGGGTTGACCTTTAAGTGTTCATATGGCAAAGTAGCACAAACTAATAAATTATTTGTTAAATATTAATCTTTTCGGTTACACTTTATTTTGATAGTCCACTTTAGACATTCTACTAACTATAAGTAACTTTGCAACTACATGTCAACTAATTCTCATTAATTTGCAACTACATGTCTACTAACTCTCAGTAGGTTAGGTTTAGGGTTAGTAGAACAAGTTGACATACTTGCAAAGTTTCTCATAGTCACTATGTTGTATGTTGTGGACCCATCAAAATAAAGTGTTAGAAGATATGAAGCAGACAGTCTACTAATACTCTAATGACTGCTAGTTGACATGAAGTCGCAAAGTTACTTACTGTAAGTAGAATATCTAAAGTGGACTATCGAAATAAAGTGTTACCATCTTTTCTAAATAACTAGGAACCACATTCTCAGAAACCCTTATACTTCCAGATAAACACAAACTGGACTCCACTCCCATGAAAGTCTAAGCACTTATTTATTTTTATGTATTAGCAGTCTGAAGAAAATTGCTCCAACTATTTGAAGAAAAAAAAAAAAAGGTAATATGAGTTTAGTGGGTGAAAGATATGAAAATCAGCCCAGAGAAGTCAGCAGTAAATGAGGCAGAACTGAATTACACAACATAGTAGTGAGCCACAGACCACACAGTCTGTTCATTGACCGTCTAATGCATACAGCACAAAAAATAGTAAGAGCTAGCTTACATCAGCAGTTCTAACATCACTAGCTTTATGTAGCTTCCTGGACTGAGAGCACACATGTATCTTAGCATTTAAACAAGATGAGAACTAATCATCGAATTTACTCAGATTAGACTCATTAAATTATGGAAATATACTCAAAAGTGTTGTTTGAAGCACTCAGAAGCAAGTAAACAACACCCACAAGCACCGCTACAGTTTTCCTTTTTTTTTTTTAAGATATGTCTGTGCATTACAGTAGTCTAATCATGACTTTTTAATGGACATAAATTCTAACCACAAAGTCTAGACATGTCATTATGTAGGGACCACAGTGTAATTCTGACTCTAAACTGCACTACAATGAAAACATCTACTGGGTTTTGGACCAAAAAAGCTGCAATGAATGCCAGACTTTCTGTTTCAGGTAAAAAGCCAGACTAAATGAGACTACATAGAATAGTGATGAGAGGAAAAAGACAACATGATGTACAACTGAACAATAGAGAAATCAGGGGTAGCTTGTTCTGGACTGCAGATGATATTTATTTATTTATTCACTGTTCCTTCTTACTATACAGGTACATCTCAAAAAATTTGAATATCGTGAAAAACTTCAAATTTTTGTAACTTATTTCAAAGAGTGAAACTTTCATATATATTTTACATTCATAACATGTAACGTAAGACATTTCAAAAGTTGTTTTGTTTTAATTTTGATGATTAGCGCTTACAGATCATGAAATCAAGAAGTCAAAAATCCAGTATCTCAATATATTAGAATATTTGTATTTGAGTTTCATTAAACGACCATCTCTACAGTATAAATGTATCTCTTCTTCTTTGAAACCACAATAATGGGGAAGACTGCTGACTTGGCAATGATCCAGAAGACAATCATTGACACCCTCCACAAAGAGGGTAAGTCACAGCGGGTCATTACTGAAAGGAGTGGCTGCTCACAGAGTGCTGTATCAAAGCATGTTAAGTGCAATGTTGACTGGAAGGAAGAAATTGGGTAGGAAAAGGTGCACAAGCAACAGGGATGACCGCAAGCTTGAGAATACTGTCAAGCAAAGCTGATTCAAACACTTGTGAGAGCTTCACAAGGAGTGGACTGAAGCTGGAGTCAGTGCATCAAGAGTCACCACGCTCAGACGTCTTCAGGAAAAGGGCTACCAAGCCACTTCTGAAACAGAAACAACATCAGAAGCATCTTACCTGGTCTAAGGAGAAAAATAACTGGACTGCTGCTCAGTGGTCCAAAGTCCTCTTTTCAGATACATTTAAATTTTGCATTTCATTTGGAAATCAATGTCTGGAGTCTGAAGGAAGAGTGGAGAGGCACAGAACACATGCTGCTTGAAGTCCAGTGTGAAGTTTCTGAAGTATGTGATGATTTGGGCGGCCGTGACGTCTGCTGGTGTTGGTCCATTGTGTTTTATCAAGTCCAGAGTCAATGCAGCCGTCTACCAGGAGATTTTGGAGCATTTTATGCTTCCATCTGCTGACAAGCTTTATGGAGATGGTGATTTGCTTCCACTTCCAAGTGGTTTGCTGACCATGATATTACTGACCCATATGGAATCTATGGTATATTTTCTAGAGAAAAATGAGAAACAGTTGATCCAACAATACAGACGAGCTGAAGGCTCAATAGTGCCTGAGCAGTGCCACAGGCTGATCGCTTCCATGCCATTCCTCACTGATGCTGGAGTTTGTGCTAAAGGAGCTCCGACAAAGTCTTGAGTGCATCACATATTTTAAAGAGCTTGAACTTTTCTGCTTTGCAAATCCTTTTTTTGATTGATTTTAGGAAAAATTCTAATATTTTGAAATACTGGATTTTGACTTTCATGAGCTGTAAGCTCTAACACTAGAACTCCCAGAGAGCAGCCATTTGGCTTTTCTACCTATAAAACCCGCAGGACAGCCGATGGGCTGGAAGGCTTTAGGCTAATATCCTTAATCAGCTGTGAACAGTTGCTTTTGTTATGTAAACAATGTGGGGCCATGCTGAGCCACTTCAAGGAAACTTGTGTTTCACTTTTCCATCTTAGGGAGAAATCAACACACATGTTTTTTTTTCCTTTGTTGCTGAGATTTATTGATAAAAACAGTACAAAATAAAATAAAAAAGAAACCAACCATTTGTACACCTATTTACAAATAATATTAAAAAGTGAGTGAGTACATTCCAGCAATCACTCACAATCCCGGCACTGCCATGGTATCTCCCATCTGCATTTACCACATGTGTATCTGTAGCAGTGAACACCTCGCACAGTGGCATGATTGTTCTAGGGCTGCAGCTATCGATTCTTTTTGTAATCGATTAATCTAGCACTTAATCGATCGATTAATCGAGTAATCGGATAAAAACTTTTTTTGTGTTGTTAAACAACCAAAACAAATAATGCATAACGAAAATGATGTGGCTGTAAAATGATCAAGGATTTGGCTTTTATTTCTCAAAAAAAAAAAAAAAATTATTCAAACTTCAACATTTGAACAGTGCATGACCATACTCCGTTGTGAAGTGCTGAGAGGGAGAAAAAGAGGAAAAGCAATTTAGCTTATTAAAATGCACAACAGGTTTCCCCATACACAAAAGAAATATGTTTGAAATATGTTTTCACAATATATCTGAAATATATTTGCATTGTTGTTCGCTTATATTTATCATTTTTAAATATATTCTGAAATATAACTAAAATATATTTATTGGGCCAATTTCGAATATTTGCATATATTCCAAAAAATATATTTCAGATATATTGTGAAAACATATTTCAAATATATTTATTTTGTGTATGGGTCATGCTGTAATCTAGCCCTGAAAGTATATAGTATGTTTCATCGTAAAAGCCATTCACAACTTTTTTGACAGTAAATTATTTCCATTGGTTAGTTGCCTTATACCACAGCTGTTAAATAATGTACGTTTATTATGTAAGGGATAAACCATGACGGCCAGTGCAATTCTATGAAAATATACCACACCTCCACGGCACGTCGTGACCGCATCACACATCACAACGTCGTGCGGTATATTTTCATTAAATTGCACTGGCCGTTGTGGTTTATCCCTTACATAATTAACGTACATTATTTAACAGCCTTCCTCTCGACTAGCAATCACATTGATTTAACGCTACATTGAATTTATTACCTTGTCTCGGGTCGGGTGACGGTCCTCCGGTCTTTGAGTAGAATGGATGCTTTCTGTTTAGATGCTGTAGCATGGAAGACGTGCTGTTGTGGTATGCTAGCTCGATCTTGCAATATACACACACACCACGGCATTCTCTTTACTTTTCAATTTGAAATTATCCCAAACCTTGGACATTTTCTGTCGTTTTCTCTTGTTTGAGTCTTCTCTTTGCTCATTGTTACCGCTCCCATCTTCCATTTTGCTGCCCGCGCTCTCAAATCAAAACAGTAACGACTTGCGACTCCTTCCGCTTTTTGGGTGACGTAAGCACGTTGTGTCATACAAAAAATAATAATTGCGAACGAACGTGATGTGAGCTTTAAAATGATTTAAAAGAGTCTTCGAGGCAGAGCAATTTGCCTCGATAATTTTTTGTAATCGAGTTACTCGAGGAATCGTTGCAGCCCTACCTGACACATGGCTCTTTTTCCAGGGCTAGGTGTGGAGGGTTGTGTCCGAAGCAATTGTTCTTTTCTTGCCTTCTTCGCACACATATGAGAGTTAGCCAACTCTCTTGCAAGCTCCACCAGGAAGTCCACCCGTCTTTCCTGCCTTCCGGTGCATGCTTGATACAGCACATGTGCATTCAGTGCTGCCATGTCAATCATGTTATAGAACACGGCAACTGGCCAGCGCCGTGTCCCTGTGCGGACAGTGTACTCCCGCACCATCTGGTCCATCACATCCACGCCGCACTTTGTGGTGTTGTAAAGGGTGACAGTGTTTGGCTTCCTTTTGGTGGTATTATCAGTCTGAATCACGCTGTGCATGCTGCTAAGAATGTAGACGGTCTTCTTCCGTTTGGGTGCATACGCCGTCAGCGTAGCAGCAGTGGTTGAAAACACCTAATAAATAAGATAAATTGTTATTTTCGTAGCGATCTGATCTGTAATTCATTGCGATCTGTGTGTCTAGCGGATTGAGGGATTTCCCGGCGAATCTTGTTGACTGTGCCGAGGATGGTGGTTTTCCGGCTAAGAAGTTTATGCGCAAGTGACAGCGATGTGAAGAAATTGTCCGTGGTAACATTTCTGCCCTTGTCTAGGAATGGTTCCATCAGCCTCATCACTACATTTTCAGACAGTCTCTCTCCACTGGGACGACTAGGGTCCTTGCCAAGATATGGGAGGACATTACAAATGTACTTGGATTTTAGGTCGCAAGCCACCCAAAACTTGATCCCAAACTTGTCAGGCTAATTCATACCTGTTTACACCTGGGCAAGACCCTACATGCCAATGTGAGACATATTCAATCAAGTTCTCTGCTTTTAGCAGCCCTCCCTCCCCCACACATACAAACAAGCCACCAGCAACCATTCACACACACACCCCCAACCCCCCTGCAGATTGCTCAGGTAATGACCACATTTACACATGAATTGATGCTAATGATAGCCAAAAGACTAGCCAGTTAGCATCCACTTGGCTAAAGGAGGGTTAAAAAACTCTGGGATTTCTAGTGCTAATCATCAAAATTAAAACAAAAAAACGTTTTAAATGTCTTACTTTACATGTAATAAATGTAAAATATATATGATGTGTGTGTATATATATATATATATATATATATGCAAAACGTTTCACTTCTTGAAATAAGTTACAAAAAAATCCAGTTTTTCACGATATTATAATATTTTAGATGTACCTGTATGTGTATATATATATATTAGTGCTGTCAATCTATTAAAATAATTAGTAATTAATCACACATTTTTCTGAAATTAACCGTGATTAATCCCAGCTAACATGAAAGTTTTTAAATATACTTTTCTATTGCAATAACTTCACATTCAATCTTCAAATTAATGTACAAACAACATAAAGACAGTATGTTTTTTATATTTGTTTAATGGCATCTTTATTTTTATGACTGAAGGCCAGTATCACTGATACCAATTATAACTGATTTCCCTATAAAAATATGTTTCCCCCTAATATTTAACCATTGACTATAGCCATTCATCTTTACATTATAATTAAGAGCTATCAATTTGAACATTTATTAGACTTTAAAAATAACTTCTAATTTAAGTGAACTTAAAACACTCTTCACATAAACCCATTATAATAAATGTCATATTTGTCTGCCTGTGCCCTTCAGCAGAAATATACAATTGAATAAAAGTTATCAAACACTAAATTCTAAACTAAATACAGATGAATCCTTAAAACTGTAAAAGTAATTGATTTAATGTTTTTTTTATTTTGTTCTTGATGAACAGACATCACAGCAGCTGGTTATTAGGTTGTTGTGGCTTCTATTTCTTTAAGAGATGCCGCTACCGAACATGACGCAGATCTAACACGCATTGTATATTCAGGTCGTACCCATTTCAGTCTCTTCTAATGAGCTGACGAGTTGAATCAGGTGTGTTAGATGAGGGAGACAGTGCTAGGATGCTCCAGGACAGTTTTGAAAACCATTTCAGAGACATGTTCTTAATGTAACTCATATATAACATATTACATGCATGCACAGTTTTATGGCAGCTTTAATCGCCTTTTTGGTAACTGCATGACTTAACTGATGATGACATTGCATGCTTGTAGTTTCTTTCCTGATTTGATATGATATGATACAGGCTATGCGCGTGCCGGCACCTTTGTGCATGTATTGAAGAGCACGCGCTGCGAGCACAGTACAGTTTCCATGTTCGTTTGACTCGCGTCTGATGCTGAAGTGGAGTTGAAGCAAAGCCACTAGAAGGCAAGCCTGCAACCGTTAGCTGAAAAAGCGTAACGGCTAAAGCTAACACTTCCGGTCTGGCAGTATGTGGGAAAGGAGACCAAAGGCCATTTTTTTTAATGGATGTCAACGGACGCTGAATAAACACATTTTTAGACTAAACAGCTCATCATTTATTGAATCGACAGCCTATCTGCAAATCTAGAACATGTTTTACACTAAATAATACTTTTGGATTGAACTATTTTTAGAGTTTACCACTAAAAAAAAATGCTGTTTTATAAGAGAAGTCACTGACTTTTTGCGACAGGTGGGATTCAGCTTACGGCACTTCTCATTCATGGTATCCGTAAACGACCAATGAGTGTCGCACAACTCTGACTGAAATTCTATGCTGTCAAGGCTGTAATGTGATTGGTTATTAAGGCACATGTGATTGAAGTTGACCATTACTTTTAACGCATTAAACTGAAAAAAAATTAATCGCCTGCGTTAACGCGCTAATTTTGACAGCACTAATATATATATATATATATATATATATATATTCTCAACTATACGTATACTGTATGTATGTGTGTACATTAAAGGTTCACAATTTTGCATCCAGCATTTGTTTGATAGCCATAACTGCCCATCTTTGTGGTTGTTGGGTGTTGACATTTCATTTCAACAAACTGTTACATCGGTATTTTACATTTTTATTTCATTAACTACAGGAATTGGACACATTTTTCACAGAGCCAACAATAGAATGACAGCTGATGCTGGATACTCGCTGAGAGAGTGAAAAAGAGAGAAAGAAAGATGCATTTTGAGAGGATATGAGAGCTGACAGTAGATATGCAGTTTCCTCCCCAACTCCAGCCTCAGGGAAAGGGAGTCAAGCTAAGGTAAGGCTATTCTTAAATATGATGTGATTTTTCAATGTGTCATTCCTTAGGCATCATGTATGGTGATGCATTACTATACCAGGTTTTGCTCTATTTACTCACAAAACTCAGTGGGAAGACAAGCCTGGCCACAAAGGCTTTCTACAGGGAAAAAACTAAAAACTTGTTAAACAATTAAAATAATGTATTGGTTAAGTACAATAATGAATGAATGAAAACAAATATATAAACACATAAATAAACTTCATTTGTAAGGATTATATAATTTTGAACAAGGCTACACTTTAAAACCTTAAAGGAATAGATCACTCAAAAATGAAAATGTACTGAAAATGTTTCAGAAATTTCTGAAAATGTACTCACCCTCTGGCCCTCCAAGATGTAGATGAGTTTGCAGAAATTTACATCACTTGCTCACCAATGGATCCACTGCAGTGAATGGGTACCGTCAGCATGAGAGTCCAAGCAGGTGATAAAAACAATCACAGTAAATTCACAAGTAATCTACACGACTCCAGTCCATCAATGAACTTGAGAAGTGAAAAGCTCCGTGTTTACAAATTCATTATCAAGGCAAAAACAAGAGTCCATAAATCATTAAAAAAAGTAATTAGGAGATAAATGTGCACAGATCAAGCACCATTTACATGCGAAAACCATCCAAAACATTCTTAAAAAATATGTTGGTGGATTTTTATGTGAGGGTACAATAGGAGATGGACTTCCGGATTAAGCATTTTTATTGATTATGGACTTCTGGCCAGTAGTGACAGTTTAAATAACATTTATAATGGATTTGTTTCTTACCAACAAATTTTCACTTCACTAGATGTTAATTGATGGATTGGAGTTGTGTGGATTACTTGTGGGTTATCATGGTGTGTTTATCAGCTGTTTGGACTCTCATTCTGACAGCACCCATTCAAGGTTCCACTGCTAAGGATCCACTGGTGAGTAAATTATTTCATGAATCAATAAATAAATGAATAAATTCACCCAAATTTGTTCAGATGAAGAAACAAACTAATCCATATATTGGATAGCCTGAGTGTGAGTACATGTTTTAGCAAGTTTTCATTTTTAGATGAACTATTCCTTCTACAGCAAACAATTTATGTAATCATTTATCCATTGATTAATATAAGTAATGATTATTTTATTTGCCATGGGACTGAAAAGTTTTCTGACAAACAAACAAATAATTAAATCTGTCAGACAGCATTTGTCCTTCAGCTAACCGTGTACAGTAAAAGCATTGGCTAACTTATTCCAATAATACAGATTTTCACAGCCGAACCGCAGTGGAACACAGCTCCATATCAGCCGTAACAAAAAGAGAAAAGCTGAAATGATAAAGTAATTCATTTTTAATGACACACTAACTTAATGGACAATCCACAGGCCAAATGGGCACTGTCTGCCATGACTGGAGACACATCTTAAATAGTGCTTTACTGATGTAAGAACACATCAGACCAGAAATGAATGCATTCATTTTTAATGAGCTCCTCTGTCTCTCTCCCTCAATTTCTCTTGATCTCGCTCGCTTTCCCACCATCTTTGAATATTTATGCATCATTCATTGTCATTATGCTCCAGCTCTACTGGTTGGTCGATCAGACAGGGCCGGAGGGGCCATGGGCAAAAGCAGTGAGGGGTCTGCAGGGTGGGCCACCAGCTGCCTGTAAACCACCTCTGCTCCCATAAGAAACCACTGCCACAAACCCGGTCCCCGTCCTCGGCTCTCTCCACAGCAGGTGCCCAGAGTGCATCAGGATAATTGAGGTAACCCTGCAAGGCTAATGGAAGCAAACTAATGTTCTCCCTGTAAGCTTACATTAACATCATCATCATCATTGGGAAAAACATGTTGGTGCACTGTTTGTTGTCGTTAAGTGAAAAGCAAGGGGGGAAAAGTCAAATAGCGTTTTCTTAGAATGAAAACCCATTCAGGCGGTAGAAAATTATTAGTTATTGAAGTTGATTAAGTTTGAGCAGCCTTGAAACAAATTCACTATTCATCACAAATTGTACAGCGAGGAACTGAAAGCTGAAAATATGGGACTTTTTTTTGATAAAATCCGGGAAATTTGGGGTTTGGGGGCATTTTAAAATCAATAAAAGGTTTATAAGAAGCTATTTTTAAAATTGTGCACTGCTTAGGCCAAACGAATGCAAATCTGCGACAATGATCATGTGGATTCTTTTGTCCATTGGACACAAACTCATCCTCATCCTAAATGTAGTTGAGTTTTTTCTTCATCGGAACAGATTTGGAGAAATTTAGCATTACATCACTTGCTCACTATACAGTGAATAGGTGCCATCAGAATGAGAGTCCAAACAACTGATAAAAACATTAAAATAATCCGCAAGTAATCCACATCACTCCAATTTATAAATTAAAGTCTTGTGAAGCAAAAAGCTGCTTGTTTGTAAAAAAAAAAAAAAAACAGCCTTAAGATGTACTTAACTTCTAACCACTGCAAGTCCATAATATAGTATAGTATATAGTATAATATGAGCTATACTATAATCTAAAACTGTTATAATTAACTTAATAAACTTTTTTTTTTTATTAAAATCTGTTAAAATTATTTTTAAAAAATCCAACAAAGTAGTATGTTCACTAGTGGCTCCAAACTTTGTGTGTCAATAATTAAACATGATGTGACAAAAATTATGGGTCATCACCTTTGAAATTCATCAAAATAATTAGGAGAGATGGCCAGGATCAGTGACAGTGCAAAGAAGTTGTACGGCCTTCTGTGGAAGAAAAATAGATATCTCATTTTGCTATTGAAAATGCAGAGAATCATTTGACAGTAAAAACAGGTTTTGCTTTGATTCAATCAGGAGGTGTCAATCAAAGGTCTGAAACTATGAAAATACCTTTTTTAATGCAAAAGTTCTCTTTTCAAAAATAAATAAATAAAAAAGTACAACAATGTGACAAGTTAAATTGAAAAATTTGCATCGATTTTAGAATCTCTTTCTTTTGCTTTAACACCAGCAGCATTGAACAGGAACAAATCTGATGTTCATGTTTTCCAGCATCATTTGAGCATCCCAAAAAAAAAAGAAAAAAAAAAAAGTAAAACATGCTATAATGTAATAACACCTACACATTTTATCTCACAACTTTCCTTTGTTTTAAAAATGTTTAAACCTGCCATCTCAGGTTCTAGACCCCATATGAAACTCGTGCACGTTCAATGTGAACAACATAAATACATGGTTTACAGTATCTTGTCAATCTGTTACACCCAAAAATGAAGATGGATTCGCAGTAATAACCCCAAGAGCAAATATCTTCTGATGAATTTACTAAGACCCACCGTCATAACAGCTCTTTGAATCAAAAAACCTTTTAAGACATATTTTATTTATATCTACAATAACTAAATGGATTCTTTACGACTCTGGGCCCCAATCTAATGGCGCCAAAACACACACAAACAGAAAACCACCAATATCATATCAGCACAGCCCAATATGT
This sequence comes from Barbus barbus, assembly GCF_936440315.1. Taxonomy (NCBI): domain Eukaryota; kingdom Metazoa; phylum Chordata; class Actinopteri; order Cypriniformes; family Cyprinidae; genus Barbus; species Barbus barbus. Next base: position 23,508,100 of record NC_136716.1, read on the forward strand.
ATCACCGATTTATGAGACTCGTTGATAAATCTGTGTATGTGTGTTTGAGAGACTTCATGTGTGCTTCTTGAGGGTCTGGGGTACGACCACACTCTCAGAGGAGCCATTTAGATATTGTGAATATAAATAAAATATGTTTTAAAAGGGGCAGAAGGCTAAATAGGGTGAGGAAAATTAAATGCACACATCTAATACACTTAGCAAATTACATTATATTGACTGTCAGAGCAGTGCAATCCCAGGAGTCACAGAAAAGGCGGGATGGTACGCTTTTACTCCGGAGAAAGGAAACCGTCTCATTAGATAATCATTGAATCGAAAGAAGCCCCCCAGACAACACACTAACACACAACCGCCTATACATCAGCACACAAAACGCACACTCACACATCAGTCCAAATACTGCTCTCGTGATGTTTCCTCACCAGCAACCTTATAGCCATTAAACGCTTCCCTCGATTTTCATACATCTCGTCTCTGTCCCCAGACACACGCCTACAACCCAGAGTAAATGCAGTCGATTTCTTCAAAAGCCCACGTGTCCTTGATGGAAATCAAATCGACGGAGTGTATGCCAGCCTCTGTGTTGCTGCTCTTGTCACTACTCTAATGGGTGACGGGGACTTTTCCAAACACATACGGTGAAGCTACAGACTAATATTAAAAGGAGAGTCAATACATTTTGCATTCATTTTTGACAGAATAAGACATGGTCCCAAAGAAAAGTTCCCTTTTGCTTATGCTTATCCCTGAAAGGACACTCTAGCAACATCTTAAGAGATTAATCACACATCTGAATAACAAAAAAACAAACAAAAAAACACTCAAGTGTCTACAACAGAGATGTTTTTGAGGCCCTAACCCTACTTCTGGTACTTAAGCAGGGCACTATTCTCTAATATATAAATATGTTTATTTAAAGCACTGCATGAATTACATACTATATGTTAGAGTTATTGCTGTTAGGAGTGGGAAAAAAAAAAAAAAAATTTTATTAATCATGATTTATTTGAATGATATGTTAATTCTTAACATCGAAAGCTCTAGAAAGATAGACAGACAGACAGACAGACAGACAGACAGACAGACAGACAGACAGACAGACAGACAGACAGATAGATAGATAGATAGATAGATAGATAGATAGATAGATAGATAGATAGATAGATAGATAGATAGATAGATATTTTTAAGATGATTTATGTTTTTATGAAAATAGTCTCTGGGTACATTCATTTGATCAAAAATACAGTAAAAACAGTAATATTTTGAATTATTAGTACAATTGAAAATTGCCTTTTACTATATTAAAATGTAATTTATTAATGTGATGCAAAACTGAATTTTCAGCATAATTACTCCAGTTTTAATGTCACATGATCCTTCAGAAATTATTCAGATATGCTGATTTGCTGCTCAAGAAATTTTTCAGCATTGATAATACTGTAAATAAGTTGTGCTGTTTAATAATTTTGTAGAAATCTGTGATACATTTTTCAGGATAGAAAGTTCAAAAGAACAACTTTTGATCAATTGAAAGCATCCTTGCTAAATAAAAGTGTTATTTTGTTAATTAAAAATTGACATACTCCAAAACTTCTGCACGGTGGTGTATATTATATAATTTATATACTTTGTAGCACAGACAGACAAGGCTATATTATTTTTTATTTTTTAATGTTACGTTTATGTTAACAAACTCTTGCGCATATTGTGAACGCTTCAGACTTATTTCAGTATCTTTGCACCTGAACTCTTGTTAAATCTCAAGTCTACATGCTGGTTTGGGAAACCGGTGCTATTCCATCATAAAATATTGCATGCTGCTATTTAAGATGATCTTAATAGCATGATTTGCTAAATTACTGGGAAACCCAGGCCTCATTATTTTCTTTGCCAACACCTCTCTCCCTCTCTCTCTCTGTCACTTCTTCACTCTCTGCAAACCTTCACTATCACTTCTTCTCTCTAACAAGGACATTTGGGAGACAATTTTGCAACTTCATCTTCAAACAGCATGTGAGGAGCAGGAAATTTGGGATTCATGTAAATAAACGGTGGGGAAACTCTCAAGAGCATCCCTTATCTCTCCCTTATTGAGGAGAAACAAAGATGCGTCATTTCCCCGCACACAATCCAGAGATGAATAAAAGAGCAGACGAACGACACAAACTGATTTTCAAGTGCAAAAGAGGGTGTTTTTACATCTGAAAAAACCGGCCCAGTGATATTGACGCTTTGGCATTTGGGGTCAATATAGAGCTCTGAATTTTTGTTTAAATAATTAAACAAATAATCTGGACTCGGCCTAAACTAGAGAACAAAATACCAGCTTGTTCTTCACTCCTTTGAACCTTAAGAAGGAAAGAAAAATAGAAAATATTAGCCATTTCATCCCTCCCTTTTCCCTGTCGAATCAATCAGTTATTTTTCTTCCAATGGAGCTGCATTATTCATTTATAAGTCACATGAAAAATTAATGCAATTCTTGGATTGTGTTTCCAGTGCTGTTTAAGGTTAAAAATAAAAGTGTGCAGACTGCATATTTACAGGTGTACGAGGCATCGGCCACATACAGCGGAACATCCATAATGGTATAGAGGCATTAACCTTGGCTTCACACAACAAGGAGAGAGTTTTGTGATAGGAATACCAAACAAGCACGAAGACAACTTCAACACAGCGGGATCCCAACACACCCCATAACATCCCACTAGTCACTGCTTTTCTTAAAAAAAGAAAGAATAAAGAAGGAAAAACAAACCTTAAGAGCAAAGAGGTGTCCATTTTTCTTTATTGATGTTATTTTACTTTGCTCTTTCGTAAACACTTTTAAATTATTGATGGAACTGTGATCAACAGCTAGATAACTGTCAGATTTTTATTAAACAACAACGAAAAAAAAACAAATTGAGCTCTATGGGATAAATTTTAGCTTTTCTAACTTTTATATTGTGATGTCAACTTAAATAATAAACTTAAATCTGGCTTTTGAATTTTGAATTTATGAGATTTAGGTCTCAACAATTGTTAGAAAGATCTGCTTTTAGCATCATTGTTCAAATTAAGCCCAAAGAGAATAAGTGGAGCTGGCCCAAAATCTATTTTAATTAACTGAAATAAGATATGTTATAAAAAACATACAAAGACACATTTTTAAAAGTTTTGAGTAAAATATTTGTGATTTTTGTTTTCACAAAATCACAAATATATGAATAATTAAAAACAAACAAAAAACTATTAAATTTAACAATTAAAAATTACTATTAATATTATTATTATTAAAACATAAAAATACCACCTCACAAGTAAACAATAAATAATATATATATTTATTTTTTTAATTTTTTTTAAAGAGGGATTTCTGATCAGCAGGCAAGTACCTTTATAACACTGTTTCCGCAGCTCACATATGTGTTGATTAAAGGCTGATCATGATGTAAATTTATGCTCTGACATACTATTCCATCAGCTTCAAATATATCTTCGCATGTACCCAATTTAGAGCCCTTAACAACAGACTCCCCTCAAATATAACGATTTGGAAAGGCATACATGGAAATGTCCTTTCGCCAATCTGAGATTGCACTGTTTTGATTAGCTGAGAATACTAGATGGGTCTGGCACAAATGGAAACAAACACTCTTAATTAGAAATGTAAATTAAATTAAAACTGAAGAGACGGCAGTGATTCATTATTCTTTTCTGAATACATTTGTAATCCCAAGGAGGAGTTGAAAACACGTTTTTACAGAGAATGCAGCATTATGATTTCAAGTTGTTTTTATCGTTAAATACGACAAATAAAAGGAGGAAGCCAAAGACTGTCTTTGTTTACAAAATAAATTATTATGCAGTGAATGGCATCTGCTTAAGTAAGGTCTTTGCGTCTATCTAGTCAACCGTGGAGTCTTTTGGAATCCAAATGGGCACCAAGCTGTCTGTCAGTCACAGGTCCCTAAAGTAATGTGCTAAAGTACTTAACCTCTCTGTGGGGGGGCCAGTGGGCGGATGGCACCTGAACACCAAATCTGTCACGCACAGGGGCCCCCATCGGGGACCGGACACAAAGGGCACGTGACACGCAAGGGTGAACGCAATCTGTCCAGCGCAACATTTACTCAGACGCATTAGACACACATAGGTGCACACACATGCACAAATGCATCATGTTGGTTTTCTGAAACAGCCGTGCACACACCGACATCTCCACAATGTTATTTTGCTGACATTATGAACTCTCGCTTGCACACACACTGGGCCCGTCAAGTCTACTTCTAAACCGAGCGACAAGACTGGCTGCTTGACTCACTCACACAAACCAACCAACCCACACAAACATGTCAACAGCCATTCAAAATGAGCCACACACACACATTTTTCACCCTGAGACACACACATGCACCAGACTCAAGAAAACAGTTTCAAGATCATGTTAGGTTAGGCAGACACACATGGACACACGTTGCAACCGGACTGACTTTATGGGCAGGCGAATACACGCTTGAAATCATGTTTGCATTCACTCGAGCAAACCATCTGAGAGAGCAACACCACACACTGCCCACAGAACACCACACCACTTCACAGGCTCTCACTGCTTTCATCACATCTGCCAATCCTGCTCGCATTCAACCGCACTGTGAGCAATGGGCGATGTTACTGTAATGCACAATGATTCTGCACTGTCTTTCTTCACTCGTGGGCTTCAGTAGATCTCTTAGTGCTGGCGAATCTCAGAAGAACACCAAAGGCGAAACTCACTGAGTAGATGCTATGCTAACACAGACTCACGGAGGATAGAGAGAGATTTATATGAAGTATTAATATAAAGCTCAAGTGAGTTTGATTGAAGTATGAATCCTTAAGGTCTATGAGTCTGAACAATTAAATGTATCCTTTATTGGCCAAAGAAAGAAAGGATGAGAGAGATATTGACAACTTTTTATTGATAATGTTTACTGTTTCAATAGCACTCATATTTTTTTACTATTTACATTTTTTAATTTGTTTGTCTACATTTGCTGTGCTTTACTGTCAAATTAAACAGTATACAATACCGAAGTTCTTATTTTTATATATATATATATATATATATGGATATGTGTGATGCTAACGTTCAAAAGCATCAGTTTTCAAATTTCCCAGCATATTAATATTGTTTTGAAGTCATAACATGATATTCTTCAAATAATTGTGGAAACAGTATGCTTTATTAATCAAAACTCTTGTGTGAAAAGGAATTAAAAGCGTCAGACTTTTCCTGTCTCTAGTGTTTATTTCTTTTGGAAACTGCAGTGATATGTACTTATTGGTACGCATTTCGTGTCTCGCTAAAAAGTGCACTCAGGTACGTTTATGCCATGAGACCAGGTAGACACATACATATATTATGTAAACAAAAACTTTTTTTTTTTTTTTTGGATGTGATTAATCGCGATTAATCCTGATTATTTAATGAATAGTAAACCCTAAATGGTATACCAAAGTTCCACACTGAATTTTTGTACCAAAAAAAAAAAGTTTGTTTTCCACAGAACTTGAACACCCCATCTGTCAAGTCTCTGCATCATCTCTCACAAATAAATGTATTTTATTTTCAGCTGCATTTAATAAATTAACCACCTTTATATGAAAATTTAGAGCAAAAGTCCAGAATTTCTAGTTTCAAGGTAATTTACCCCCAACCATTACATGCAAAAAGGTTTTTTGAATATAGATCTTAAATTTCTATCCATCTTAATTATAGTCCTCTTTGCGAAAATTAGCCAGGAAGGAAACAGGGGCCATTTCAAACTATTAGAGAACAATCAGGTGGTCTTTGGTTCCACCTACACTGAGTGTCCAAACGCCCTGATTACAGGTTGTCTTTGTCGCCCACCAGTCCATTCAGATGCCCCTTTCAATAAACTATGTCAACCAAAGAGACTTGAAAAGAACCAGCAGGCTGCCACAAGCTCAAACACTTTGGCATTCATTTACCTGTGTCATAACCATAATTGATTCATTTACCTTTCATTCCTTTCAGTTTTTCAGTTCACAGTGCAATTTCAAAGGGATGACAAGTTCAGAAAAAAATAATCTTGAAATAAGTCATTACATCTAAAAAATATAGGAACAATCTGTTTTTTTTTTTTTCCTGTTTTGACCACCACCTACATACACATGATGACGCATGTATACATATATGCATCAGGGACATTCTGTCAGTATAAACTGTGGAACGCTCTGCATGGTTTGTGAATTGGCTAATTAATATAAATATAATTATAAATTGATCCATTGTCATTTGTGTCAGAGAATCACCACAGTCACTGCAGTCTCCAGTAACGACACTCACCAGATCCCAATCCCCTGATTTCTAATCACCGCCACCTGTCAGCACTCATCAACAACACTATATCCCTGCACTCCTCCCTTTCACTCTCTGGCTGTTTCTCAATTCCAAGAACGCAAAGAACGGACTTGCGTTCTCGTGGGGACCGGTCTTGCCAAGCTTCCTTGGAAGAACGAACTCGGAAGGACGCAAGAACACAGAACGCACACTTATGAGAACTGAGATGTACTGCGTTCTTGCTTAACTGTTTTATTGTTAAGATTCATTGTAATATGCCAATAAAAATTACTTTCTCCGGGTCTTATAACTTTATTCAAATTAACCAAAAACAAAACGATAAATGTTTACTTTCAACTTCAAGAGCCGTCATGTATTTACGAGAGCGAGTTTAAAGCTTACAAGCTTCCGTACACCGGCCGCCCACAACGTCTTCTGGGATTTCTAACGGCTCGATTCTCTCAAGTCTGCACTCGATGCATCCTCAATTTCAATTTCAATTTTGGGGAAGTCGTGGCCTAATGGTTAGAGAGTCGGACTTGTAATCCGAAGGTTGCGGGTTCGAGTCCCCGGCCGGCAGGAATTGTAGGTGGGGGGAGTGAATGTCCAGCACTCTCTCCACCCTCAATACCACGACTGAGGTGCCCTTGAGCAAGGCACCGAACCTCCAACTGCTCCCCGGGCGCCGCAGCATAAATGGCTGCCCACTGCTCCGGGTGTGTGTTCACGGTGTGTGTGTGTTCACTGCTGTGTGTGTGTTCACTGCTGTGTGTGTGCACGTTGGATGGGTTAAATGCAGAGCACGAATTCCGAGTATGGGTCACCATACTTGGCAGTATGTCACTTCACTAAAAAAGAACATATCCGGGCACTTTCATGCATCCTCTATACTTGCGTTCTTGAGAATTGGAACTGAACTTCGGCGGTTAATGATGACGTAGAACGAGAACACAAGGACGCAAGATCGCTGAAGAACGCATATTGAGAAGTCTGGTCTCAAACTTTCCATGTTGACTTACCTGACCCACTTACCTTTTGTCTACTTACCAGTTGCTCCAGTGTTTCTATCCCTGTTCTCCACCGCCCCAGTTCTCCACCATCTCCATGCTCCACTGTTACCTACGGATCCCCTGGAAAAGGAAAAAGGACATTCACACTCAGATAAGCCCCTAGAGACATTCCCATTCCCCACCTTCTTATCTGGACGTTCTGCTCATCTAATGCCCCTCTGCTACTACTCAATAAACATGTTGATTGTATTGCACTTACCTCTGTGTCCTGTGTCTATCTGCTGACAATTTGAGATGTAACTTAAAGCTGACAATAAAATGCTGGGAATAAGTATGTAAAATTATTTACTTTCCAAATGACTGTAATTTTCTATAAATCTGTGCCAGTTACAGAAGCACCCGGACACATGGATTCACAGCAGCTTACAGTGATCTGTCATGCCACATTTAAGAGCGTCAAAACAACGTTTATTGTTTGAATTTTGTTAAAGAATGTGCAGGATTTGAAAGCTGAGACTGTCTCTTATCAGAAGTAACTAAGCACAAAGCTCTTCATGATAATTGGATTGGAGACACACTGGAAATAATGTTTTCTGAAGGGAAACCCGTGGATCTGGCAACCCTGGGTGATTTATAGGATCAAACAGAACCAACATAAACAGCGCTGTGTTACTGCGTTGTTGCTTTATTTACCTTGGACAGCCCTAAATTCGACACAATACACATTTTCTTCACGCAAAGTTGCTGTCTGACATGTTTTTCCACCCCCTTTTGATTGCATATAATTGCTTTCCTCTTAACAATTTTGTTTATTTTACTCGCAGCCAACGATTAAAATAACCAAATCGTTAACTTAGTTCTCAGGTTTATGAGCTTAGGTAAAACGCGATCTTTTTGGCAAATAATTACGATATGCAAAATCACATAGCACAGACAAGAGATTTCTTAATAAAATCAAAGTTTATTCACTACTCTAACACACTACTTGACTAGCCAACACAAAACAAAAGACATAAACACACACATTCGTTGCAATGAATTGTTCTGATCTGAAGAGAGTCATAGGTTCTCACTTAATGCTCGTTTCACCTGAGGGAACTCATAGACACAGAAGTATTTTATCTTTACTCCTAAAAGATAAACATATCACCAGTTTCCAGTAGATTCAAGGGATGTTATCTTACTGTTCCTTTTGCTTTCGGTTAAGTTCGGCCTTCCTTCGGTTCAAAGAGTCTCTCTTCTCTCAGTTGAATTCAGTTCTTTGTTCAGTTCGAGACGGACCGCGTGCGGATTGGCTGCTCGGTAGGTCGTGTCACGAGGGTACTCTTCAGTGGTTGGAGGGCTTCGTTCTGACTCGATGAAGCTATCAGGAAGTCGATTCAGGTCTTTAGCTTCCGATGTTAAAGTTCTTTCGAAGTTTAACTGAGTCTTGGTCTCAGTTGCCAGACTCCTCCGTGATGTTAGAGGCCAGAAGCGCTTTGCAGCGTGAGCAGAACGAGAGATGAGCGAGGCGTGCTTGAGCCTCCTTTTCAGTTTTCAACTCCAACCCGTTTTTTTCACAGTTGTGCATCTGTTTTAACGGGCCAATTTGGGATCCGCCTCCGGGCGCTTGATCCAATCGGATTCTTTCCTGTGGGGCGTTTGATCCAATCGCAAGTGTTTCTGTGGGGCGGAGCCCCGCCCTGCACAGTTGCGTGTGCATACATTATCTGTGCAGTTATTTTATCACATAAGATACTTATAAAAAGCAAACTTCTATTCGTATTGTAATCATGCACTGATGAAAAACAGATCAATCTCGTTCATCATAATATTTTTCATGAGATTAGCTTTCTGACGAAACCAAACAGTAGCCGTTTAACATGCACCAAAATACAAATATCCTTTATATTCAATTTCGTAGTTAAGGCATTGATTAGGCATTGATTAAACGATCCTAAATTCTCAATAAACATATCGCATCGAGCATGTGAACTGACATCTCGTCATCAGGTAACCTTTATGCATTGAATGATTACAACAATACCATGAGTTTCAATAATAACAAAACAAGCTTATAACTGTCACAAATACAAACATTCTTAATACATGTATAGATATAGTGTATATAGTGTTTCTTTTTTTCGAGTATACTTTGTTTCAGTAGCAGAAACCAGTATAACTTTTGTTCCCTTTTAAACACACAATATCCTTAAGCCAAGCTGTGTCTCTCTTTGTCTATTTCGATAGCACCCCAGAAAAGGCGCGTTTTCCTGGAATGTGCTGATAGCAAGGTTGTAAAAGTCTTCTTCTCTTGGAAAGTTGGGAGTTGTCTTTAGTTATTACTTAAAGTTGAATTACGGCGCTCAGCGGAGTCAGATTCAGGGGAGTCTCTGGCGCCACATAAATTAGAATCCGGGAACATGAGTTCTGTTTTCTTTCAAAATGACCAAAAGGGAATTTTCTTCGTTAGATCCTGGTTTTATGGCCCAGGAGAAAAAAGATGTCCATTCCATTCCGTCAGGATGTCTGTTGTTAGATGTGTGCGTTGGCTTAAGACCACTTCTTACAGCGGGTACAGAGCGATGCCACGGGTTGAACAGACGCTCGCGAGCTATCTGTCGCCTGGTGTTGCATCGTCTGTGAAGGCTCCGGCTTTGCCCACCAAACCGCTGCGTACTACATCCGCATTGGTGAGCAAAGGGTATGCGGCAGCAGGTCAGGCTGGTGCGTGTCTGCACACGATGTCCGTGTTACAGGCGTACCAAGCCGAACTGCTGAGGGAGATCAATGAAGGCGATGAGTTCAAGTTAGATGACATTTCGGAACTCAGGAGGACCGCTGATCTAGCTCTCCACGCCACCAAGGAGACCGCCCGTGCCATTGGGCGCTCCATGGCATCTATGGCTGACCCTTTCAGACATGAGAGATAAAGATCGGGTCTACCTCATGGACTCCCCGCTTGCGCCTTCTGGCCTGTTCAGCGACGCTGTCGATGCAGTCGTCGACAGGTACCAGGAAGCCCGTAAACAAGCGGCGGCGTTCCAGCGATTCCTCCCTCGCCATTAGTAGATTGGCTGCGGGCTGTCATTCAGGCTAGGAGGTCCTCGGCAAAGAAGTCCTGATGTCTGTGGTCCAGGGCTTCTGAGGGCGACCCCTACTGGGGTGGAGCGGTGCACACCGCATCACACGATGCCCGTCTCACCTCAGTGCCCTCAGGGGATCGGTCTGCCAATTATTTTCATATTTTTCCACCCAGAGACGTAGCGGAGCTGAAAAACTCGCCACCTTTTCGGAGGTCTCTGCAGCGGTTGGACCGGTCGCTCCCTGCCGGTGCGCCGCGTCAGGGCACCGATCTAGCCGCACCCGTTACACCAGAGGTCAGTCTCGAGAGACTGATTCCCTTAGTAGATTACTTGGCAGCATGGATGCTACTGCCAAATGTATCTTGTTGGGTCCTGCACACGGTAGAGAGAGGCTATCGTATTCAATTTGGCGCTCCGCCGCCATTGTTCAACGGGGTCACTCCGACTTTGGTCGGCCCCGCGCAGGCTCTGGCGATGGAACAAGAAGTCAATGCTTTGCTGAGGAAGGAGGCCATCGAGGTGGTCCCTCCTCACGAAGCACAGTCCGGATTTTCCAGCCAGTACTTCATAGTTCCAAAGAAGGATGGAAGGTTGCGTCCCATTTTAGATCTGCGTCATTTGAGCCGCTCAGTCATGCAACTGAAGTTCAAGATGCTCACAGTCAAACAGGTCATGTCTCAGATCGGGTCCGAGGACTGGTTTGTCACGATAGATCTAAAAGACGCTTATTTCCATATCTCCATCCTTCCCAGTCACAGGAAGTTCCTGAGGTTTGCTTTCAGGGGCAAAGCTTACCAATATCGAGTTCTTCCCTTTGGCCTAGCACTCTCACCCCGTACTTTCACGAAGTGTGTGGATGCGGCACTGGCCCCGTTGCGGCTTCAGGGCATCTGCATACTGAATTATATCGACGATTGGTTGCTCCTAGCTCAATCAGAGCAGACGGCGGCTCGACATCGAGATGTCGTTCTCGCCCACATGAAAGACTTGGGGTTAAGACTAAACGCCAAGAAAAGTGTGCTTTCTCCATTACAGAGGACCACTTATCTGGACGTGGTGTGGGATTCGACCACGATGCAGGCGCACCTGTCCCCTGCTCGTATCGAGTCGATCCTCACAGCAGTCAGGAGAGTAAATGAAGGCCAGTCACTCACTGTCAAGCAGTTTCAAAGACTGCTGGGCCTCATGGCAGCTGCGTCCAACGTGATACCTTTTGGCCTGCTGTATATGAGACCCCTACAGAGGTGGCTCAAGGCCAGGGGTTTTTCCCTGAGGGGAAATCCACTTCGCATGATCAAAGTGTCTCGACGATGTGTGCGAGCCCTAGACATGTGGAGGAAACCTTGGTTCTTGAATCAGGGCCCGGTGCTGGGAGCTCCGTGTCGCCAGTTTTCATTAGCGACGGACGTGTCTCTCACCGGTTGGGGTCATGAGTGGCCACCCTGCCCGCGGTCTGTGGAGTGGCCGCCATCTGACATGACATATCAATTAGCTGGAGATGCTGGCCGTGTTTCGAGCACTCTAACACTTCCTCCCAGACCTGAGAGATCACCATGTGTTGGTGCGCACCGACAACACATCAGTGGTCTCGTATATAAACCACCAAGGAGGTCTGCGGTCGCGACCCTTGTACAAGTTGGCGCACCAGATCCTTGTGTGGTCCCAGGGCAAACTCCTCTCATTAAGAACAGTGCACATTCCTGGGCATCTCAATGTGGGAGCAGACGTTCTGTCAAGACAGGGGCCGAGGCCCGGGGAATGGATGCTTCACCCCGAGGTGGTGAAGCAGATAGGGAGAATGCTTGGCCATGCTCAGGTGGACCTGTTTGCTCAATGTCCCCTCTGGTTCTCTCTGACTCCTCCAGCTCCTCTAGGACTGGATGCTATGGTGCAGACTTGGCCGAGGCTTCGTCTGTACGCTTTTCCCCCTATTGCTCTGCTCCCGAGAGTTCTGGCGAGAGTGCGCTGGGACGAGGTCAATCTACTAATTGTAGCGCCGTTCTGGCCGGGCCGAGTATGGTTCTCGGACCTGATTTCTCTCCTCGACGGCACTCCATGGGAGATTCCTGTCAGGGGAGATCTCCTCTCACAGGCAGGGGGCTCGATGGCCCACCCCCGCCCGGAGTTGTGGAAGCTGTGGGTGTAGCCACTGAGGGGGCACAGCTCATAGCTTCCGGTCTCTCAACCAAGGTTGTCGAGACCATCCTCCAATCCAGAGCTCCCTCTATGAGGAAACTGTACGCCCTGAAGTGGAGACTCTTCACTTCATGGTGCGGAGACCGCCTGCTCAACCCAGTTAACGTTGTTCGTACAGGCCCGTCTCTCCGCAGGGTTAACCCACTCCACCATTAAGGTGTACGTGGAGGCCATTGCGGCCTACCATGCTCCTGTCGGTGGACAATCAGTGGGTAGACACCCCCTCGTTACACGTTTCCTCCGCGGTGCGCTGAGGCCGCCGGTACGTTCTCGTGTCCCCACATGGGACCTGGCTGTGGTGCTAGAGGTTCTTTGTAAGGCTCCTTTCGAGCACATTGAGGAGATATCCAATAGACTCCTCACTATAAAGACTGCCTTTATTTTGGCTATTTCCTCTCTTAAGAGAGTGGGCGATCTTCAGGCCCTTTCTGTGGCCCCTGCTTATTTGGACTTTGCGCCCGGCATGGCCAAAGTTTTTCTCTACCCTCGTGTGGGGTATGTACCTAAAGTTCCCTCTGTTACACCACAGCCCATCGTGCTTCAGGCCTTTTGTCCTCCTCCCTTCAGGGAGCCCGACCAGCAGAAACTTAACTGTATATGTCCAGTGCGAGCACTGGACACGTACATCCAAAGAGCTGCCCTGTGGAGAAAGTCGGACCAATTGCTTGTGTGCTATGGTCCCCCTAAGAGGGGTCTTCCTGCTACAAAGCAGACCCTCAGTAGGTGGATAGTGAATAGTGAAGTGAAGTGACATTCAGCCAAGTATGGTGACCCATACTCGGAATTCATGCTCTGCATTTAACCCATCCAACGTGCACACACACAGCAGTGAACACACACACACCGTGAACATACACCCGGAGCAGTGGGCAGCCATTTTATGCTGCGGCGCCCGGGGAGCAGTTGGGGGTTCGGTGCCTTGCTCAAGGGCACCTCAGTCGTGGTATTGAGGGTGGAGAGAGGGTGGATAGTGGATGCCATTAACATTGCCTATGAGTCCTCTCAGCTCCCCTCGCCGATGGGAGTCAGAGCTCACTCAACCCGAGGTGTGGCGCCCTCCAAAGCCTTTTTAGCAGGTGTACCTATGCAGGACATCTGCAACGCTGCTGGGTGGTCCACGCCCCTCACTTTCGTGAGGTTCTACGAGCTCGACATGCGAGCCACTCCGGGCTCTTTGGTTCTCTCGTCCTAGTCACACTGGGCAGGGACTTGTCAGTCTGGCGGCGTGGGTATCTTGTTCCCTAAGCATCTTCGGATGCAGCTCGAGTTCCTGAAGGGGAGCGTCCCAGGTTACGTATGTAACCATGGTTCCCCGAAGGGAACGAGACGCTGCGTCTCGAAGGCCACACTTCCGGCATCCCTGCCAGCGCTTGCTTCAGTCCTCGAAGCTGAAGCCGGCTCTGCCGCTCGTGCCTTTATAGCTTCCTGGTCGTGACGTCACCCGCCCGTGACGCCTAGCCCTTCCATTGGACTGATTGTACAGATGATTCAGAGTGCGGTCACGCTGAAGGCGTTCCCTAAGCATCTTCGGACGCAGCGTCTTGTTCCCTTCGGGGAACCATGGTTACATACGTAACCTGGGACGTTTAAAAAGTTAAGAATGAGAGACTGTGATCGGCATCTAGGGACATGTTGTTGTTTGCTTTCAGTCTTTGTGGTAGATGTGACCGTAAGTCACTAATTTTATTTTGAAAACATCTGTAATATTTTCTCTGTGTTGGTTTGATGAAAAAGTGTCAATATCTACATGTTTAAAGATTGATGAACCATGGTTACATACGTAACCTGGAACGTTTAAAAAGTTAAGAATGAGAGACTGTGATCGGCATCTAGGGACGCGTTGTTGTTTGCTTTCAGTCTTTGTGGTAGATGTGACCGTAAGTCACTAATTTTATTTTGAAAACATCTGTAATATTTTCTCTGTGTTGGTTTGATGAAAAAGTGTCAATATCGACATGTTTAAAGATTGATGTTCTGTCCTGAAATCCATTGTAATCTGGTAGCTAACATGCTAACATAGCTGTGCAATTGCTTATATGTGCACGTCACTAATGCGCTTTGATTGTTTATTTAGTTGTTTAAATATGTTAGCGAATGTTTATAAACATGGAAGTTGTATGTTATTTATGATATTTTGTAATCATTTTGTAATTTCTACCTTTGTGATTTCTTTTTAGTTTTACAAGAAAATCAAGTAAAGTATGCATCTCGTGCGCAAGAAGAACGAGTGATGGTGCTGGTCTGAGTATTTCAAAAACAGCTGATCTACTAGGATTCACACACAACCATCTCTAGGGTTTACAGAGAATGATCCACAAAAGAGAAAATATCCAGTGAGTGGCAGTTGTGTGGACGAAAATGCCTTGTTGATGTCAGAGGTCAGAGGAGAATGGGCAGACTGGTTAGAGATGTTAGAAAGGCAACAGTAACTCAAATAACCACTCGTAACAACCAAGGTATGCAGAATACCATTTCTGAACGCACAACACGTTGAACCCTGAAGCAGATGGGCTACAGCAGCTTAAGACCTCACCGGGTGCCGCTCCTTTCAGCTAAGAACAGGAAACGGAGGCTACAAATCGTACAGGCTCACCAAAGATTGGAAAACATTGCCTGGTCTGATGAGTCTCGATTTCTGCTGCGACATTCAGGTGGTAGGGTCAGAATTTGGCGTAAAGAACATGAAAGCCATGTCCATGTCTCAACGGTTCAGGCTGCTGGTGGTGGTGTAATGGTGTGGGGGATATTTTCTTGGCACACTTTGGGCCCCTTAGTACCAATTGAGCATTGTTTAAACGCCACAGCCTACCTGAGTATTGTTGCTGACCATGTCCATCCCTTTATGACTACAGTGTACCCATCTTCTGATGGCTACTTCCAGCAGGATAATGCACCATGTCACAAAGCTCAAATCATCTCAGACTGGTTTCTTGAAAACATGACAATAAGTACACTTTACTCACATGGCCTCCACAGTCACTAGATCTCAATCCAATAGAGCACATTTATATACACATATATAAATATATATATTGGTAACACTTTAGTAAAGGGACCAATTCTCACTATAATCTAGTTGCTTATTAGCATTACTATTATTAAAGAGGTCATGCGATTTCAAGCTTTCCTTTCTCTTTGGAGTGTTACAAGCTGTTTGTGCATAGATAAGATCCCTGAAGTTGCAAAGACTAAAGTCTCAAACCCAAAGAGATATTCTTTATAAAAGTTAAGACTTGTCCACGCCCTCCTAAAACGGCTCATTCAAACATGCCCCCACATGTCTACGTCACAGTGTGGGAAGATTTGCAAAACACCGCCTGAATGTATGCGCAAAGAAAGAAGGCAGAACTATTATGGTTTTTCGTTTCTCTGATCACAAATGCAGACATGGTAATATTTACGAGGCGCAATGCAACGCAACACATAAAAAACACAGTATAAGTCATTATAATCAGTAATTATGTCCCCACTGGATGCAGCAAAAGTCTAGTTTATAATGGGTTTTATTGTTTTTGTGTCATCGCGCCGGGACACAGCATCACAATACGGTAAAGGGCATAACATTTCCGTCTCACACTTGAGGTATTCGGCCAATCGCAATGCACTGAATAGTTGGCCAATCAGAGGACGCCTCGCTTCTCAGAATGATGAGCTTCGTAAAAATCCACGCATTTCAGAAAGGCGGAGCACAGAGGAGCAACAATAATGTACAGTATGTGTAAAATGTGCT
The DNA here is from genome assembly GCF_936440315.1 of Barbus barbus. Lineage (NCBI taxonomy): Eukaryota > Metazoa > Chordata > Actinopteri > Cypriniformes > Cyprinidae > Barbus > Barbus barbus. Next base: position 23,524,435 of record NC_136716.1, read on the forward strand.
TTTTGAACCTTAAACCGCATAAACACATTGCATTACATCAAATACACAAAATAATGTTCTTTTTAGCAATGTCATATGACTTCTTTAACATATTGGTTGTTTATTAGTTCTTATAAAGCACACATTCTCTACATATTATACATCCCTAAACCTACCCTACCTAAACTTAACAACTACCTTACTAACTAGTAATAAGCAGCAAATTAGGAGTTTCTTGAGGCAAAAGTCATAGTTGATGGTTTGTTAATAGCGAAAATTGGACCTTAAAATAAAGTGTGACCAAAATATATATAAGGTAAATATACGCACATGTATTCTTAGTCACGGAAAGCAAATGTCACCTTGTGCACAACATCTGTTTTTTCTACATGCTTGCTTACAACTTACATCACATTCTGCAGAGGAAGATGTGAGACACCCAAGAGAGAATGTGTAATTTTCAATTTTGTAAAGGGAATGACGAGTGCAGTCATATCCAGAGGACATGGGCAGAAATTAGAGCAAAAGAAAGCTGTCTGGTGGTGGGTTATCAGAGCTTCTCAGATGTTTTGATATAAGGGGGATTTACACATGAGATCTGGAACCTCAACCATATATTGCTTTACATGATGGTCATATTATTACCTACATTTATATTTCCACTGTCAGGGCAGTCTCATAAAGCAGATGTCACTGTAGAGACGTTTATCCTACATCACTGAAGTCAAAAACTCAGTTTGGAGGATACTCTCCAGGCTTGGCTTAGTGTTATTTTATTGTGTTTAAATAATGCAGGGAATATGATCATGAATGATACACAAAAGTGGCTTCAACTGAATAATGCAGATATATTTTTTGAGGAAAATCTTTCTAGTGCCACACTCAAATCTTATTATAAAGATACACTGAAACATGGTGCATAACAATTGGCCACATGAGAGCCAATGGAATTAATGCATTTTCATGTAACTTTCTTTGACGATATCTTGATATGTCTCAACTTTCATTGCATAGAAAAGAGTAGGATGGAGATTCCACAAACTGGGAAAGTTTGTGTAATGCTTTACACAATGCTTGCTCCAAATACTGCCAGTGCTGCTTTTTTCAGCTTTGAATGTGTTTGAAGGTCATAAAATATTGTTGAACTAGCTGTTTTCAACACTCTGAAAGTAGAAAACTTTAAATTTGGCAGGGCTGCAGGGAGATATTCGATAACCTCTCTCATTGTGTGACCCTGTAAGCACCTCTCCATTTCCACTACATGCTGTTTAGATTATATAAAGGGCAAGATGGCCTTTGTGATTTCAACAAGAGCCAATTTAGGAATTTACTGATCTCTGTGCAGATGTCACAAGCAGAAGCAGCACCAGTAATCTAAATTATATATTTGTGCATAATTTACACCTTGAAATATTAATGCGGATATCTATTTTCTGCATTAAAGCAATTGCTATGATACAGTATGTCATTCAAGTGTTGATCTGAGCAATCACATTAAGTAGGATATGTACAGACTGGCACAATCTCAGCTCTCTAGACAACAAATCAAGAACAACTCAAGCGGGAAATAAGAGACAAAAACAGAAAACGAGAAGGGTAAGATAAGGATACGGGGAGTAAACTCCCTGTGGTCATATATCGCTGTGTGTTATGACAGATATTTCTAATACAAGAAAAAAACTAAATGTCTGCTGCCTGGTTTTGTCTTCACAGGTCATTGAGAGCAACACATATTGCAGGACTGCCAAAGTTGGGAGAGGGAAATAAGGGACACTATGTTTCTTTTTTTTTTTAAGAAAATTACAGGCAGTTTCCATTTCTCTGTCTATATATTTGCATATTGAGCATTGGTGAATGAATGAATGAATGAATATACAGTAAATAAATAATGATAATGATAAAATGCTACCCAGTTCGGCCTGCAGCAATAAATGTGGAAAGAAAAAAGTACAATGAATTGAACCCACAAGGACCCGGACCAATTTCTCCTTGTATAAAAATTATGGGGCATATAAAACAAACCAAATGGACCACTTATAACATGTTTCTGCAGTTGTTTTTGAAATACAACCCCTCCTTGTGAAAGATCTGTAATGTTACATATATGACACATTGGGCGATTTTCATGTTACATATGTTACATTGGGCGTTTTATAATTTTATTTTGCTAAATAAGTTTTTATTTAATTTTTTCTGTTTATTTGGTTTTCTACAACATATTAAAATTATTAATTTTCTAGAAAGATTAAAGAAAAACCTTTTTCAGAAGTAATACAGTTTTTGTATTTTATTTGCCACGACATATTTCAAAACCACATAACTGTGACCATTAAGTTTTACAACAACTCTTTTGTAACATATCAAAATTCTACCTTTTCAGGTATATGTTACGGAGCTCCAAGGAAGAAGATGAGATCAGACAAAGATAATCCAAAATAACAGTCTTTAATAACAGTCCACTCAAAAACGTGTAACATAGACAATAACTGAAATGGGGAAAACTCAGGACTTATAAACCCAGGGGCTAATGGGATAATTAATGAAACAACAGGTGGTGACGATGAACTTAACAAGACAGGCAAAAACTAGGTCAAAAACAGAAACTCAACACAGACATGTGACAGTATATGGTTTAACCAGATTTTATTTAATTTTTTTCACAACTCAAAAATGTGCGAACTGAATAAAAATAAATAACTACCTCACACTGGAGGTCAACATGTTAAACGTGCATGTAGATTTGTTAAAATATGCTTTGAAATGAGTAGCAGAAAATATATAACACTAAAATTTACATTTTCTTAAAGGGATAGTTCGCCCAAAAATGAAAATTTTATGTTTATCTGCTTACCGCAAGGTCATCCAAGATGTAGGTGACTTTGTTTCTTCAGTAGAACACAAATTAAGATTTTTAACTTAAACCGTTGCAGTCTGTCAGTCAGGGCTCTGAACCTCTTCAAGGAACGAAAACGAACAAAATTTTGACTGGAACAGATCCGGAAACAGAAACTAAATCAAATTTTATAGTTCCGAACAGAATCGAAAATTTTAAATGACTATTAACTGGTTAATAACGTTATTTTATCGTTCCATTTAATATTGTTTAATATTGTTTCATATCATAAGTAGTACAGACTATGCAAATGTGATGCTGACGCATCCAGCAAGTGAAATGGTGGTACTCCAATAGGGTCTGGCAGCAAAATCTGACAGGGTAGCACAAATCGTCAGAACACCGGCGTTAGAGTTTATCCGATGACAGTGTAGATGGATTCAACAGATCTTACGCACCTGCGGTGCTTCCGTGAACGGAGAAAACACAATAAAACTATAGGTTTACATAAAAAGGAATATATATGCCTATGGAATATATTTCACATAAATATTTGACAGATTAACAAAATGAAAGAAAAAAAAATGCTGAGTTAGGCCTACAGTTAGTTGTGACGCATTCCAACGTTCTCGGAAAGGAAAATGAGATGGCAGAAAGTAGTTTTCTTTATTTTGCAAAAACTTTACAGTTTTATTTGTTTTGCAATAGCTTGACAGTTTTGAACGATGTCTTGCATTTGTATAACCAACCAGCGTTGGTAGGGCCATATCGCGCTGGCGCCTCACGCGCACAGACACATATTTTTGCGACATTGCGAGTTCATTATCAAAATAAAATACAGTTAAAGGAACGTGTAAAAAGTTACAGTGCTACATTGTCCAATCTGTTGCGTTCAGTGTGACCACCGCCTCACTGCTGTTATTGCCGATGTGAAGGATAATGTTTTACGTCCATGAAAGTAAAAGCAAATAAATAATATTTTAGTATACATCGAGAATATGGAAACATTTGGATTTGTGCCGAGTGAGAGAGGTAGGCGTCAGTTTCACCTTTAATTTGTTTTTGGAATGACGTTTTTATAGCTTATAGGCTATATCCTTAAGTTTAGAGGATTTGTTGTGGAGAGAAACTAATAACTGTGTTTATAATGTTTGTAAACATTTTTGATTTACCGGCATTTTAGCCTACATAATTTCTGAATAATAGCCTAATAAAATGTGACACCAAATTAAATACATGAGAAAACTGTGAAAAGTGGACTGATTGTCTTTAAATTCCATCAGTTCTAAAAAATAAAATTGCGTAAAAAGAGAATAACAAAAAAGGAAATGTCTTAGATCAAAACTGTGAGAAAAGTATTTAAAAATTAGATTTGACTGCCTTATTATTGGTTAATAGATTGATTATACCTTCCAGCCTACTACTACAGGGTTACAGAGGGAGACAAAGCCAGGTAAAATACATTGTCTTAAAAATGGCAGTCCCCCTCGGCAGCTTGGGTTTCGAACCCCTCCTTGTTGTGGTGTGTGGTCGCCACCACACCACTTCCTAAAATGGACTTCCTGAACTGAAAAACGTCCTTCCAGATGCCCCCCTTCCTTCTCTGCTTATTACAGATATAAGTGAGTGAAACCAGACCAATGCAACCACATCACCCTTTCTAAATGAGTAATTCTAGAAGGTTTCTTCATCAAATGAGTGCCATATTTCTGCTTGCAGCATTGATTACACAATTCCAAAATAACACAAACTACTCAAATATTCAAGTCAAAATGAGATCAAAATTGACTCCATACTTTCTTCAAGAAATAATTCATCTAAAATTACAATTCAGATATTGACCCTCATGTGATTCAAAAACAATCAAATCCGTTTTCAAAGTTTTATACTAGTTGAAAAATTGGAAATACAATGGGCTGCTTTAAAGTTTAACGTCATTGAAATGGAGACTGCTGTAAGTAAATTTGTGGAAGAGGACAGCCATCATTATTTATTTTAAACGTACGCCATAGGATACTTTACGTTCACTCTCCATGCTTAATCCTTTGAGACAATTTTAGCAATTTCCAAGCAGAAATAGCAGAAACGATTTCAGTCGGAGCCCTTTTCACTCAGTAATTTGTGTATGTCAGGTATGATCATTGAAAAAGAGAATCCAATTAGTCTGCAAATTGAACTCTGACAGAGAAACCTACTCTGGGTTGCCCTGCCACCTCCACAGGATGTGACTGTTCGTAGATGGAGACACTTCTCTCAGTTGCTACCAATTCATTTGACACACGGGACTTCCAGGGGAGAGAAAGAGTGTTTGTGCTTCAACACAAACCTGACCAGAATGAACAATAATCTATAGAGTAAAGAGCACACAGACACATACCAAAAAAGCAGCAGGCAGGAAAGTCCACTCCAGTTTCACTACTGCACAATAAATAAACCCAAGTGAAATGGAAACCTTTTGATTGTATCTTACAAAGACCATCATGAGAGCGCACATCCCTAAATGTTTTATATGCACTGAAACCAACACATCGATTGGCTTCAGACGGTGCATATTATCTCACACAACTCACATGAACAAACATATAATAATAATTAACCAATAATGAATTACACTGAATATTTTGTATTCACAAACTGTCAGTGACATACTTGTCAAGCTGCACAGAGCTACCATTCTAATTTAGAATTCTGATTCTAATGTTTTGGAAGAAGTCTCTTACTGTGAAATATTACATTGAAATATATTTTAACATGCAATTTATTCATAACTAAATTCTTACCAGCTATAACACATTTTTTTATTTGAAAAATGTTTTGGAACATTATAAATGTCTTTACTGTCACTTTATTGCATTGTTTCTTGTTGATTATAATAATTCTAATATATATGCTGAAAGAGAATGAATCATTCCAAAATACAGCATATTATTGGTTAATATTGTTTACCATCACTTTGAGAGTAAGAGGGGAACAAAGGGATTCAAGGAGGACAAAATTAATACGCGTGGCTTCTGACAATATACTGGGGTCTTATGAAGCAAAATGATCAGCCTGTGTTAAAAATTAACATTATTTTCAACATTATTACCTGTAATCCGTAGCCTCAGGCAAACAGTCTGGAGGGAGTTCCAATTCATGAACAAATCATTCTTTCAAACCTGTTCTTTTATTGAAGTGAGTGAACCAGTTCACCAAATCGGACTGAACCATCTGAAACAGTTTGCTACTCGAGCAGCACAGATCTGCAAATTACTGAATCAAAACTCACTTTAGGATAAGCCTGACAGATATACCTGTGTATATGATCCTATGATGCTGGTTTTTGCCAACTCATTCAGCGCTCCAGTTATACTGAACTGAGGAAACTAGGTCAGACTACGACCAAAGACCAATGAGCTGGTGATATGTGCATGTGTGAACAGAGAACTTTTATGAAGGGGTTAAGTTGTTTTTTTTTTTTTTTTGTTCTCATGGGTTTATGTAAAAAGTGAGTTTATTAAGACTAGCTTATTAATTTTATATGCATTGGCCATGTAAAACATCTATGTTTTGGGTGCTTTAATAACAAAATTGCATATAAATTACGTGATTACAGATTACAGAATCAATTATTTGAACCAGTTCATTGAAACAAGCCAGTTCGAGAAAAAGAATCACACTTTTCTGTTTGTTTTGGCTATAAATTACAGAAAACAATGTTGTAAGTAAAGTTCAGTTTCTTGCACAGTCCTGTCGTTTGGCTTCATGAGACCTCACCCATATTGTAAGGAGTCACAAGTATTAATTTTGTGTCCCCTGAGATCCTTTTTTCCCCTCTCTTATAGTGACGGTAGCTGCTGACTTGCATTTTATGATTCACCGAAGACCATGATTTCAGGTAAAAATCTTCTGTAAAATAATATATAATATAAAATAAAAAAAATTGAAAAACTGGACAACATTTTCCAGCAGAATGCCTCCTTGGGACTACTGAGAATGTGTCTTCGAGTGTGAAAATGGAGGTTGTACCTATGAAAAGATGTGAGCCATAATTAAAGCCCACATACCGAAGATGTTCTCCTCTGTGGGATTCACAGCTGCAGAGGTGCAGGTTCCCACTCAGCAAAGAAGATTGAATTTAGCCCACATCTCTGCATGGGAGCACAACTGAATTATCAGCAACAGCATAATGCTACATATGTAGAAACCTTTATAAAGATATTCACTTCACTTACTCAGAGCCCTGTGCAATGGCTCAAAAAAAAAAAAAAAAAAGGAAGCACAAGAAGAAGAAGAAGAAAATGAGGGTAATTGTTTCCTGAACCAATTAGGCAGAAAAAAGTCAATACTTTTTAGTGCTTGTTAATGAGCAGGGGGTATAGAGTCATGCACTGGGTATGTTTACCTTGCACAAAGTCCCACGGTATTCATTAGAGGTCACACGAATATTAGGCTGATGTTGCTTAGCGATAGAGAGACACAATAGCTGTTTCTATTCAGAAGTTTTGCTGATGTGATGCCAAAGCTAACAACACCCACGTCTCGATTTTCTGTCGCCACCTCCCCTGTTCCCCTTCATTACGAGCTTGAAAAGCCTCACACCCACTTCTGAAATCATTACAGACAAGAAATCCGCGTCTACTATAATCCGTACTTTAAAATTAAGCATCAGTTCAGACAGCAACTGGAGCTAGCGTCAACGTAATTCCCCCTGACGTGTGATTCTGCCTCTGATGTGAACATTTATGGAAAAACAATAATGTGCTCGTAGGGGCATGTGATCTGCAGCGTGAGCACCTTAATAATGGCGAGTCAGGCCGTCAGGGTGTCATAACGCGGCAAGCCCTCCTCTCAGGCACCTGGTCATTAGAGGGGAAAAGCCCAGAGGAACTTGTTAAAGGACGAAGGGAAATAGTTGTAAATAAGGTTAATTGGGGCGATCTGTCAGAACGGAGACGATGAGTTCGCTGACACGACACCAGCCATAACACAACTCCCTCCATCGCTGTTCATTAGGGTTATAGAGGGAAGAGAGAAACCAGAAAGAGACGCCGAGAGCGAGAGAGCAAATTGACACTTATTGCGGGCAGTGTGGGAAACAGAGTGACAGAATAAAAGGACAACAGAGAGACTAGGAGAAAGAACAGAGTATTGGAAAAAACGATGAGTGGCAAAGAGAGAGTGTGTGTAGAATGACAGAGAGGAAGTGGAAAAATGAGTGAAAGGAAATTGCTTTCAGATACAACATGCTCTACAGTGTTTGTGCACTTGTTTAAAGGGGGTCATATCACGAGGAATCAAGTTTTCCTTGATCTTCTGAACTAAAAGCGTTCAATGTACTGTGAACTCAAAACTTCTTCCAGTCCTCAGTCTCGTGTTGAAACTGTGCTCATTTAACAATTTTGGGTATCTGACCAATGGTGGTTCATATATAAGGCTGATCATCCTCAAAAATGAATGTAGCAAAAATAATAATAAAATGAGCTGTTGTTTTAAATAATTTACTTACTAGTTTTCTACAAACAGATGCATATTTTGAAAATATATATATATATATTTCACTTACAAAGATTTAATGACTGCATGAATGTCAAACGAGGCTCCTCTCATTAGTAAACAGACAAATCAAAATAAATATTAAAATCATTAAAGTCCATTAAAATGTTCTCAAAAATGTATATGAAATTAAAATGCGCCTGCTTATTTATAAATCAATTGTTTTCAGAGGTTGCCTTTCAAACCGATTAGCTTGCAGTTACAATACGTTTAGATTTGTGGTCTTATGTTCACTCTGCACGATTTTCAAAATCATCGGATCACAGTTGATTTCAATCTGCACGAGTACCTGGGGTAGCATTCAGTCGCTGCTGTGTTCACATTGCATGATGGATCGGTGACAGGAGGTTACACACTGCATGACTTTACAATAGGAAGAATAGCCGACAACTCTGTCTGGTTCGCAAACTACAGCCAAACACACAGGAGAAGTGATAATAACGCAAAATCACGCTGATATTATGGTCTATCCCCGAACACACAATAATTAACAAAGATGACTTGTTAACAAACATACTACTGCTGGAAAAAATTGATATAGGCCTATACACATCTAAGTAGCCTACAGTGAAACCAATGTTTTGTGCATTTTATAATGAGCTTATTTCTTATAGCCTATGAAAGCCCTCAAAGTGATGAAAAAGAAAAATGCAATAAATATTTTGTCCTTTATAGGAGAATATTATTTACAGGAAAAACCCTAGCCCCTTCTTTATCTTCATGTAGCCTACCTGTTCTATATTTTCTAATGTAAAAATGTAGGCGCGTTGTTTGGAAATGGCTAATCGCTTAGTGAAAAAAAAAAGTCCTCTCCGAACTTCCCAAACTTTCATATATATATACTACATGATTTTCTTTGCCTTATGGCCTAATATTTATATCAGCCATCAGCTGTGTATATATGATGCCTGAAAATGTTGCATGGTTTTGATGCAGAGTTACAGAAAGAGACGTTTGATGAAGGAGGAAGGGCTGGGTGTATAATTACAGTGTCACCAGATCATTTATATCCTCACTCATTAACTTAAAGGAGTCTCCGGTCCACACCTCAGACCCTGCTCACCCTCCGTCATCAAACCGGAGTCAAATCACATGAGCAGCTCTCCTGGAGCAACAAAATCAGAGAGTTAAAGCAATCAGAAGAAAGAGGCCCAGTGTTAATGAGAATGATAAGACAATCACTTCCACTGCCGGCTCATTAGCTGAGAGTGAAACTGGAGAAAGAGATGATAAGAGGAGCAAGGGAGGAGAAGGAGGAGACGGTTAAATATGTATGACATCACTTTTTCTCCTAGCTCATGCTCAATTAACACACCACTTCTCCCTTTTTCCCCCAACCACATCAACAGCAGGGAGGGGATTGTACAAATACTTAATTGGTGAGTGGAAACTAATTATATTACCGTATCTTTCACATCTGTCTGACGTCAGGAAAAGTGCACTCTAGGCACTGCTAAGGCTGAACTGCAGTATAATTTCTCATTGAATTAAAAAGTGATGTGTGTAATTGAAAAACTTTCTTCTCTCGGTTTAATATGCAGAGACAACTCTAAGTGAGCTATCTCCAAGCTGATTTTCCTGAAAAGTGTAAATACTGTGGCTCTATCAACATTTGCTCAGTTGAGCATCTTGACTGAAAACTCAATGGTTTGAGTTTGTCTTTTACATTCAAGAAAGATAGTCTAACAGGTTTGGAACAATATGAGGGTGAGCAGTTCTTGAAGTGGGCCGGTACGCAGTATATATTTTAGCCTTTAGAGTACCTGCACTTTTTTGTGCGTACTGGCACTTCTGACATGTTGCCGGTACTCAGAGTAAAATCGTCAGGGTCTGGGTGATTAGGCTATATGATCCCATATATGATTAGAAATGATATAGAAACTATGTAAATCACACTACCCAGGCGGGATCACCTCTCGTCCAATCACGTGAATGAACGCAAGCGGAGTCGGTCTACTTCAATGCGAGAGCACGTCAGGGAGGCGCAAGGAGTAGTAGAATAATAATTCATTATTGATTGATTACTAATTTGAATCAGTACTTTATAATGAAAATCATATCTTAAAATGAAAAGAAGCAGGCTTCAGCAATCACATCATTTTAAACCGTAAACTCCCGGAAAGTCCAAGGATCCAGTGAACGAATTTAAACAGTAAGCTCAAAACAACGCTAATGCAGAGAAAACACGGCCGATTTTATCAGAGATTACGGAGAGAATAGTGACTTACGTCCAGATGTCAGTAAAATTATTATTTTCAGCATGTATTTGGCTTAAAAGCAAGAGTGTTTTATAATGAACACTGATTATGTGGTGGTCAGAGATTTAGCGATTCTGAATGGATCTGTATATTAAACTAAAATAATGCGATTTTCGAACCACCAAGCATGAGAGCGAGCTTTCCCTGGTAACGCTGTACACAAAACAGAGCTCTGCTCACAAACGCTGCTTTATCAGACATTACATGCAAGACTACATGATAATGACATCCAAAATTTTCTGAAAATAGTTGGTTTGCATCAGAAATACAGTGATTTAAAAACACCCGCACCGGGTTTCGATTTTGAAACGGGCAGTGCTCCTCAGCACCCACCCATTCAAATTTACGTAGGCGGGATTTACAATTTGTGATGTCATAAATACAGGAAAGCAACTTTGTAGTCCAAACGAGCCGTTCGTTGTAGTTCTTGAAAAGGGATTTTTTTTCAAACGAAATATCTCCCTTTGGAGAGGACTTTGAGATTCGTAACTTTGTAGATAATGTTATGCCCAGACATACACACTACACACTAACTAAAATTCAAAAAGTGAAAAAGCATAATAGGACACCTTTAATAGCTTTATGGAATTATCCTTTGCAATACCTTGTTATAATTTATGGGTATGGTCCTACTGGGAAGTTTAAACTCAAAATTAATTTTATTTTCTTAAGTCTCCAAGTTGCATTCCAGATTTAGACCTCATTAGCTGGTTTTAGAATAACCAACTCTGCCCTCAAAATCCTCACCTTTGTTCTTTGACTTTATCTGTACTGTATCTTTTCACTTGGATGTTGAAATTGCTCAAGGCCCTAGCATTTATTTAACAAGCATTTCATATACTGTACATAAGGCCTCATTATGAGGAGCAGATTTGAGCATGGTAGCTTTTATTATTATTATTGTTTTTTAATAGAATGCATGCACTCCCTGAACGCTAGTTAGTACCATTATGCTATATTTATTTCTTATTAACAATAAGTTTCTTATTAATAGTGTTGAAAACAGTTTTTGCTGCAGCACTTTTTTTTTTTTTTTGTGGAAACCGGGACACACTACCATTCATACATTTGGGTTAAGTAATATTAAATAAAAAATAAATCAATATGTTTAATCTGCACAGACACATTCGATAGATAAAAAGTGTCAGTGAAGACATTTTAATGTTACAGAATATTTTGATTTCAAATAAATGCAGTTTTATCAAATAATCCTGAAAAAAAGGATACTGCATGATGGTTTCCACAAAAATATTAAGCAACAAAACTGATAATAGCTGAGCAGCAAATCAGCATATTAGAATGAATTAATTAATGAATCAAGGATCATGCGACTGGAATAATGGCTGCTGAAAATTCAGCTTTACATCACAGGATTAAATGCATATTATATATTAAAATAGAACATAAAATATAAACCATAAAATAATAAAATAAATACATAAAATATATTAAAATAGAAAACCATTATTTAACTTTTTTTTTTATCAAATAAATGCAGCCTTTATTTGCATTAGAGACTTCTTTAAAAAAATTAAAATAATAATTGTTATCATTCCACATTTTCGACTGCTAGTGTATAAGTAGGCTGTATATAAAATGCCCATGCAGCTTAAAAGGTCAATGTAAAATCACTTGCAGCTGAACCAGAGCAGGAAGCTAATTTCCATGACTTATTTAATTTGCCCTCATTTACTTTTGCGCCTTACACTGTAAAAATCATACAGAACATAAGAAGCCATAGAAACGCTCAGGCCATTTAGCAGGCAGTTCAAAGAAGCCAAATCAATCACTGTTCATAAACCTTTTAAGCACACTCAGCAAACGAGATTAGGCAGTGCATCGTCCCGCCGTGGCAGGTTTCTTAATGAAACAGGCTCAACATGACTTTGCATGTGTCCCATCAGTTTGCAATCCTCACCTCTAGCGCTGCCATCTGTGGCACCGTTTATGAGATGATATCTGATCGGACTGGCAATTCTATCACAGCTCGGCTGCTTGTGTTAAGCGAGATGGCTGCACCATTACACGGCTCTAATCTCTTGGCCATGCTCTCCAGTTATCCGATCAGACGATGAGGCCATTTCCTTCTCCACCCGCAGATCTAATTATGGGATGTTTGGCCCGCTTCAGACCTGTCTGCGCATGAGCCCCCACAATCTTAGCCTGGGGCATGCTGATATCGGTCTATCGTGTGTCACTTTCCTCATCCGACGGTGCATTAGTGTCAGCTTTGCTGAGATACGGCCCAGATGATTGGATGTTGAGTACTCGCAACTCTAGTTTCTGAACGCGCCGACTTACAATAACCTGATCATGGGAGGCAGAATGTGCCTATAAATATACAGTGGACTGTGGTAATGATATTGTTTAGCTGTCATTACGCAGTCAAAAGAGTACAAAAGAAAGATTATATGGATTCTTAAAAGACATAGTAGCTGAACAACCTTTGTGTGGTGCCTGCAATGTCATACAATCAAAGATGTACTGATACATGTACTTGTGTATAACAATACTGGAGAAACTACCCGTAAACTGTAGCAAGCCACAAGCAACTTATACATTTAAATAAAAAGTAGGTAGCACCGAAATCTTTTTTTTTTTTTTTTAATTTCTTTACAATTTCTATTAAGAAGTCAAAGGAATCTCACACAAAAACAGTGAGTATTTCAATTCGGGTGACGGCAAATTCAACAAATTCAGTTGGCACACTATAAACAAATTTACCCTAAAAAAACAAACAAAAACAAACAAAACATTCTAGTCTAAACAAACTTACGCTAATAATTACAACTAGAAAACAAGGAAGTGTAAACATGCATTTGATATAATAAACAACTTATAAAACAAGAAATCAGAAAGATTCTCACTAAAAGTAACTAAATTATAAAACACGCTAAAATAGACAACTACAAAAACTAGAAAACATGCTAATGTAAAGATACATTTTCACTAAAACATGCTAAGGTAACATTGAAAAACAACTGAAGAACTAGAAGACATGCTTATGTAAACAAAAACGTTAACTAATAAAACTAGAAAACATGCATGTGTAAATAAATTTACTACAAAAACAACTAATGAAACTAGAAAACATACTAATGTAAACAAATTTACACTAAACAAACTAATAAAACTAGAAAGCATGTTTATGTAAACAAGAATGTACACTAACAAACATCTGCAACTAGAAAGCATGCAAGTATAAATACAATTACTAAATAAAAACAACTAATAAATCTAGAAAACATGTAACATGTAAACATTTTGTTATAAACAATAATAACTATGGTAAGCTATGGTAACACTTTATTTTATTGGTTGTTTATTAGTACTTATAAAGCACATATTGATGCCTTATTCTGCATGGCCATATATTAGATCCCTTAATACCTCATACCTAAAGTTAACATCTACCTTACTAACTATTAATAAGCAGCAAATTAGGAGTTTATTGAGGCAAAATGCATTGTTAATAGTTAGTTAATAGTGAGAATTGTTCTCCAAACTAAAGTGTGACCAAAATGACTGTCATGCTACTAAAAATGTAGCTGAGTTGAGCTTATTTGGTTTATTCAAAACACTCACTTTAAATGACATTTTAATTAAATCAAACTTTGCATAATGACACACTGAAGTTGGGGAATCAATGTAAATGGCATTCCAGAACCTGGGATCCTTTCCCAGTGCACAATTTTTGGATCTGAGCAGGGGTACATAATGCAACAGTTCATAAGCTAAATTAAACAAATAAATCAACAGAAAAACAAATCATGCCTATTCGAACTGATGAAAAGAGGTGGATGAGTGGCTGTAAAAGAGAGATAAGAGCTTGAAGATGGGCTGACTCGGCCATCATGAAATTAGCTGAGATGGTTCATTCAACAGACATATCCAATTAAAGCTTTTGTTGAGGGGATTGTGGAAAATATTAAGTCCATGATTTTAAGACTTGATTTGAACAAGAGCCTTTTGGAATTCCCAACAAATATAAAGAGGACAACACACAATAAAATTGAATTAAAAAAGTATAATACTTTTAGCAAAGTAATGCTATATTATTTGCTAGCTTCCATATGCATGGTCCATAAAGAAATAGTCGATTAACTGTTTTGCCACAATAAATGTCAAGTGTTGTTCCATTATGCTTCTAGAAAAATCTTTTGATGCCACGCTAGGGCACATCATCAGTGATATTACCTGGTGTTTCGAGTCTTTCGAATATCATACACCCTCGCCTGGGCGACTCGACCCGGGTTGATAAGACCCCGGCCTGTGCCCTAACAGTAACCCACGGATGTGTCCTCTTTAGCCAAATCCACCTAGATGCTTTTTCAACTGCGTCTATTGTGGTGTGAATTGCTTTCCTTCGCCTCTCTCCTGTTATTCCGAGTGCCGTGTATGCCCTGTACAGCGACTGGCATGCAAAGCCCCAACACCCAACCTCCACGGGCCAACACTTGGCTTTCCAGCCTTTTCTTTGGCAGTTATTCCTCAGTTCCTCGTATTTTGCTCTTTTCCACTCAAAGGCCTCCTCCATCTGCTCTTCCCATGGTATGGTGAGCTCAAGCATCAGAACGCTCTTTAGTGAGTCTGACCACAGCACAATATCAGGCCGCCAAAGTAGTCTCTGTGATGTGGAGAGGAAACCTCAGCTGTTTTCCCAGGTCTGCTTCCATCCTCCAGTCATGAGTAGTAAAAAGTAACCCAGTTGCCTTTTGATGTTCTCTAGTTGGTCTTTCTTCCTCTTTGACAAAGTGAATGGCATTCCTGCTCAGCCCTGTCCTCCGGCAGATGTTAAGAGTGTTGCTGATGGATTCTGCTATTGTCCTGAGGACCCACCGATAACAACCGTCGGCAAGAGATCTTTTACAGCAACTTAGGATATGTTTGAGTGTGCCAATTCCCTCACAAAGAGGGCAGGCCGGTTGGTACTCCAGGCCCCAGCGATGCAAATTAGTAGGACTTGCTCTGATAAGAAATTGGATACTCTGTGAATCCATTCTCCAGAGATCATTCCATGTAATCTTTCGCTCCATCACCTGCTCCCATCTGGTCCAGGCACACTGCTGTCTCATAGTTACTGCTCAGCTCATTCTCTCCTCCTCCAATTCTGCCCTGATTTCGTCTTGAATAAGCTGTCGTCTCTCCCTCCCTTGTGCTTTATTGTAACATGGCACTTCAAGACTTCCAAGGCCAGATCTTCCTTTAGCAACTGCTCCCACCAGCACTTTGTGTCGCAGCCGCGCCTCAGCTCCTTCCGCTGCTGCTTCTGCTCTCCACTTCCTTCCCATTTTTACTTCCACTCTTGCTCCGATAAACTTTGGGTCTGAGGATTCACGGTACTGCAACACTTCTCTCACTCGCACTACCTTAAACTCCTCCTCGATAGATTTCAGGGGGAGTCTCAGTTTGCAGGAACTCCCATGAAGTGCAATACTACTGATATTTCTAGGTAAACCCAGCCATCTTCGCAAGAACCAGCTAACTACCCTCTCCAATTTGGTGAAGAAATTTGGAAGAAATTGTGAACTCATATAGCAGCAGTGGCCAGAGGATTCTTGGTAATATGCCGTGCTGGTAGACCCAAGCTTTAAACTGCCCTGGAAGGCCACTCCTGTCAACTTTCTGCATCCATTGCTCACACTCCTCCCAGGTGTATCTTATTGCAGCTTTGTCCTTGAGGTCCCCCAAGTCATCCATAAAAGCTTGTATAGGTGGTTGGAGGATTCCAGATCTAGATTTTGGGCCTCAGCGCTCTGGCTCTGCAGATTTAACTAACATGTTCATTGCCAGGCTAAACAGGGTGACTGAAATAGTGCATCCTGTGATGATTCCAACCTCCAACCTGCACCTGTCTGATGAAACTGGCCCTGTTGAAACTCTCAGGTGGAACTCGTTATAATAGTCCATAATGAGCTTTGTAATGCCTACAGGAACATAAGGCTTATGCAGGGACACACTCAACAACTTTATGGGGAATTGAGCCATAGGATTTTACCAAATCTAGCCACAGCACCATTAAGTTACCATTTGTTTCTCTTGCCTCCCTCAACAGTTGCGTAATGACTTCTGTATGTTCTGTATGTATCTTTCGCTTCTTTGATTATGCATATCACTTATAGAATGTATTCCTAACTTTACATCTTAAACAGTTATAAAGCATTTTTAAATCGACCCATGTTACCTGGGACTTGCTTTGGACACATGCTAAAAACTCTCTTCCCTTTTATCCATTTATTTATTAAATTAGCCCAGTCCCTATCGTAAAGACATTTAATTCCTACGAATCGAAGAGTGCAATGTTTTGATGTATACTTTGCACCTTGATATCCTTTGAAAGTGCTGAATAGGTCACAATCAGTAAAAACAGGTTGACCAAAGCCTATTGATCCAAAACACCTCTTCAAAGTAATCCTCCTTTTGGAGTCCATCTGAATACCCAAGATTCAAGAGAATAAAACGTCTCAAGACACAAGGACTTAGTGTGCCGCTCTATATGGAGGGGGGGTTGGGCAAATAATATCTTTGTATAAATGCATACATATGCTGGACGAGCTGACATGTTGCAGTTATGACTTGTGTTTCGAAGCAATGACACTGTCAATCAAAAATATGTATTTGAAAAAAACAGACATGGTGTTGTCAAACACAACATGTCTTTGAGGGATTGTCTTTGAAGCCGGTTTATGGCCGGTTCTCTGATATTTGTTGCTGTTGTAGCTTGGAAAGCTTTTCTCTGACATTCATTCGTACCCTTGAAATGTCTTTCAGTACCGATGGAAAACAGTGATGAAATTTCCAACTTTGGTCTAAAGAATTTATCAAATTTTACATTATTCTCAACAGCCTCATGACTTGTTATACACATAACTTGAACACGTTACAAATAGGAACATCACAAGAACATGTTCCATAGTAGCACAAGTGTAACGGTCATTTCAAAGGGAAAACTCAACAGACTATGGCATGAGTCACTTTTATAGGCACAAAATAGAGCCTGTAGAAAAGGGAAGGTGAGTAAAAGGATGGCTTTAACCCTCAAAAAATATTGACTGTTAACATCACTGTCAGCAACAAAGTAAATGTTATATGCTTTCATTCTTTTTTTTAAGTTGTGAATAAAACGATCACTGGAGAATTTGTTTTACAATAAAATACTATTTCAGTCTTTCTACTTCAACATGTCATGTTTAATTCAGTGTTAATTGTTTCTTTGTGAAATTTACTAGAAATGTCTATTTTTTCATTGTTTTAGTTTCAGATATAACCATCCATCCATCAAAATTACAAACATGTCTGAATTCAGTTTTAAACCCTGATTTATATGATTTTGGCATTTTCTAACATTATGAACATCAAATATGATTTACAAAATATATTTACAATGGAGACAGAGAAAAAGAAAAAAAAAAAACAACCCAGCAAAAAAAAAAAAAAAAGTTATATTAATATTTGTATTTGTTCTAATCTACAATAATTTTACTATGTTCATTAAATATTATGCAGAGAAAATGAATTATTATTATGCAGATATGATTCATTATCACACAAGAAACATAATATATAAAGCATTCTAACTTGCCAGTTGGTAAATAAAAAAAAAAAATAGTAACAATCAATGCCATTTTAAGTAGATTAACAAACATTTCTGACATTACAACACAAAATCAACAATAACAGTGTAAACAACACAATTACACAATGTGACTATATTGATTATTTATGTCAGAGTGCATGCTGGGAAGAGGGTGATATGTTTAGGCAGGCTTGTAAATTTAAAATGTGCTTCGTTGCATTGTGATGGATTCAATTAAGTTTCTTAATCAGGAATTAGTCAAACAGAATGATTATACCCTTAGCAACATAATTGACTACATTTTGTTCCAGATATTTTTTTTTTTAATTGTCAAATTGGGGTAAAATATAACACCCAGCCAAAATATATATTTTAAAAGTGGGTATCTGATATGTTTAAAGGAATAGTTCAATCAAAAATGAAAGTAGGCTGAAAATGTATATAGATTAAGCATTGTATCACTTCCTCACCAATGGATCAGTATTGATTAGTCTGTGCCCTGACAGTTTAAGTTAATGTCTTACAGCACACCTCAATCTCCTTCAGCTGAGGTAATATCCTACTTAGTTCATGCTTGTCATCTCTTTCACAGGCCAGCATTTGCTAACTCGCAATAAGCTTTGAGTGATGGCCGCTCTTATAGTGGTCAGGGTTATTGACTGATGTCTTAAATCAATGCAGCTCCACCACGGCTTCATACAAAACCCTTCACGTAACAGTCCACCCCAAATAAATAAATACCTGTCATTATTTACTGACCCCTATGTCGTGTCAAACCCATATGACTTCTTTCTGCAGAACACAAAAGGGAAAATAAGGAATTGTACTGGTTGCTCTTTTTCAAGCAATTATAGTGAATAGGGACTGAGGCTTTCAAGCTTCAAAAAAAGCACCATAAAAGTGGTCCAGATGTCTTCCGAAGTCATACAATAGCTCTGTATGAGAAACAAAATTATAAGTGTTTAGAATGTGTCTTTATGTGAAATAAAGTCAAACAGGTTTGTTGAGTCAGTAATTTGCATTTTTGAGTGAACTATCCCTTTAAGAGAACCATCACATGCTATACCTGTGACTGCTCTTGCAGGGAAGCCATACAAAAATAAATAAATAAAGCAGTCAAAGTGTCTCTAGAATTGAGATGTTCAACTAAATCATTTTTTAATCAGGTGAGAGCACTCTTCTAATAAACGATCATGCCAGGAAGTGGATGAGAGAATGAAAGTGAGAGAGATAAAAAAAGAGTATGTGTGTGTCCTTGGGAGGATCTCTTGATGTAATTATAAATGCTCATCATCCGTATTATGACAAGACAGATCACAAGGGTTCAACTTTTATGCTCTTAATAGACAATGGAATGAAATGGTCACTTGTTCTGAAAGAGGAGGTTTATGCACCGCATAAATCTCTTATTTCATAACAAGTGACCCTTTCATTCCATGATGTAAATCCTTATACATACTGTCCAGTGCTGTCCAGTTAAACTTATTTAGACTGAGCATGAGGCATCAACAGTGCACAGATGATTCCTGTTAGACAGCTGGAGATAAATCTGACTTCTCCTGAACACCTTTTTTTTTTTTTTTTTTTTTAGATCCAATTAGAAACATCACTGAGCTTCACAGGGAACATCATGTTCTCTTGTAAAAGATGAGGAATGGCGACTGGTCAGTCTGACTTTCCCCCCTTATTCCAAGGTAAATCTCTTTTCCTCTTCTCTCTCCATACGATGTGTATATGTGTGATGCTCTGTCTTTGTTTTTAGGGTGACCTTTTAACATTCTGTCAAGGGTCTACAGATTAAAAATAGCATTTTGGGCTAATTCTGGCATGTTTACATTTATGTTTATTAATGTGCATTGCCCCTGTAAATAAATAAACTATAAACAAACAATAAATAAATACATACATTTTATTACATAATCTACATTAGTTTTCTATTTGCATTTACCATTAATAGTTGTGTTTAATTTATGCTGTTATAAAAATTAACACTTAATTAACACTGCCATATAGAGAAGAATGAGAAGAATCATTGAGGAAATTATTTTAATAGCTAAAACAATCTCTATCAAACTCTAAAAGCAATTTCATAAAGATTGTTATTGTCTTAAGTTTTAGACCATTCAACTATCGTGCACCTTCAAGAGAATTTTGCGGCAGTACTTGATTGACATGCAAAGTGATCAATGTTACATGGCTGCAGGTTTTATGGAACAGTAAAGAAAACTTATACTGACAGAACTGGGCTAAACGACTTCTGCTGAGCATTTAGCAACTCCATGTTATAAAACAGTGTTTCTGGTCAATATTTTGCCTTTAAAGGATGAGCTAATATGAACTAACTACTTTAAAAAATCCAAGATAACTTTTTCATTGGGTAACATTTTGGTTTAGGTACTAATTCTCACTAACTCATTGCTTATAAGCATGCATATTACCAGCAATGACTGTTTTTTAGTACTAATAAAGCATATATTAATGCTTTCTGCATGATCATATTTTATCCCATACCTAAACTCAACAACTACCTGACTAAACATTAATAAGCAGCAAATTAGGAGTTTGAGGCAAAAGTTGTAGTTAGTTAATAGTGAGAATTGGTCCCCAAACTAACGTTTGACCACTCAGCGTTTAAATTAACATACAGACCATATACATTTCAGCAGCAGTTGGAGGAACTTCTCTCTTTGCATTCTGAGCAAAGACACTGCTTTATGGAAAATAAATAAGTCACATGATTTGCATGCTAAATTATCAGGTTGAAATCATTCTATTCACAAGGATGTAGCCAGGGTGAGCTTCCTCCTGCAAAACAGTCTTTAGTCATCCACAGCTGGCAAATGGAAAATACCAGCTATTTGTCAAATGCTCCTCAATTATGGATGCTGGATATCTTGCACAGGATTGCAGTAATACATTTCCAGCCAGTAAGCGGATGGGAGAAAACGAAGGAAGCACACACACTTCTCACTGCAACTGCAAAAGCGTGAGAGGTTTAATCAATAGCTTGTGTTACAGACCCTCTGGCCACACAGAACAAACTAATCGGGATTTATTGTATTTTCAGTGAATTATAAAAATATGACCTCTGCGTAACAGAAAATTGCAAAACAATTTAAAGTTTAGTCACACTTTTTATTAGAATTGCTCATGTACACATGTGGACAATAATACTAATGAACAGTACACAAAAAAAGTTTAGACTATTTTAATTGTAATACAATATCAATATACACTTTAAAATATACATTTTAACTTTTATTTTTATGTTTAAGAAATGTATACTTTTATTCAGAAAAGATGCATTAAATTGATCAAAAGTGACAATGAAGTTTACATGAAAAAAAATATTTCAAATGCTATTCTTTTAAACTTTCTATTCATAAAGGAATCCAAACATGGTTACAACAGTTTTAAATACTGATAATAATATAAATGTTTCTAAAATGTTTTTAATCAGTAAATAATGATGATTTCTGAAGGATCATGTGACACTGAAGACTGGAGTAATGATACTGAAAATTCAGCTTTGTCATCACAGGAATACATTACGTTTTTTAATATATTGAAATAGAGAATAGTTACTTTAAATTGTAATTTAATTTCATGAAATTACTGCTTTATTTTATTCTTGATTTCATAAATGCAGCCCTAGTGAGAATAAAATACTTTCCCTGTCGATACTTAACTCGTACTGCGTCGCTAGACGCTATTGGGAAAACTCCTTTTTCTCCAAGGACTGAAGACTTTTTCAATCACGCAGTGTGACTGCACGGCCATTGGTTCGTGCAGTAATAAAAAACGAAGCAATGGCTCGTCAGTGGTACTGCACGAGCCTATGGCGGCAAAGCCCGCCAGAGCCCGCCAAAAGGGACAGGGTCATTTGGCAATATAAGCGTGCGCTTCGCCATAGGAAAACAGATAAATTCTCCTTCAGCGACGACTTCTTCGCTGATCCAGGACTGGAAGGCTGCCTTTTTTCCTGCTCTTTGCTGATCCAGCCCGCTTCGTCGAGCCGCTTCAGTGATCAAAGCAGACACCAGCTCGTCCCCTGCTGCCATCCGACGAGCCTTCAAGGAGAGCAAATTGCTTCTAAAAGAGCAATCGCGACGTTGTTGCAAATGCCGCGCCGTCAATGCGTCTTGTGCAGACTTTCTCTGCACAATGCCGACGGCCACTCAGAGTATGTTTACTGCTTGGGTAAATCCCACGCAGAAGCCGCTCTGAGCGAGATGGAATGTTCATATTGCATGAACATGAGTCTCGTGACTCTGCGCGCTCGGATCGCTTTCTTTTCAGAGAGCGACTCCGCCCCTCACGCCCTCCCGTTTTCTTCCAGATCAGCATCCCTCGGTTGGTGCGAGTGACGTGATCTCGTTCGGTGCTGTTTAGGATGAGCTATTAGATGACAGCATGTCTCTAATAGCGTCGGACGCGGAGGATATATCGGGCTCTACCATCGACCCCCCACCCTCCTCGTCTGCCGAACCCAGCGAAGCAAAGCCAGGGATGGATGCCGAGCTCTTCCGCATCATCTCTAAGGCCGTTGACGAGCTGGGTTTGGAGTGGTCTACGCTGGAGGAGCCCACTCGTAGTCGTCTGGACAAATTGTTCCTGCCGGGGCGCCACACGACCCCTCGTCAGCGAACTTCTCCGTTTTTTCCAGAGGTCCACGACGAACTTACAAAGTCGTGGCGTGCTCCGTATTCGGTCCGACACTGCTCTAACTCTTCTTCTGCTCTCTCCTCAGTGGACGGCGCCGAAGAGAAGGGCTACGAGAGGTTACCCCCTCTTGACGAAGCTGTGGCTGCGCACATTTGCCCACCCTCCGCCATCGGATGGAAAGCAAAGGCTGTTCATCCCTCTAAGCCTTGCAGGACGACTTCTGCCCTCGCCGGACGAGCATACTCCTCCGCCGGGCAGGCCGACTCAACCTGCGTTCACTGAGAGCAGCTCATGTGCCCGGCGTGCTGAACCAAGGAGCAGACATGCTCTCTTGGAACAACGTCCCCTCAGAGGAATGGATGCTTCACCCACAGACGGTTCAGGAAATCTGGCAGATCTTTGGCAGGGCAGAGGTCGACCTCTTCGCCTCCAAAGACAACTCTCACTGCCAGATTTACTTTCGAAGAGCGAGGACGCGTTGGCCCACGAATGGCCCAACCTCCTTCTATACGCTTTTCCCCCGATTGCTCTGATTCCTCAGGTAATCAGGCGAATCAGCGAATGCAAGCACAAAGTGCTTCTAGTGGCCCCACTCTGGAAGAACCAGCTTTGGATCCCGGAGTTATCTCAGCTGCTAATAGTGGCTCTGTTGCCCATTCCCCTGAGGCGAGACCTCCTCTCTCAGGCGAACAGAATGATCTGGCACCCCCAGCCCGAGCTGTTGGACCTGCATCTATGTGCACTCGATGGGACTCAATAGATCTCCCAGAGAATGTCCTGGATACCATTGAACAGGCTAGAGACCCGTCCACGAGACGCCTCTAAGTGGTCGGTTTTCTCCACCTGGTGTGAAGCCCACGGTGAGGACCCGACAACGTGACATATCAGTGATATTTTCATATCTACAGGAGCTGTTGGATAAGGGCCGCGCCCCTTCCACGCTCAGAGTCTACGTGGCAGCTATAGCAGCTTCTCACGCTCCTATAGCCGGAGAGTCGGTGGGCTGGAACAACCTGGTGGTCCATTTCCTGAGGGGATCTAGGAGGCTCCATCCGCCCCGACCCCTCACAGTCCCTGCATGGGACCTGCCCACGGTCCTGAGAGCCCTGAAGGGCCCTCCTTTTGAGCCACTACAATCTGCAAGCTTAAAAACACTGTCGCTCAAGACCACTCTGCTACTAGCGCTAGCATCGGTGAAGCGAGCAGGTGACTTGCAGGCTCTCTCTGTGAACCCTGCCTGTCTTGAGTTTGGGCATAACGACTTTAAAGTCATTCTAAAACCAAAACACAGCTATGTCCCTAAGGCGCTCTACACTCCGTTTAGAGCCCAAGTTATTACGCTCTCCCCTCTTCTGAGGAGGACCGAGAGTTCAACCTTCTCTGCCCGGTCAGGGCATCGAGAATGTACATCGAACGTTCCGTGCCCCTTAGGCAGACGGAACAACACTTTGTATGTTTTGGCGGCCGCACCAAGGGGTCTCCGGTCACAAAGCACAGAATATCTCGATGGTTAGTTGACGCTATCGCACTAGCATACTCCTCCCTGGGCCTCCAGAGCCCCATTGGAGTGAGAGCCCATTCCACTAGAGGCGTGGCCTCTTCTTGGGCATGGTCTAGTGGTGTGTCCATGGCAGACATTTGTGGGGTGGCCGGCTGGGCCTCGCCGTCCACATTTGCCAGGTTCTATAACTTGGATGTCCCAGCCCTACAGGCTTGGGTTCTCTCTGCGTAAAGGGCACACACCTCTCTTGGGTGGTCCCCTCAGGCATTGCCTGATTCTCCAAGTACGATCTTGGCCCCATCCCCTGAAACGATGTCTAGGCTGGACCAACCTCTAGGAGTTCGGTCCCCATGCCTCCTGCAGGACTCTTCCTGCTCATAAATGGTCACTCTGAGCCTTATTGCTCAAGGCCAGTCTATGTTGTCGTTTCTCTTCATGGCATGGCGGGATTGTATTTGTTCCCCATAGCGTCTAGCGACGCAGTACGAGTGAAGTATCGACAGGGAACGTACTCGGTTACTAACGTAACCTCGGTTCCCTTAGATACGGGAACGAATACTGCGTACTATGCCATGCCATGCAGCTGCACGACTCAGGTCGTCGCTTCAGTCGAATTGGCCTGTTTTCCTATGGTGAAGCGCCCGCTTATATAGCCAGATGACCCCGCCCCTTTTGGCGGGCTTTGCCGCCATAGGCTCGTGCAGTCACACTGCGTGATTTGAAAAAAGTCTTCAGTCCTCGGAGAAAAATTAGTTTTCCCCATAGCGTCTAGCGACGCAGTACTCGTTCCCGTATCTAAGGGAAGCGAGGTTACGTTAGTAACCAAGAACGTTTTTTTTTTTTTATTTTATTACTAACTCAAAATTTTTTAATGGTATAGTGCATTTACAGTTTAAACAAATTTAATTGCACATTTATATGTTTGAAATTGTACACTGAAATTGTATAATAAAAAAAAGTTGAATAATCAATATTAATTTAAGGGTCAAATTGTCTGTAACCTCAGTTAATAAATGCATATAGAGTGATAGTGGTCATTGTGATGGTAGTAAAAAAAATAAAAAATAAAATAAAAAAGTAAATATGTTGTGTACAGCAGCAGCTGGAGACAGTTTTAAAAATGTAGTTTGTTTGTTTGTTTGTTTGTTTGTTTTTCGGTAACAAGTGATACCATGCAGGTATGAATGACTGACTAATAATTAAAAAAGTAAATGTGTAAAAGAGGCAAATGTATATTCATCAGGACAGGAAGCACATATATCAACTTTCTAGCTTGATTTCCTCACTCACTATGTGTCTGAGTAATCAGAGAGGTTTTGGCATGCAGATAACAGGAAATCAACTAGCGCAACATGAGTCCAACTCACTAAATCACTCCTTATTATTGTACAGGAACAGAAACTCACAGAAAAAAAGGTAGGTAGAGGTGAACAGAGAAGAAAACAGGATGATTACAGGTCACATTTATGAAACGCTCTAAGACATTCCAACGTTCTTGTGAGTCATTTCAATGAGTCACATCGTTGTGCTAATTTATATAGACTCAATTATTCAGGTATTTATTTCTTCTTCACACAAAACGCTGTGAAAAAATGGTTGAGTCTTGCTTGACTAGATTTTCTTTTCAATACCTAATAGGACCTTTAGAGCTGCTGGTACAAGGCTTGAATCAAAGTGGCATGGCTGAACAACCTGCAAATGATTCTAATGTCGTTTTATGAGCAGGAAGTTGGTTGAAATAAATTATAATGCAGTTCTGAAGATATTTTGTTTCCACAAATGAAACAGTTTAGTGTAACTAACCACAACTGCATGAATGAATGAATGAATGACTTTGATATAGCCACTTTGTTTGCTTGCTTATTTATGTGTTTGTTTTTGAGCAGTTGTGATTACAATTAACTTTTTTATTTTATGAAAACAGAAAGACAGAAAGAAGCTATATAGAGATACTATATATAAAGTATATATACACTCACTGGCCACTTTATTAGGTACACCTGTTCAATTGCTTTGTAACACAAATTGCTAATCAGCCAACTCAATGCATTTAGGCATCTAGATGTGGTGAAGACAACTTGCTGAAGTTCAAACCGAGCATCAGAATGGGGAAGAAAGGGGATTTAAGAGACTTTAAACGTGGAATGGTTGTTGGTGCCAGACGGGCTGGTCTGAGTATTTAAAAAACTGCTGATCTACTGGGATTTTCACGCACAACCATCTCTAGGGTTTACAGAGAATGGTCCGAAAAAGAAAAATATCCAGTGAGCGGCAGTTGTGAGGACGAAATGCTTTGTTGATGTCAGAGGTCAGAGGAGAATGGGCAGACTGGTTAGAGATGATAGAAAGGCAACAGTAACTCAAATAACCAATTAAGCAGATTCAAATTTGTTTTTAATATTCAGGGATGTGACTCAAATCCTTACCGGAGCATTGCCGGATATCAGGAAGCCCTGCATCTGCGTGGGTTTCTTTGAAATGTCTCTCGCCTCATCCCGTCTGACACAGGAGTTTGATTATTCGAATGCTGTCTTAAAGGCTTATCTCCTACACCTTCTGACTAAAAACCAACCCAGAGCCTAGTCTATCATGCTACAAGCATGTAGACAGTCCTGAGGCAAAAAAAAAACAGATCAATAATGTCAAATAGGCAACTCGGAGACTCTAGTGACAGTGAGGAAGGAGAGAGAGCAGGTGAAAGAAACCATTCTGTTAGACAAATCAGCCTGTGAGGGTTACAATTTGGCTGGAATGGAGAGCGTTTGTGATTCACAGTGGATGCAGGACTTACCGCATGACTTCCTCCAGAAAGCCCGAAGAGCTTTTGTGTTCGAAATCACCTCTGTTGACCCAAAAGGGCTCACCCCACAGTGAATGCCACTCTTCACACATAAGGCACTCTCCCCGGGTGAAAAATAGGGCCACGGATGTGGACGTATAGCCAAAGATACAGTACATCCTTCCTCCTCTTTCATAAATCAGTGATAGCAGATCTCCTTGAACCTGCCGCTGCGGATCCTGACACTAAATGGCACACCTTGCAACGAGGCACCCAAAAGTTAAGGGCCTAATGCAAGGATTCCCTTTGACTCAACTGTACCCTGGAAACTCTCGCCGCTTGACTCATCTGATAATGATAGCATGGTGCTATAAACTTACGACCTCAGAATAGTTTGAGAGGAAGAGAATAAGACGCGCTTGTATACGCCTGTTTAGGGACATTTTAATTTTAGAGCCACCTGAAGGCTGATGCATGCATTTGCATACATTAGGCACTTCTTTCCGGGGGAAACAGAAAAACAGGATTGTTTCTATACCCAAGTGCATTATCCTAATGAAGAATTTGATGCATATGAAGCCATTTCATTTTCTTCAAATTTGGTGATGGCCTCCGGATAAATGTGTTTCTTTTATGAGCAAATGATGATGGGTAGAATACACGATACATGAAGATCTGCTGCGTTCATACGGGTTTGAATCTTGTCATGTCAAAGGCCAATCTTGGTATACACTAGATCAGTCAATTATCCAGCTGCAAAGAACAAATAAAAAATGAAAATAAATAGACAAATAGCCAGTTACGCCTCATTTTACTACCCAAGCTTCAGCTTTCCAAACTTTAATTATATCAACAGATCATACCGAAATGCTGAGGCCAGATACATTTCATTTGGTGTCTTGCTGTGCAATAACAATGACCCCAGAGAGTTTTCGAGAAGATAATGAGTCTATGTTACCCAGAATGGGTGCGAACCATAAGATGACTGCAGGTGGAAATCACCCTGATTCATTATCAGTTCTGTATGCAAAAGGTTTCGGTAGTTTTTTTTTTTTTTTTTAGCTATTAAGTTAAGAAAAATAAGAAAAAAGAGATGGTGTACAGTACTTAATAATTATAAAGATCTGCTTTAAAAGAGGATATATTCTGTACAGACCTTCTGTAACATTCACAACGCAGAGTTTCATGCCAGCAATGGGTTCAGAAACCATCATGACTATGCTGAAAATCATAAGTACATTAACACATGACAGAGCATATTTACATATCAAAACCTATTGAGTATTCAGCTAGGCTTGATGGATTGTCAAAAGATTAATTTAAAGATCAGAAAAAGAGTGAATAATCATCATATAAAATGACATTTTGACCTTTGATGAACACAATACACTCACCTAAAGGATTATTAGGAACACCTGTTCAATTTCTCATTAATGCAATTATCTAATCAACCAATCACATGGCAGTTGCTTCAATGCATTTAGGGGTGTGGTCCTGGTCAAGACAATCTCCTGAACTCCAAACTGAATGTCAAAATGGGAAAGAAATGTGAATTAAGCAATTTTGAGCGTGGCATGGTTGTTGGTGCCAGACGGGCCGGTCTGAGTATTTCACAATCTGCTCAGTTACTGGAATTTTCACACACAACCATTTCTAGGGTTTACAAAGAATGGTGTGAAAAAGGAAAAACATCCAGTATGCGGCAGTCCTGTGGGCGAAAATGCCTTGTTGATGCTAGATGTCAGAGGAGAATGGGCCGACTGATTCAAGCTGATAGAAGAGCAACTTTGACTGAAATAACCACTCGTTACAACCGAGGTATGAAGCAAAGCATTTGTGAAGCCACAACACGCACAACCTTGAGGCGGATGGGCTACAACAGCAGAAGACCCCACCGGGTACCACTCATCTCCACTACAAATAGGAAAAAGAGGCTACAATTTGCACGAGCTCACCAAAATTGGACGGTTGAAGACTGGAAAAATGTTGCCTGGTCTGATGAGTCTCGATTTCTGTTGAGACATTCAGATGGTAGAGTCAGAATTTGGCGTAAACAGAATGAGAACATGGATCCATCATGCCTTGTTACCACTGTGCAGGCTGGTGGTGGTGGTGTAATGGTGTGGGGGATGTTTTCTTGGCACACTTTAGGCCCCTTAGTGCCAATTGGGCATCGTTTAAATGCCACGGCCTACCTGAGCATTGTTTCTGACCATGTCCATCCCTTTATGACCACCATGTACCCATCCTCTGATGGCTACTTCCAGCAGGATAATGCACCATGTCACAAAGCTCGAATCATTTCAAATTGGTTTCTTGAACATGACAATGAGTTCACTTTACTCAAATGGCCCCCACAGTCACCAGATCTCAATCCAATAGAGCATCTTTGGGATGTGGTGGAACGGTAGCTTCGTGCCCTGGATGTGCATCCCACAAATCTCCATCAACTGCAAGATGCTATCCTATCAATATGGGCCAACATTTCTAAAGAATGCTTTCAGCACCTTGTTGAATCAATGCCACGTAGAATTAAGGCAGTTCTGAAGGCGAAAGGGGGTCAAACACAGTATTAGTATGGTGTTCCTAATAATCCTTTAGGTGAGTGTAAGTGGACCGACAAAAAGTTACGTTACAAAAGTGTACAACATCATCTCTTTAACCCCCGAAAATGGACTGCAGAAAACCTACAGCAATTCACATGAATGAAAAAATGTGCAACTTGAACTGCCAAATGTAAAACAGCATCAAGTTTAGCAGTTGTAAAAAAAAAAAAAAAAAAAAAAAAAAAAAATATATATATATATATATATATATATATATATATATATATATATATATATATAGGCCCGGATTAAGAACACATAGGGCCCTGGGGCTATAGCAAACCCAAGGGCCCCCCTTTATAGCAGCCTATATTGGTGCCACAATGTTGCCATTACGTTATTTACAACCAGATATATGAAGTCAAAAAAACAGGTTTCCAGTAGCAGCAACAACTTTTGAGCATATACAGGTCCCTTAAGGAGTTTACTTTAAATTGTTTTATTATTAGAAGGTCTTCATTCTGGCCCTAGAAGAGCAGAATCATCAGGGCTGGACTGGTGCTAAAATTCCTCCCATGTGGCCCACACAGAACCCCATAAATGTTTTGCTGGGGTTAGGGCAACTGGAATAAATAAACTATTTATTAATTAATAAAGGACGAAAACAAATTACATTTTTGAATACTTAAAATGCATTTAATTAACAATGTTAATATTCCATTATATTGCAGGCTTTTAATTATTGAATTTATATTTTTCTGCAATTAAAGTTTATTAGAACTATTACATTCTCTTTTGCAATTGCCCTAATGAAAAGGAAATTCTTGAATCCAGAGTTGACTGTATAGTCTTAGTAAACCTTTATAAAAGTGACTTATTGCATTTGTTTGACCCAATATTTAATAGGCTATAAGTAGGCTAGCCTATAATAATTTTCATGACATTAATATAAACATAATTAATGCCATATTTATACAATGTCAGTAAATGCATGTTAAATAGCCTAGGTGTGGTGCTGTGGATTAAATTGCTTGTTTATAATTTTGTACAGTTTACCTCTACACTTCAGTTTACAAGGTCGTTGCTATTCAATCTGGTTTCCGCTAGCTTCACCACAGAGACTTTACTGTTCAAATATAAGTGTCATGTGTGGGTCGAATCCAAATGGGCAAGGGCTGCTTATTATCTATCACTTCAATTGAGCGGAGGAAGTCTTCAGCGTTGTTGACACCGGTCCGGTGTGGTCCAGCTGTTCTCTTGCGCTGTGCCGTTTTATCACTTGGCTTTTAGTGTTTGTTTACCATGTTCTACAGTAAAGCAGAGGCGATTAAAAGATACCTGCAACTCTAGTGTAAACAAGTTTTTATCGCTCATTTTTTGGACTGAAATAACGCAGACACTAATATATGGGGGCATGGTGGGGCATTGGAAATTTTGGAAGTTTTCTAAATATCCATGTATATGTGAGATACTGTTATTCACAATGACTTACAGAACATTCAAGCTATCTATTTTAGCCCTGAGAATGACATATGACCTTGGCGTTGTTAGCGCCAAGCTCTAGTTTATCCTCAGGCATTATAACAGCTCAGATTTTCAAGTCAGCCTTGCACATTTGCAGCTTTTCCAAATTTCCAATGTTTTTAACAACCAGTGGTTTCATAAAAACACATTAGATGGAATACTGTAATTCCTGCTTGCTAAATCTCCTCTATGAAAGCAATGCCTCACTGGTGGCTACTGTGCAAATTTGTTTACACATCCGTGCGAACGTATCCCGATAAATTATCTATGTGTGACACAGATAGCTAGCCAGGTTTATAATATCTACACTGCTTTCATGTTCTGGCTGTAAAAACACCTGATGATCACTCCCTTTACCTGTCCGATCTGCCTCACTAAAGACATTTATCCTCATCTTCTCCACATCAGGTTTGGCTTTGCATGAAGGGCTCAGCGGGGATTTGCTTTTGTAGTTCAAATCTTTGTCGCTTCAGGTTTGCTGCAGCGCCTCATATCAAAATGCCTTACAGATTAGACACCTCCACCTTCAAAAAAAAAAAAAAAAGAAAAGAAAAAGAAAAGTGTTTTCAAAGATTATACTTCACGGGAAAATATGGCAAAAAGCACAACGGGAATTCATAATCCAATTGCTAATGATGCGAAACAAGTGTTCCCGAGGAGTATTGGATTTTGAAATAAGACTTGCCATAGGCAGTTTACCAAACTGCCACCAGCCGATTTTTATGACAATGCAAGTGACTCATTCGCCACATGATTTCTCCATGCGTATATGGCTATATGAATAATATTTAAATTGTCTGTGGCTGCAGCTTAGCAGGAATCCATTGCAGCATGCACAACCTGACCTCTTTTTGTATTTTAATGTATATTTCAACACCTTCATTAGCATAGATAAGGCTTTCTTATTGCCAAACACTCAATATAATGGACTTTAAGATCCCTCAAGGGAACACGGCTGACAGGTGTGTACCTCTGTGGAGCTTCATGCTCTGGTTTCTACAGCACAAACATTATATGTGACATACATTGCATGCTGTTTATAGACATGCAGGGAAACAGGACAATTATGGGCCAAATTTACTAACAGCCTGCACCAGCAAATCGTATTTAGGCGTTAAAATAGTGCTGTCAGGATTTACTAAAGATGCACAGTGAAGAATTAGTTAGACAATTATTTTTGCTCCTGACCTTATTGAATATGCATTTGTAGGAGTTTCCCTTTCAGACGCAACAATTTATGAGAGGAGAGTATTAAAATGAATCACATAACGTGATTTACAAACAAATTACTAGTATTTTTGCCATTATTTAACGCCCCAAAAAAAGCAAATTTGAGCTGCTCTCGGTAGATTACGCTGGTCATTATGGAAATTATCTGGCTGCGTCTGTGTTTACTGTCTGCATTGTTAGTAAATTACCCACAGAATTTCCCCTCCCATCTGTGCTTTTATAGAATTGTGCATTAATGCTAATTTGCCCTGTTTAGTAAATCTGACCCTGTATTAGTTACTATTAGGTGTTTTTTTTTTTTTATTAATACTTTGAATCAGTTTGTAATTTAATAAAAAATTAGTAGTTATTATCTAAAATGACAAAACAAAACAAAATTAAATTAAATTAAATTCTAGGCTATGGAATACAACTTTCTTATGAGCAAACTTACAAAATGCATTGAAAATAGCCTAATTAGTCAACTGCTTTAACACAATAAATGGTATTCCATCTTTATACACCTGATAGTGTACTATAAAAATGCTCAAAATCAATTATTATACACTATATGCAAGAAGTAAAGCATGTTTCTAGAATCCTCAAGGTCATAGGTTCAACCTCTATGAACTGATTCATGCATGAACTGAAGCCCAACTTATATAAAACTTGGATAAAAGCATCTGACAAATGCAAAAATGAGATTGCAAACTTTTACACGTTTAATTCACACCTGATTTGTATGAAATTAAATAGGTCTTTAGCAATAAATCTTTCCTTGATCTTTTTAGAGAAGAGATTAATGCACTGTAACTTTCAGAATTCAAAACATCCTTCCATGTGAAAATAATATGTAATTTATTGAAATATGTTGCACAAAGGTGATGAAACTGATTAGTAAATTCACCCATCAAAGTGTATGATAGATTGTTAAAAGACTTTCCTCATTATGAGGTGTAACCCATGCCAGACTCTGCTATGTTATGATTACAGGTAACACCCGTGTCACACTGTATCTCCCAATCACAGGAAGTGTCTTCCAACTGCATGACCTTGAGGAGTGTGAAAGAGTCTGTTTTTCTTGGTAAATATGTCCAAACAGGCTGGCCTTTCTCCCCTACACCTGTTCGGCTTAATATTAGCATATTTCCGTAAGGACAGAGTGTGCATGTGGAAGTAGACTGAGAGGATTAGTGAGACTGCACTGCTGAGGAAACACTCCCTTGTGCTGCTCTGCTACTGCAGGAAGACATGAGGTATTTCACAAAAAATACTCTGTATGGGCTTAATCTGTGCAAATTTGATCCACAATTAGAGGAAAAGTTTGGTGGAGATCAATTTAGAACTGACAAAATACAGTCAACCAATTCTTAAAGTGTTTACGTACATTTTCACCTTGCATTGTGAATGTGTACGTGGAATGTGAAAGTGTATTTTGATCATGTGATCTCAAAAAGCCAACCAAAAAGACACACACATCGCTAGAACACTTTCTGAACTTAACAACAGCCATGATCATTGGTGGAGACCATATGAACGAATAATTTTTCAAAAAAAGAACCTAAATAAAGGTCACTCACAATATATATGAAGAGTTAATTTGCAAAAACAGATAACTCCATTTTTAACAATTTTCAAAAATCATGTTTTTTTCATTGTGCATTCCAATTAATCTCAATCAAACTGCAGTTGGGTTATTTTGATTAGGTTAAAAATAACTAAAATATACAGCTAACTAACATAATAAAAAAACATGATAACAATAAAAAACATGTTTTTTGAAAAAAAATCTGCTTTTGCAAATAAACTCTTTATATACACACACACGCATATACATACATACATTATTTTTTTTTATTATTATTAACAGTGTTCTTTCGAACTGTCAAAACATCCTGGAGGAAAAGTCACAATGTTACTATTTGATCAAATAAATTCAAAATAACAGACTTCATAAAAAGAAAAATCAATCCTGTCTGCTGTTGCTGACATAATATCTTATGCACTAGCCTGAAGCAAGGAGTTTTTATATACTAGTCAAGGGCTTGGGACTGTACGCAATGTCATGGTGCTATCAGCCTATCATTGATGTGATGTTATTTACCTACTGCTCTGTTTACAACTTAAAAAGAGCCAATTCAACTTTGTGTCTGTAAAGCAAAGATGGCAATATTCAGGTTGCTTCTTCCATGGCTAAATGTTGTAGATGAGCAACCACCATTGAAATTAATGGGAATGAACAGATTTCTCTGTGTATATCGAAATACCTGGCCTCTTTTAACAGCCCACTGTCGTACACTGAACTTCAACATAACTTCACTTGGTTTAAGAGGAAAATTTGTATTGGCTGATGCAATAACATCAACATTTCAGCAAACCCAACAGATTATGCTAGCCAGTGTGCAAATTACCAGTTAACATTCTCTCCGTACCAGACTTTGATGTCCGGTTTGAGAAGAGACCCTCCCATCCATAGGGTGTAATACCTTCATTTGCATATATAAATATAATCCCTTAATATGTACACCAAAATCCTGCAAAGTATTCATCAATTATAATCTCCATTCCTTAAATGTTGCTATTATCGAAGTCATTCTCTACAGGGAAAAGGCCACACTTTTACTTTCTCTTCAAATTTTCTAATCATTAGAGAGAACACTTTCCATATTTCTCTCCCAACTGATGTGAATGGTTAGGCATTTAATTAAATTTGCTGTACATAAAGTCATTAGCGAGCTTTTTGAAAAATGTTATGCTCAACTGAGTCTAATTATTACCCAGTGAAAGCTGGCTTCAAAGTTATTGTCTTTGATGATGATACACGGTCTCACATCGGCTGTTCCTTTGTGATCTTCAGGCGCCTTCTTCCTCAAATTCACCTTCTTTTTGCCAGAGTTCAAAGAAAACATGGATGTATTTTTAGCTTCTCCGATTAGGTAAAACCATAACCTTTCAGATCACTTGCTTTATACTCTGATCCAAGCTGAGAAACTTTTCCTTCCCTAACTCCAGAGGTGGACTGGCCATCTGGAGCACCGGGAGTTTTCCCGGTGGGCCGCTGTACATTGTGTACTTTGCATAATAGGCTATATATAATGGATTGCAGACAGTAAATGTACGTATATCCTTCCATCAGCCCAGACGAATGGCCCGTGCTGTGTGGCCCACTTCATTCAAAAATTCTAATTAATATAGCATACTCAGAAAAGCACTCGTCAATGTCAAAATGTTTAAAATAACCAATCAAAGTGTAGAAGGCAGAATTTACCGTTCACAGACGCTGAGCTGCGCGCGACTTGAATGCGAGCTGAGGTAAGATGTAAGTAGCTAAACATGACGAGACAATTCAGCAATATTTTCCAACAGTTTAGTTAAACGACAGACATTCATTTTCAGAAATGCAAACTACTACTGGCCTTTTCAAATTTCATCAC
Organism: Barbus barbus; assembly: GCF_936440315.1. Classification (NCBI taxonomy): domain Eukaryota; kingdom Metazoa; phylum Chordata; class Actinopteri; order Cypriniformes; family Cyprinidae; genus Barbus; species Barbus barbus. The sequence goes on from NC_136716.1 coordinate 23,560,274, forward strand.
AATGTAGGCTACATAATGCAGTTTACAGCAGACATGAGATAAGAGATAATGTAAATCTGCATTCTTCCGTGATTTCACATCTTTAAGGAAATTCTCAATCTTATTCTAGAACATTGTTATTCTGAAGACATTTGCTTTCAAGTGCTGTGCATAGGAAAGTGATTTATATTATAGGCCTAATAAAATTATAATTTGGTTATTGATTCACGTGCATTAGCTTATTTTATATACACACTGGTGGTTAAAAGTTTGAAATAATTAAGGCTTTTTATTTATTTGAAAGAAGATTGAATTAATTAGATCAAAAATACAGTAAAACAAATAGCCTAATATTATGAAATATTACACTTAAAATAGTGGTTTTCTATTTAGGATGTTTTAAAATGTAATTTATTTCTGTGATCAAAGCTGAATTTTTAGCATCATTACTCCAGTCTTCAGTGTCTCTTCAGAAATCATTCTAATGCTGCCTAATTTGCTGCTTAATTATCAGTTATTATTTGTGATCAATTATTAATAATGGTTTTATTATTGGTATAATGGTTCTCAGTTAAAGAACAGCATTTATTTGAAATATAAGTACTTTGTAAAAAGTGTAAATATTTTTACTGTCACTTAAATCAATTTAATCAAAGTCCCTTTTTGTATTCTATAATCTTTGATTTTATGGAACATTGTTGAAGAAAAATATTAATTTATATTTTTTAATCTTACCCAAGACTGAATGGTATCACATTTTCCACAAAAATATGAAGCAGCACAACAGTTTTCAACATTCATAATAATCAGAAATGTTTCTTGAGCAGCAAATCAGTATATTAGAATGATTTCTGAAGGATCATTTGACACTTAAGACATGATGAAGACAAATGATGCTGAAAATTCAGCTTTGATCACAGCAATCAATTATATTTTACTATAGTCGCCTAGAAGACAGCTGTTTTAAATTGTAACATTATATATTTCACAGTACTCTTTACTGTATTTTTCATCAGCAAAAATAATTTGTATACTCTTTTCCACAATAGCTCTGTTCCTTAAAATGATAGATGTCAAGCTCCTGCAAAAGGACAAATACTGTATATGACCAATAGAAAGGCACCATAAAAACAGTCCACATTCTGCACTATCCAAGTCTTCTACGATACCAGAGCATTGTGTCATATGGACTGAAACTGGCATTTAACTTTAGTAATATTAAACTGTCCCTCGTAAAAATTCTTAAAAATGATGTACTATTTGCCATATACACTAGAAAAGACAAATTATATGTTCAAGAATATGCCACTCATTTATGGTGTGGTGCGGTGTATTGCGGACCGGGTTTGGTGGGCCTCTCTGTGCCAAAAAGTCCAGGGCCACGTTTTGGCCCCAGTTCGTCCCTGCCTAACTCTGTATACTTCATATAAACTTTTTGGGCAAAGGAAATCATTGGTTAAAAATCTATATTTTTGAATTAATTTTGTATGAAAAAAATGTTTAATAAATAAATAACAGTGCTACCATTCAAAAGTTTTGGGTAAGAATTTATTTATTTGTTTGTTTATTTGTGATAAAACTTATTTTTTAATTTAAGTCCACCACCCCCCCCCCCCCCCCCCCCCCCCCCGAAGTCAGATGGGATACCAGCGAGATCCTCCGATGGAGTAAAACCTGCCTCCAAAACTGTCTCTCCAACGTCCCTGTGCCCCTGGTTAGTAACCTGAAGCTCTAAGTTCATTCCACCCTTGTGGAGAGCCCCGAACCTCGTGAGGTTCCGACGATCCCATCTGACTACCTGGCGTTCCAGGATGTGTTCAGCAAACAGGCAGCCACAAAGTTACCCCCGCACCGGCCATGGGATTGTGCCATCGACCTGCTGCCTGGAGCTATACTCCCCAAGGGTCGAGTGTACCCCCTATCCATCCCGGAGCACAAGGCGATGGAGGATTTCATCTAGGAGGCTCTCCAACAACAGTTAATTCGCCCTACCACCTCTCCGGCGGCCTCAAGCTTCTTCTTCGTGGGCTACAATGATCAATGATCACACTGTCAAGCTCCCTTATCCTCTTCCCCTGGTCCCGGCCGCCCTCGAGGAACTCTGTGGGGCCCGCATATTCTCAAACCTGGACCTGCAGAGCGCCTATAACCTCGTTCGTATCCGGGAAGGCGATGAGTGGAAGACGGCGTTCACTACCCCCTCAGGCCACTATGAATATCTGGTCATGCCATATGGCCTTTCCAACTCTCCGTCTGTCTTCCAGGGGTTTATGAACAAGGTGTTCCCGGGAGTTCCTCCACCGGTTTGTCATCGTGTACATAGACGATATCCTGATCTACTTCCGGAACCTGGCAGAACATCACCATCATGTGACGCAGGTCCTACGCCAACTCCAGAAACTCCACGTCTACCTGAAGTTCGAGAAGTGTGAGTTCCACCGCCCCACCGTCCAGTTCCTGGGCTACATCCTTAGTGCGGATGGGATCCAGATGGGCCAGGGGAAGGTCCAAGCCATCCGGGACTGGCCCCAGTCAGTAAAGGAACTTCAACGATTCCTCGGCTTTGCAAATTTCTACCGGAGGTTCATTCTGAACTTCAGTCTCCTCTCAGCCCCCCTCACTTCCATGCTCCATCAGAAACCCAAGTCTCTGTCCTGGAACTCCGAAGCTCGAGCCGCTTACAAGAAGCTCCAGGAGGCCTTCTGCACTGCTCCCATCCTCTCACATCCCGAACCCCAACTCCCATTCATAGTTGAAGCAGATGCGTCCACCACCGGCGTGGGAGCAGTGCTGTCTCAATACCACGGAGAGCCTCCCCGACTCCACACTTGCGCTTACTTCTCCAGGAAGCTTTCCCCAGCGGAGCGGAACTACGATATTGGAAATCGGGAGCTGCTCGCCATTAAACTGGCACTGGAGGAATGGAGACACTGGCAGTAGGGAGCTCAACACCCCTTTACGGTCATCACTAACCACAAAAACCTGGAATATCTCCGAAGTGCTAAGAGGTTAAACGCCCGGCAGGCTCGCTGGGCCCTCTTCTTCACCCGGTTCCAGGCTTCCATCACGTATCGACCCAGAAATAAGAATGTCAAGGCAGATTCCCTCTCACTTATCAATGCCCCCGACGAACCCTCTACAACTGAACCCATACTCCCTCCAGCTGTTCTTGTGAGCACCATCAGGTGGGCCCTGGATGAACAGATCCACATCACCTCCATCACCGAACCAGCTCCGCTGGGAGGCCCAGAGGGCAAAACCTACATGCCCACTTCCTTGAGGACTTCCCTTCTGGGCTCCCTGCATGCTTCCCCGGGCTCTGGACACCCAGGCAGCCAGCATACTCTCTCGCTCCTCCAAGCTCGGTACTGGTGGCCCAGTATGGTCCGGGATGTCTCCCAGTACGTTCATGGATGCTCAGTCTGTGCCATCTCCAAGACTCCACATCACTTACCCGCCGGAAAATTAGTCACATTACCCATTCCACGTCACCACTGGTTGAACGTCGGAGTCAACTTCGTCACAGATCTCCCCAAGTCAGAAGGTTATATCTGCATACTCGTTGCAGTTGAAAGATTCTCCAAAGCCTGCAAGTTAATTCCCCTCCGGGGTTTACCCACAGCCCTCGAAACAGCAGAGGCCCTCTTCCATAATCTCTTCTGCAACTTCGGCATCCCGGAAGATGTCGTCTCTGACCGTGGGCCAAAATTTGTCTCCCGTGTCTGGAAGGCATTCTTCAAACTCCTCAGGGTATCACCCCCAGACTAACGGCCAGACTGAGCGGAAGAATCAGGAGATTGGGAGATATCTCTGGGCCTACTGTCATGACAACCAGCACAGCTGTAACTGCTTCCTCCTGTGGGCCGAGTATGCACAAAATTCCCTCAAGCAAACCACCACATCACCCCTTTCCAGTGCATAATTGGCTACCAACCCCCTCTGTTTCCCTAGACAGAAGAGCCCTCCAACGTTCCAGCTGTCGACCACTGGTTCCGAGCGAGCAAGAGAGTTCGGGACTCAGCTCATGTCCAACTCCAGCAGGCAATGTGGAGACACAAGACCTATGCAGATGCCCGTCGGTCTGCCACCCCCGTCTATCGTCCTGGAGATAAGGTCTGGCTCTCCACCTGGGATCTGCGTCTCCGCCTGCCCTGCCGGAAGCTGAGTCCCCTCTATATCGGTCCCTTTTCCATTGAGAGGCAGATAAATGAGGTCACCTTCCGTCTCCAACTCCCTGCACGGTATCGTATCCATCCAGCATTCCATGTCTCACTCCTCAAGCCTGTCTCTCCCTCTATCACAGAACCCGGCGAGCCTGCAGTACCTCCTCCTCCCGAGATCATCGAGGAGCCCCTAGTCTACAGGGTGCAGGACATCTTGGACACTCGGCAACGGGGTGGTTGCCTGGAATATCTTATTGACTGGGAGGGATACGGGCCGGAGGAGAGATCCTGGGTGGCCCGGGACGATGTGCTGGCTCACTCTCTCCTGGCCGAGTTTCACCAGAACCACCCTGACGTCCCGCACCCAGAGGCCGTGGCCATCGCCGTAATAGGGTGTCAGGAACCGCCCCTGGAGGAGGGGGTACTGTTAGAGAGTCACCACAGTCACCGCAGTCTCCACTAACGACACTCGCCAGATCCCAATCCCCTGATTTCTAATCACCACCACCTGTCAGCACTTATCAACAGCACTATATCCCTGCACTCCTCCAGTTCACTCACTGTCTGGTCTCAAACGTTCCATTTGGACTAACCTGACGCACTTACCCTTTTTTCTACTTACCAGTTGCTCCGGTGTTCCTATCCCTGTTCTCCATTGCTCCATTTCTCCACTGTCTCCACGCTCCACTGTTACCTCCGGATCCGCTGGAAAAGGTATCATCTCATTCTCCTCTGCTACTACTCAATAAACCGGTTGATCGTATTGCACTTACCTCTGTGTCCTGTGACTATCTGCTGACAACAGCCAACTCCCTTTTAGAAAAGTTAATTGGAAAATATAACTCTCACAATTACAATGTAAAATTTTTTTTTTTTCAAAGTTGTAAATAAAGCAAGAATTATTGTAGTATTTTTTACAAGACAGCACAATTTCAGTTTCAAATATTCATTATTTTTTTAATTCACTACCAATTTCAAGGTGAAAACTTTCTATACACTTTTTTTTCAGTGCACAAGAGAAATAAAATGCATATGCAATAAATAAAACAGTCTATAACGGTCTAGTAGTCTAAAAGAATCATCTTATGTCAATCTTATGTCCATGCAGCAGTTCCTTTCATATTTCAGTGAGCTACACGTGATAGCGAATCGTATTAAAAAAAATTGTCAAGAGGCAGTCGTTTAATCTGTCAGCCCTCTGCCTTCTTTAATTAGTGAATGTGACAGACCTCTGACAGAAAAGGGCGAGCTTTCAGTCGGTAGGTGAGACACAGCGATCAAAATCGAGTTGTTTTGAGTCAGCTAGTGGGACACAGCCTTTACTTCCTTTCAGTCATTATTTTCTCCAACGTCTAGAGATGCTGTTTTGCTGAACCCTCAAAGGTTAAACCCTGTTTCCTGATTCAAACACCATTGATCTCAATGCCTAGCTGCCTCCCCTCAGCTCAGCCCGACTCAGCAAAATCACAAGCTTTAAATGCTTTAAAGCCAAGCCCATTAAAACACAATAACTCGTTAAATGAAAGAGATGCTTCCACTGTTTTGGGAAGCAAATTAGCGTAAGAAATCACTGATGAAAATCCCTGTTTGCAATGTAAGGATTAATCCGAGCACATTCTTTTAAGTATCTAATGACGCCACAGCTCAGCTAAAAGATCCATCTCTTTCCTCAGATGAAGGTTTCTAAGTCTTCCTGTGGGAAAGAGACTAGTGAACCTAGACACTAAAGGATCCATCAGTGGGCCTTCAGCTAAAAGGAAACCGCATCAAAACATAAGAGAACAACAATCATTGTGCAGGGACTCTTGTGTCTATTCTTAGCGTTAAAGAAACTTCAGACTGCAGTTCCATATGGCGTTATTTAGAGCTGCTGTTACTGCTCCCTGCATAGACAGTTATTTGTTACTGATATTAAAGCTGAGTAGTATAAATGTTATTTATTGTAATGACAATCCCATAAATTGTAAAAAAAAAATGGGTCAAGCCAAATTGCATTATATATTTATTGGGAGATTCATTAAAGTATCTGAAATGCTATATAGCATTTTTTTATACGAAATTTAGCATTATATCACTTGCTCACCAATCGATCCTCTGTAATGAATGGGTGCCACCAGAATGAGAGTCTAAACAGCTGATATAACATCACAATAATCCACAAGTAATCCACACCACTCCAGCCCATCAATTAATGTGCTGTGAAGTGAAAAGCTGTGTGTTTGGTAAACAAATCCATCATTAAGGTGATTTAACTTTAAACTGTCACTACTGGGCAAATTTTGGTTCATAATTTATAATAATGTTAACATTATGAAATATATTTTACATATTTGTTTAAAACTATCTTGGACTGTCTTTGCTAAAAAATAAAAAAAAAATATAAATAAGTAACTTTGTTCAATCACAAGGCGTAATTCAATTACTCCAGTAGTTTGTCAGGAATGGTGTAAATACTGAAGTTTGGCGCTGTTAGGTGGCTTGGCGAGCCAGCTATTGATCACAAATCCGGTACCAACAGAGGAAAAACTGCTGACAGCTCATGAATTCACCAAGGACATGGGTGTCAATTATTTAATCATCATTTCCTGGGGAAAGGGATGAGATTTCCTTCTCCTAACTTACTCTCAATAGGAGCTGCCACTCCAGAATCGAAGCGTAAATTGCAACTGTTCCCCTCTCCTCATTTCTGCCTTGTTGCTCTTCTTGACGTTAAAAGTGAGTCAATTCCCCTGTTTCCACCATGTAAAGGTAGAAGCATTTCAGCATGAGAAATGACACAAGCAATAGAATTTAACAGCACAAGAGAAATGTCAAGAACTGAAAATTTGTTCCATGATATAATCAGTATGTAAGAATTTTTTGTCAAAGTCAATAACTGTAACATTATAATTCTGTGTGAGGTAATGAGCACCCATGAATGCATATATGCATACGTACATACAGTGCATTTATAATTGCAATTATCATTAAGCACTAGTGCTATTTTCATATTTTAGTTTTTACCCGCAGTGAGAAGAATTCATAACTAAAATATATAAAGCAGTTACTGATAATCACATTCATTTCAACCTTCTTTTGAATTATATAAATAAATTAATAAAACTGTAATTTGTTCTTTAATATCTGATTGGATCTTTCCCTTGATTTGGCGTTCTAATAACACCATGGGAAATGATTGCTTTTCAAATCACAAAAGGGTTATGAGACATGCATCATAAATTTTGAAGAGTCTCAGGTCTTTTGTGACACTTGCTGTTCAATGAAGGAAAAAATACAGGAAAGAAAGTGAAAAAGAGGAACGCACCCTATCTGATAGACTTGGCAGAGACACTCATGCAAGAAAAAAAATCTCCCAGAATGCCATAGTTCCTGCTCTCACCATGAACCGCAGACTCCAACAGGCTAAATGCACGGAAAGAGAAATCGAGATAAATAAACACTCCTCTCACTTTTATTACCCCTCCATGTCTTCTCTTTATTGATCCACTAACTCGTCACACTTTAGATGAAAAACTTAACTGTTTTTAGAACTATATCCCCTATTTTAATTTGTATTAGAAATATTAATTTTAAACTCTGCAGATATCGCTAGGTTTCAAAAATGCATGAATCATTTAGGAGCAGAATTTATTTGTATTTAAATATAAATGAGAAGTTGGACTTCCATTTTTTTCATTAAAAAAATGAAAAAGAAATACTACGGGAACATAACGCATAGACAAGGACAGCACAGCCACAATCTTGAATTTAATATAACAAAATGGCATATATCATGAAAGTTATTTATGATGGAAATACTAAGAATGTTTTATATATTGCACTGCCTAGTTTTTGAAGGACAGTTAAATATTCTACAAACTGAAGGCCTTTCATCTAATTCAACATTTTTATGATTTGGAACAGAAAAGATCAGATTAAAATTAATAGTAAGTCTGCCTGGCATAAACACAAAAATAGCTTCACATCAAGTTAACACTTCAGGCAAAATAGTTTAAACAGCAATAGTAATAATTTTAAACGGATTTGATGACACATTGAAAAAGCTGTTTTACAAAACTATTAAACGAAAAATCATATAAACAGTGTAGCAGTTACAGTTTTACCTCTGCAGGCATAAACCAATGCTATGTAGTTAGGAGACCAACTAATTAGCTAACCAGCTAAATGTAAACCACTTGTAAGTCTGTCAACTATATGTTTATCTGTGCAGGACAGGTCATCACTTTCTATTTCCCATTTGGACACAACTTTTTGAAATTAAGTAAAAAGACTTGCTATAGCTTTAAAAAAAAAATCCATTTATAGTTTCAAAAGTGGACAGTATTTCCTCTTTATCAGTCCCTCCATCCACCTAAGTAAGTCTAAGAAATACATCAGCAAGACTTCATCTAAAAGGAGCAGCGGTGCCAAAACACACCTGCTGAGAGAGCAGAGGCCTTCCCCTCTGAGAGCCTCCTGCAGCAGGTGAATGGGTCTATCACCTTTCATCTCTCCCACACTGAGGAACGTCAAGCTGCAGGAAACATCTTAATGTTGTGTCTGCCCACACTCACACCTGAACACACCCAGAGACAACGATTAACTCACTTCAGATCACAGTTTACTCAAGCTTACCAATCTCAGATGATAGATTATACTCAACTAACCTAAAAAACTGCTTGGTATATTTATTCTGTTAATGGTTTTCTGATTTAACCAAATACAAAGCCTAATTTATTAAAGGGGTCATATGATGCGATTTCATGTTTTCCTTGCTCTTTGGAGTGATACAAGCTGTTTGTGCATATATAAGATCTGTAAAGTTGCAAAGGTTAAAGTCTCAAACCAAAAGAGATATTCTTTATAAAAATTAAGACTCTGCCAATCCTTCCTAAAACGGCTCATTCAAACATGTCCCCTCACGTCTACGTCACGGTGTGGGAAGATTTGCAAAACACCGCCCAAACGTATATGCAATGAATCAAATCTATTCAGATGGGCTTAGCTAATGTTACGTATTTAGATGGGAGAACATGAGAAGAGAGAATAATTAAGTTCACTTGTCACTGAGTTTAAGATGTTAAATTAGTTATCTTACCTAGTAAACTACCTGTTGCTTGGCATGATCCAACCTCGCTCGCTCTTCTGTCAGACTGGCGGCGGCAGTGGTGGGGATTCCGGGGAAACGTAGTGGGTGTGGTCGACCCGTGACTTCGATCGAAAGTGACCAATAGTAAAAGGCCTTTCATCCTGGTGGGTAGAGACTGCCCACTGAGACACAGCTTCACACGCAAGCAAACCTTTTCAACTCTCAAACAAACATTTTAGAGCCGCAAAATAAATTACAGTTACTACCGAAATTACCTGTCTGAAATAGCCTACCCTTCCTTTTGGTCTCCTTTTGGGTTCCACAGATTGAAAAATTAAATAAAATGAAAGATACAGCTTCAGAATGACATGAAGATGAACATAAGAGTGCGTCCTTAAATATCATACATCCTTGAAGTAAACAATGACAGGTTTTTATTTTGGGTTACATGATTCCTTTAAATTCTTATGGGTAAAAATTATAAGGTCTTCCTTTAACAAAAGATTGTAAAAACAGTCCTTTTGTACATATTTCATATCGCTTACAACTTTCCCCTCACATAAACCATATAAAAACACTTTAGATGTTTTGCTTTCATTCCCAGAAAGGGCGGCTGTCTCATCAAAAGCTGATAATGACAGCAGTCCTCTGCTGCTGGAGCAATGAGTGTTTGTATGAACAATCATCCCTCTGAGGTTTTAACACCCACCTACACACACACACACACATATCCACATATTCGAGTCCATAAATCTGTGGGTTTGATTTCCCTTGCTGTTCAAAGAGTAAGAGAAACAAAAATAAACAAAACTAATGGAAAATATCCTGGTGGATGTGTCTGTGAACTCTGCATATATTTGGAGATAATCCAGCTTTGTGTTCTGTGGTAAAGCACCGCTCTCCTCCAGTGTCACAGCGACTTATTGCTATAACAATTATAACAACATTAGGCACAGAGAATGAACACTAAGACACCACTCTCACCGTATAAACAAGGCGGTTGTAGCTTTGATCCAGCATTGACTTGTGATTTAACATCGGCTAGATGTTAGGCTGTTTAAATATGAGCCAGGCTGATCAGATTTAGAAACGCTATGAAAGGATACTGGGTAATTAAAAAGGATAAAATGTAATTTCTTGAAACACATTTGATGCCATTCACTTGACCTCAGAGGAAAATGTAATTGCTCAGAGTTTGGAGTTTTTCTCCTAAAATTCTGAAATATAGACAAATTGGCAGACATACAATAAAATAACAGTATAGAGCTATACAATTAAAACTGATAGTCCAGAATTTAGATTTGAAAGAATTTGATGAAAAATATTTGAGTTAAATCTCTGACCTTTTGAAATAATGCCAAACCTGAGCACAGTTTAAAATATTTTTGAGCCAGCTTTACCAAATAAATCTGTGTCATGAACCTGCTGAAAATATATACGGTGTTACAGCTCCCTCAGACAAACATTAGACACTTAATTTAAAAGTTTACTTTTCTTTTAAATGCATGTTTCTCCACATTACACCCCACACAAACAAAATTAATATTCATTCTAGACACATCTGCCAAAACAAGCATTCATCTGCACTATGACATGATGATGTTTCTCGCTGTATTGACAGTGAACCACTATAAAAATGAATTGCTTGGCAAAGGCCACATCAATTTACTGACCCAATTTTCAGGGGACGTGAAGGCCGAAATCCGCTTATTCCGTCGCTTAAATGACTTTCGGGATCATAACCGTTCAAAATAAGCTACCTCATGCTCTGGAGAGATTAAAAGTCCGGTCATAAGTCATGCGATTCATTAGATCAAAAATAACTGACCGAAAAGGATTGTTCTCGCTTGAGCCTGACAATTCAGTCCATGAAAGATGAGATCACATCATCATTTGATTTCATCATTAAAATACTACAATAAACTTTCACGTTTATTCTAAAATAAAAAAAATACAAAATAATGTATTAATCTAACCATCCCTCTGTTATATACAGTACATCATTTTTATGCATTATATTTATATTATTTTGAAACATTCATATACCCCAGAATGCTAAATATTTTATATCCAATTTAGATTAATTTTATAAAACAAATTATCCATCAAGAAGGTTTTTTTTTTTTAAAAGACTGGTAGACAGACTAACATGTGAAAGAAGATGCAATATGTTTTAACAGAAATCCCACTGAATAGAATAAACAAATGTAACACTATTAAACATGAATCTCATAAGTAAACGTATTAACATTGACAGCCCTAGATGACAAATGTCTGTGCAAGGACAGTTCCCGGCCCGGCTTTCCCAGAGCATATAAAACAGGATTACAGTATCCAGACAGTTCAAATCAATGTGACCTCTGCATGAATACCATCAGTGAGAAGAGAGTTGAGTAGAGAGAGAGGATAGAGGGATGTCTGTTGAGCTCACCACGTGATCATATCCCACAAGTGTCCAGCCAGTGAATGAAAGCTCAGGACGCAGATGAGAAAGACCCATGTTTGGCACAAAGCTGTGCTGTAAGATCACCCAGAACCCCTTTCTCTGTACAAACCTTCTGCAATGGCACCTGAGATTTCAAGAGAATACAACAATGATACGCAAACACACAAATTGGAGTGGATATGAAATCAAATTCCACCCTATTTACCTTTTGAATGCATTGCTGCTCTTATCAGCAACAGTTAGAATTTGAATTCCACTTATGTTTCAACCTCTTCTCACCAGTCTGGTACGGAATAGCCAATCAAATCAATCCCCATGGATGAAATCAATTCTCGTTCAACATTTTCATTTATGGACTTTTATGACTTTTAAACAAAGGCTACTTTTCTTCCAGTTCAAATGCAAGTGTACATTTCTAACGACACACACAAACACACAGTCTATTGTAGAACTTTGTCGAAACAAGAACACACACACACACCTATTAACAGGACAGCACATTCCGGAGAAATTTGGACTTTTCACTATCTGTGGCCGTACAATTAATTAACGACCAGCACCGTGCCCAAGCATCCTGCTCTGCTCTCCTTAACGTCTCACAAGACCCCTAAAACAAATGATATATGTGTGGAAAAATCTGTAATGTATTTAAAACAGGACTTCACGGTTGTTTCTTATCACTTAAGCATAATTCAACCACAAACAGGACGAAGACCTTGGCATCTGGAAAGGCTCCAGCACAGACCCTCCCTGATATCTCCTGACCATTAACGCATAAATTAAATGATGTTATCAACCAGGAGAGACGGTTTTACAACCGACATCCGAGCTAAGGAAATCTCCAGATCCCCACAAACGTGATATTCTCATGACCTTGAGCAACTCTTCTCTCTCTCTCCTCCTCACATTCCAAAGGAAACGCGCCTTTTCTTCTCATTAACAGACAAATACACTCAAATCTTTGCTTAAGTATTTCAAAAAGGACAAATTAGAATTGTTGCTGCTATTAAAGCAATATATTCAAAAGCAATATATACAATATATATTCAGGTTGTATTTCATGAAATTAAATTAAGCTTGCTGTGTTATTGGAATCTATGGTATTGTTGTAATCACTTGATGTCTAATTTTTCCCGATCACTATTGTTTAGTTTCACATGCTTGGTGTGATTATTTAGAATTTAGGATTGTTTAATCTATGCCTTAACCGCGTAATAGATAACATTGATATATGTACTTTGGGTATGCAAAATACTTGGTGTTTGATTTCGAATGAAAGCTAGTTGCGTCAGCAATAATTTGGTGTGGATGAAAATTGACCTTTCTCATCATAATGTATGATTAAAACACTTATAGGAATCTGCTAGGATATGCTCTTTATTTTATGAAATAATGCACCAAAGGATTTATGCACGGAAAACTGAGCCGTGCGGAGCGGGGCTCTGCCCTACAGAAACACTTGTGATTGGATCAAACAGCAAAAGGGGCAGACTGAAATCAGCCCAATAAAGACAGACACCCAACTTTGGAGCGTGTCTCTCTTTGCTTGCTCGCGCGCTGACCTGGTGAAACTTCGGCTCCTGCTCTGATCGCACTGTTAAGCACTCCCAGCCATTAACATCTGGCCGAGCATTGAACAACTATCAATACTTAGTCAAACTTCTGAAGAAACCCTTGAAAGTCTGAAGCTACACGAAAGGAACTCAAGGAAGAACTTTGAGCGTCATCACATCACAAAGAAGCCAACCAACTACCGAAGGGCATTCCTTGAAACGCGTCAGACGACGACACATCAGCAGCCAATCTGATGCAGATTAATATCGATTAATCATGTTAATATCAATATCGAATCTTAAGAATAGATTCACTAAAAGCTAAATTAAAATAAGGGCTAATCCTTTACACTATTATTAAGAGATAATCATATATAGTTTATAATTGCATCATATTAACTGCATGTGTTTCTGTATACACGTACACAATTATTCACATTACCAATAAAACAGCTCGGTGAATCTCTCTAGTGACATGCAAATCACTGAATGCATTATAACCAATCAAAGCGCAAGAATGATAAAATATTAGTTGAATCAATTATTTTTATAACTTAAAAATAATAAATTATTACACCAATGATAATCTGAATATCTGTAGTCAAATGTGTTGCACAGTAGAGCTTTACCGAAATGGAATGGCACAGGCAGTGAGAACATGACAGAGTTTCTATTTTTAAAAATAAACACAAACATTACTCAGACATCAATCAACGTATGCCAATATCACAATGTACCACAGCTGAGTAAGCCAGAGAGAGAGAGGAAATGGCTTTCAGATTTTTAGTTGCTTGTGAACATTTTAGTTTTTTTGCCCCTTTTGGTTCATTAAAAAAATATAAAAAAAATTAAAAAACAATTCTATAATAGTTGTTGTGCTTCAAAGACTGTGGGAGCTATTATTATATTGTTTGTTATATTATAAAAAAAAATAAAAAAAGAGAGAAAAAAATAAATATATGGTCAAAGAGCAACAGAATAGCTTAAATAAATAAATCCCACTCAGATAATTTTAACAACACCCTGGTAATAATAATAATGATAATACTTTATGATAATATTGTATATGTAATTACACACACACACACATATCACACGCGCATAAAAAATCTTGCAATATGGTGCTTATATGATCTTGAAACCCTAGTACTATTTTAGGATGCATCCCTTATTTTATGAATTAATCACTGCATACTTCCACGCATCATATTTCCCACAGTTTCTGTTCCATACTGAAAATCAATGGACACGTGGATGGACTCCAGTTGAAACCATGCCCATTCATTTAGCTCTGACTCAATAACTCGCTAGCTTTTTTCCACACATTTGTGTCTGCCTTCTGTGCCAACTTTTTTTTTTTTTTTGGTCTGTGCTGGAGCAACATTAGCTAAGAGGGAACATTGACCATGATGGTTACCACACAAACACACACACACACACACACACACACACCATAATCATAAGCCATGCACTAATGCTCCGGTGTAGTAAAGGACAGGTCTGGTTATGGTGGCAGCATTATAGACTCAGGCAATCTGTGTGTTTTCCACTGTCCTGTGTACTGTGTACTGTCACTCAACACAATCAACACACCCAGTATACGGTCTCTCTCTCTCTACCTCCAGTCCCCTTCTCAACTAAGCACACAATGTCAGAAATACTGATCACACATTCACATGCAGCCATGAAGAGCGAGACCTGTATGTCCCATACACAAACACTTATATATGCTGACCTTGCATATTAATAAGAAAGCGTTTAACAAAAAAAAGACACAATGTGAAACTATTTTTGAAAAAGACTGCTGTGGTGGTGCCATAGTACAGTGATAATAAACATAGACAATGTTACTTTGATATCACTGTGGTAATGAATGATTCATGGATTATTTACATTTATTTTTTTAAATAGTATGTTCTAACCACAGTACATGTTTTAAAAATGAACCCTGATACTTAAAGTGCTTCTCCATATTGTTTTGGTCAAAAAAGGTGTTTACCTGGGAGTCGTTTAGCTTCGAGCGCATGTGCTGAATCGCTTTCATGACAAGATTTTAGGGTTTGGTTTTGATGTTGGTAAATATCCATTTTATTCAGCGGGCTTCTCGTGCTCTCTGTTAAGTATAACGGTTCATTTCTTACAATGTTTTTTTTTTTTTTTTTTTTTTTTTTACTGCCGAATGAGGAACCACTCCAAACAATTCAATGCTTGAGTAAGCGGTCCAAATGATTCAAACTGTACCGTGAACCGATTCAGAACGTTTGTTACCTGATTCATAGAAAAATGAATCGTTTTTGTTTTGTTTTATTTTAAGAAATAATACGTGAAACAAAACATATACTGTATACATAACATTGAAAACACAAAAGAGTGATTATTTCATGAATCGGACATTGTTAGCTCTGATTCTACACAGACAATACTGTACGATAGCATCAGGGATTAATGTTCAAAAACAGTATATGGCTTTGCAATTTAGAAACAGAAACTCTGACTGTTCATGACTGTTCATTCAGGTCTACTTAATGTCATGCCATGTGACTCACTTGCAGTGTATAGGCACAAAGGTGGAAAATTATTTCTCAGAAAAGTCCGGATTGTGGTGGCAGGCCAAGGATAACCACTCGGTGGGCTGGATTTGGCCCGCAGGCCAGACTATTGCTGCATTGTGTTTCTATCTTCTGCTGACACACAAAACCTACATCTGTGTCCCTGAGGCCATTTTCTTTCCAACACTGCAGTGGAAATCCCTCGCAAGGTTTGAGAATACTGACAATGGACATTTTCTTGTTTGAGCAGTCATTACACATATGTGGTGGCTGTGCTATTTAGAAACTGAAGCTCCCCTTATTGTTCGTAAGAACTGTGTCTAAATAAGCCAATTCTGCCTCGTATTAGTTCAGAATTAGGGTTCATTCAGGTCTGATTAGCAGTGCAATTTAGTTGGTCTGTGAAGATGATTAGTTAATGGCCTTACTGCTGATGTGTGTCTGAGGGCGTACCATTTTCCACTGTCTTTTTTTCTTATTTGTCTGTGCTTCTCCTTAATGTGGAACTACAGAGAGAAAGTTTACAGCTTGTTTTACCATGATTACATATATCAACAAGAATAAGACCCTAAAAAGTATTAAAATTAAGCATGTAACCTATCCAGTATTGTATTATCCAGTTATATGTATGCTCAACTCATTTCACTTAAAAGTTTCATTTTGGGGAGACACATGGCATCCGATTTACACCTGATGGGTTATACAATGGCCAACACAAATGCAATACACTTGCATTGAATTAAGTAGCTAGTAAGTAACCATCTAGCAACCATTCAGAACACCTTCGCAACCATTCAAAACAACTGCACGCCAAAATGCTAAAAACCATTTAGGAGCTATATACAGGAATGAGATTATCATAGGGATTTTGAGGTGGGCTCTTTAGACTTTAGTTACTAAATAACCACCTAAAACCATTCAGAACACCCTAGCAACCAAACAGCAATGTGTTCACAACCACCCACAACACCCTACCATCTTGGAAGTGAGTTTCGCATGGGTTTTACACCACTCACATTTTCTTTAGAAAATGCAAAAATGCAGTTTGGGATTGAAAAATGTGCCATTTCCTATTCTGAGAGTTTTCCCGAGTGGAACAGTGGATTTTTTTTTTTTTTTAACCTTGTATACCACAGTATGTCAATATGGAAGGGCAACTGTCAGTCTAACAGGAACCAGAAAAATCTGTCTATGTGGCACCAGTCAAGTTTTTTCAGTGTCTTATTCACGTTTTTTTTTTTCCTTTTTTTTGCCATAGGATTTCTTTTTGCTTATTCAGGTTTCTTTTTTTTCTAAATACAAATAATCATAAAATTAATTTTAGCTTTCAGTGATATAATATAGTCTCTCTATATATAATATAATATGATAATATATATACTCTATATGATAATATAATTTCAGTATAATCTGTAAGAAAGCCATCTTGATTTCAAACAAAAGCTCTACAACACTACTAAGCTAAAATAACACAAAACAGAATACGTACACACACAATGAATTGTTTTGATTTGAAGAGAGTTTAAGGTTCTAATGCTCATTTCCAAGAATGCTCTAACTTCAACCTGAGGGAGTCACAAGCAAGTAAATTTACTATCTTTACTCTTAAAGATGAATGCATCCAGTTTCCAGCAGAATTATGGAGAATTATTTGATTACTTGCTCTGAATTTTTTCGTTCCTTTCCTGGTTGAGGGAACCCCGGGTGCGGATTGGGAATGCCCTCTTGCAATTGGTTGGTTTCTCTGTGACGTGATGACGGTCTTAGGAAGTCTGTTTAGAATTCTTTCGGCCTCAGGTGTTAAAGTTTCTTTGGTCAGAACTTTGAAGGCATGTGTGGATCCTCGCTAGATGGTGTATGGCTGAGAGCGCTTAACAGCGCGATCAGATGAGTAGCCGAAGTTTCAAACAGCACGCGAGCAAGCAGCAAGCAACAGCTGGGCATTTGTCTTTAATGGGCTGATTTGGGATCCACCCACGGGCAACTGACCCAATCGGATTCTTCCTGTGGGGCGGAGCCCCGCCCGGCACGGCTTCCTTCCGTGCATACATTATCTGCTCAGTTATTTTGTCACATGAAGAAACTATTGAAAGCAGATTTCTATACGTGTTGTAATCATTGCTGACGCAACTAGCTTAAATTCAAAATCAAACACCAAGTATTATGCATACCCAAAGTACATATATCAATTGTATCTATTACACGGTTAAGGCATAGATTAAACGATCCTAAGTTCTAAATAATTACACCAAGCATGTGAAAATAAACAATAGTGATCGGCAAAAATTAGACATCGAGAGATTACAACAATACCATAGATTCCAATAACACAGCAAGCTTAATTTAATTTCATAAAATACAACCTGAATATATATATTGTAAATATATTGTATATATTGCTTTTGAGTATATTGCTTTAATAGTAGCAGCAATTACTATATGTCCTTTTGGGAACACTTATAAAGGTCCGATCTTCTTTGTTGTGCCAATAAGAAGAAAAGACGCGTTTCTCTGCTGGGGAGAAACGGGAGGTCATGGGAATGTCACTCTGGATGGAGATCTGGTGATTTTCTTAGCTCGGACGTCTGTTGTAAAACCATCATCTTTGTTGATACCATCATTGAATTACTGCGTTAAACGATCAGGAGATATCAGGGAGGGTCTGTGCTGGAGCCTTTCCAGATGCCACATGCTTTGTACTGTTGATTATGCGACTTTTATTTATGGTAAACCGGTCAGGAACAACATTGAAGGTTCTGTTCTAAATCCAGATGTTCCCTCAAATTTATCCTGGGTTTTAGAGGTCTCCTGAGATAAGGAGATTTAGGGCAGGAAATCGGCCAGCCAGTCAAATGCAGATGCTGGGAGTGGAAGTCTTAACTCCTGCTAAGGAATGTGCTGTCTTGAAATTATTTTGTGTGTTTGACCTGGTCTACTAGGCACCTAGTTTTGCACCTGCTTCAAATCAAGGTCTTTTATTAAGGTTGAAAAGGGAGCAGTGTCACAATATCACCTTTAAAGACACTGACGGTGAGATAATTGAAAGCAATAGAAGCAAATTAAGGGATCAGACTGTGCTACATAATGACGCAGGAACAAAGAAAGCACAGATTGTTGAAACTCATGAGCGCACAGACACGCAGCTGTTCCTATGAGAGTAAAGCGGTCTTGTTATAAGAGGGCTGTGGTCCGCAGCAGACAACATGGCCCTTCGATTAGCTTGCTCACTAATGACACTAACACACCTGAGTCCTCAATGTCCTTTTTCCCCCTAGAGAGCAACACACTGATAAACACACAGGACACACTCAAACTCATCTTCTGTCCCATTTGAACTCACACTTGAAGGGACAGAGAATAAGAAGGACCACTGTAACTGAGAAAGAGTTAATAAACAGAGTAAGAGTAATCTCAGGGACAGGGATCTTAAAAAGAGATGTAACTATCTTCAACTAGGTATTATATAAATATAATTGATTAAATAAAATAACATTTAACATTAGAGATATAAATAATTATTAATTACTAGATATATCAATTACTTGACAATGACAGTCCTAATTTAAACACAAATTTAAAAACATTAACACAATATTATTTAATTGTATCTATTATTCAAACAAACTGGGTATAACAATAATGTATTAAATAAATGTATATTTAATATGCAAAGATATTTGACACTGACAGTCCTAATTTAAACCCCAAAGGTAAAAATATGAACAATATATTTTTTTAAACAATTATTTGTTTCAAGTAATTTCAGGTTATTTCAAGCAAAATCAAAATTGACCTAGCAGATAGACACAGGACACAGAGGTAAATGCAATACAATCAACAGGTTTATTGAGTAGCAGCAGAGGGGAATGAGATGAGCAGAATGTCCAGGTAAGCAGGTAAGGCTTATTGGAGTGTGAATGTCCTTTTTCCTTTTCCAGGGGATCCGGAGGTAACAGTGGAGCGTGGAGACGGTGGAGAATTGGAGCGGTGGAGAATGGGGATAGGAACACTGGAGCAACTGGTAAGTAGACAAAAGGTAAGTGGGTCAGGTTAGTCAACACGGAAAGTTTGAGACCAGACAGTGAGTGAATGGGAGAAGTGCAGGGATATCGTGCTGCTGATTAGTGCTGACAGGTGGCGGTGATCAGAAGTCAGGGGATTGGGATCTGGTGAATGTCGTTGGTGGAGACTGCAGTGACTGTGGTGACTCTCTGACAGAAATATCCTTTTAAACACAAAATTAAAATATTAATTATAACATACCTGTTACAACAGTTATTGTTAATTGTTAAATCATATCAAAACAGATAAATAAAAATACATAACTAATATTGTTTTGTTTTGTGTTAAAAGTATACAATATATAAACACAAATGCAAATAATAGTAATTATCCAATATAGTTAATTTCTAGCAAAAAATAATTGTCATGCTGTATAGTCACAGAATCACATATGTCAATGTTATTTTTTTTTAATTAATTAATTAATTATTTTGTTTAGTTTTGTGTTAAAATTAGGCCTGTCAAGTCTCAATAAATAAATATGTTTATATATTAATATATGCTATCTTATCGTGCAGCCCTAATAATCTTTCAGAGAGCAAATTGTGTAGGGCTTGTTAACCAGACTCCCTGCATTGCAAAAAGCATTCAAACTCTGCCACTGTGTTGTAGTCAGTGCTCCCCAATGAGTCTCACTTGTCAGTCAATGGATATTCAAAATCAGTGAAGGAACAAATTCATGGAAAACCCTATAACTGTGTTTTTTAATGCAGTGTTGTGGCAAGATAACAAGGCCAGCTATCTGTGCAGCAATTCTGAAAAGAAGTGGCACGTCAAGCTGTTCACAAGTGCAAGGAAAACCTTTATCTGTGCACAACTAAGTTTTTTTATTTATAATTTTTTTTTTTTTTTATTGAACATTTTACAGATGCTTGCAAGTGTCTTGGGGCAAGCTAAAACCTGTTTGGCTACATGCAAAAAAAAAAAAAAAAAAAAAAAAAAAAAAAAGTTGCAAATTTCATGCCTAATTCAATGTGTTACAAGTTTCTTATTAAATTTACCAGCAATTTCTGAGTTGGTTCATGCAATTTCAGTTTCAGTTTTTTTTTTTCAGTTTATGCAATTTCCAGGAGACAGTGGATTTGCATTACAAGTTTCTTTAACAATTTAATACTTCAACAATAAACTTTCCAAGGTTTGCAACACTGAATGATCTACAGTAATGAATTTTCTTTTAGACAGGATATCCTTGAGTATATTGCTTTCTAACTTCAAATATTTGAACCTTCAGATTAACAGCACAGTTCTTTAACTCCACTCGGTACCACTTCAATGGTCTCAATGGTCAAATAAGCATGCATGATGATTTGTTGTAGTGAGTTTGTGCATAATACTGAAAATGTCTATCGAGTTGTTCATTTGTTCAGTGAAAATGAAACTCCATTCCGATGCCGTTTTGTCTATGCAATATAGAGAGACATAATGAGAAAGAGATTGGGACCTTCGAAGACAGAAACAAAAGAGGTGTATTTCCTCTATCCTGCAGTGAGCATCTGCGCCTAATGGAGTCACTTAGTGGTCACTCATTCTCAAGGTCGATTTGTCAATCTGAGTGAAAGGGAATTGAGCTCGCTGATAGCTGTCTTTTAAAACACTCTCGAGTCAGAATAACTGTTTCTGTGCATACAATGGCACAGCAGTCAGGACGACGTCTCACAGCATGACTCATCTTTTGTTTTTCCTTCCCGGAAGGGAAAGCAGCTACCGATAACAACACCTCCATGTTTTACCATCTAAACTCTCTGAGAGAGGCAGCTTGTGATGACTTGTGGTGCCAAAACAAACTGAACTGCAACTTATTCATCTTTAAACCAGCCATGTTATGAGTATGTGTGTGTTGGCAAGTTATGATAAATGATCAGCATACTTTCAAAAAGGAAACTTGTGATTTTTATACTACACCACCACAATGTCACTTTAAGTCAAGTTTCAGAGGATTTTCCAGATTTTTACTTTACCCAAGGCTAAACATTTATAGTCAAAATTATATCATCATTTACTCATTCTAATTTCAAACCTGTATTTCTGTCTTCTGTTGAAAATAAATTAAGCCCGATTCATTTTTTTTCACAAGCTCTTGCTCTTAAAATGACAGAAGCACAACGTAAGTACCATAAAACCAGCCCACGTGGATTGTAAATTATATTTCAAGACAGAAGCCATACGATACCTTTGTGTGAAGAAGAGATTGAAATGCAATTATCTCCTTCACTACTACTTTTTTACTCAACATTGCAATGCCACAAGATGCATTGCAAGATGTTTGACATCAATTGCCAAATGCAATTAGCTCTAGTGTGTTTTGTTACTGAGTTCTGAGTAACAAAGTTTGAATGTATCTTTTTAGATTAGATTTTAGAGACATAGCAGAAGATATTCAGCAGATAGTACCTTAGATTTCCTCTCTGTTTCTCAAGCAAAGCTATCATACTGTTTCCGAAGACTTGGAACATAGCACAAGATTCTATACTTTTATGGCATATGTTTTGTAATTATTGTAAATGTACATGTATGTTACATCTGTGCCCAAACATTTGAACAATATAATCTGTTGCATATCACAATTAGCTGGTGTGTTTTCATAATTACTGCAAAGCATTTCTTCAGTCACATAATTCTCTAAAAGCGAATAGCTTTCCGTGACAGTTTTGTTAGTTATTTGCATGCAGTGTTTTAGCACCCAATTCACACCCAACAATCGTGTTGTAAACTTTGTTTACACAGTGCAGTCTTGCTAAATTATTGCATATTATACTGGTACTTAACAGTATAGCTCGACCACAGTGTTCCAGGTAACCCAACCGCCTCTCTAAATTGGCCAAAGTGTTTTTGATTACACCACAAGTCTGAATATATGCTCAGTAACCATAGCTTGATAAATTACTGCCGCCATGATGAAAACAAATGTGTAAAAACAATATATTTTTAATGCATATATTTATCTCCAGCTTTTTGCAGACAGTAATAATGCAAACTGCACCTGGCATATATAGCGCTAAGTACTCCAAACAAGGTGCACTGAATAATAAGCCCTGTGTGAAAAGTTGACATGTTTTTGCAATGCAATCAAAGACAATGACTTAATTTTAAATACTCCCGGTTGTGTTTAAGCACATTTAGGGCCCGGTTAAACTGGATTGTAGGTGATTAGTGAATAAGACTGTGCTGATTTCTGCATTATGTGAATTCGCCTCCGACCACTTGATTCTCAAACCTGATCATTTAATTTATCTTCACATTGTCTAGGAGTCGCAATACCTTGCTTTGCTCGTTCTCTGCAAACAGCAATTTCATCTGCAGACACACTGTTGTGCACTTTTCTGTCAGATTGCACAGATATTTGAGGGGGAAAAGCGCACAGGACTCTCTGAATTCAACAGGTCTAGAAATCAAGAAACTGTTGAGTGAGACCGATTAGTGAATAAGACTGTGCTGAATTACCGTGCATTGTGTGACTTCGCCCCTGACTCTGAGATCACTCTACATACATTCAGTGTTTTATACATCATTGAATTAACTACCTTTTTTAATTTCTAATTTAATCATCCTCCAACCACTTGATTTTCGACCCTAATCACTTGATTTATCTCCATATTGTGTAGGGATTCCAATGCCTTGAGTTGCTTGTTTTCTCTCTAAACAGAAATTTACGTGTAATTTCATATGCACAGAACAATTTCAGCGGTGGGCATGAAACCATCAAATATTTGAGAAACTTGCACATACTCTCAGAAAATAAGGTACAAAAGCTGTCACTGGGATGATACCCTTACAAAAGGTACACCTTTGCACCTTATTTACCCCTAAATGGTGCATAGTACATTCTAGGTAAGTGGACTCTCCGAACTCAAGAGCTCCATAAATCTAGAAACTGTGTGAGTTTTTTTGTTTGTTTATGTTCTTTGTGCTAAAAAAATATATATTTTAAGAAGTGTTTACTGACAGGTTCTTTGGGGGTTCAAAAATTATTTTATGGAATCGCTTCAACACTATAATCTTTATTTTTAAGAGTGTATGCAATGCAAACAAATACAATGACTTAATTTTAAATACCCACAGTGTTATTTAAGCATTGTGGATTGTGGGTGATTAGTGAATGATACTGTGCTGCATTACTGTGCATTGTGTGAATTTGCAGCCAGCCACTTGATTTTCAATCCTGATAACTTGATTAATCTCCACATTGTCTAGGAACTGCAATGCCTTGCTTTGCAATTTTGTGTGCACCAAGCAATTTCAGTGGTGATCATGATACCCTTGTGCAGTTTTCTGTCAGACAGCATCAGATATTTGAGAGAAAGGAGCTCACAGGATTCTCTGAACTCTACCGAGAAACTGTTGATTGAGACAGACACAAGGACAGTTTGGTCGAAAGGCAAATTTAGACAAGTCCATGTGCAATGCAAACAAAGACAATGACTTAATTTTAAATACTCACATGCTGTTTAAGCACAATTAGGGCCTGATTAAACTGGATTGTGAGTGATTAGTGAAAAAAATAACATGCTGAATTACTGTGCATTTGGGTGAATTGGCCTCCAACCACTTGATTTTTGACGCTGATTATTTGATTTATCTCCACATTGTCTAGGAAATCCAATGCCTCGACTTGCTCATTCTCTGCGAACAGAAATTTACAGGTAATTTTATATTCACAGAGCGATTTCAGCAGTGGGCATGATACCCTCGTGCAGTTTTCTGTCAGACAGCATCAGATATGTGAAAAACTCGCAGGACTCTCTGAACTCAACAGGTCCAGAAATCTAAAAATGTTGAGTGAGACAGGCACAAAGACAGACTGGTTGAAAGACAAGTTTAGATGTAAAACCTCTCGTAGGGCACCCAAGGGACTATGAAGAGTTTCATTCAGCTACACAAGCCGAGCTAAAAGAGCAGATATGTGGAAATCCCTACAGTCAGCAAAGCAATGGTCTACAACCAAAAGCACAAATACACTTAAGCAAAAGAGTTGACCGTTCATCTTTACCTTATCCCTCCTCAGCATGTGGTTCATAATTGTGTATGTGTGTGTGTTTTCTGAGAGGATTATCTACATGCCCTACTGAGGGTTACACACCATCTGGACGGGAGGTGACCCTTAGTTGGGATGGGGCACGTCTGGAGCTGTGAGGACGTTGACGGTATGTGTGTGCGTCCTCCAATCCAACACTCCTGTCCAATAATGTTACAATTCGATGGAAGCATACCGAATGTAGCTCCCCACACATCTGAACTAAGCAGTCTGGGGATTTAATCTTTCAGAGAGATGTGAAGACACTACGCGGGATCGTTTAGCCCGGCTGTCCCCTTGTGCATGTCTCCTTTTCGCTCTATTCATGTCCATATGTTTGGACGCTGCTCTGTCACAGCTGTACACCTGCTTAATTAATCTCTGATCACTCCCAGTTCCAGCAGAGGGGGAGCTGTCCCAATGAATCACTACAAACAACTGCTTCCTTAACTGCTTCCTTAATGCTATCTCTCTGATTATCAGCAACAACTCGTTCAGTTAGATCAGAGATCGCTTAAGGCAAATAAAAACACTTGAAAATGGAAATGATCAAGAGATCCGAGAAAGTTCATTTGAAGTTCTGTAGAATATTCCTGTTAGGCATTAAGTTGTAATGAGGTAATTATAATTAACTCATTAACAATGATTGCTGAAAGTGCCACAACAAAACACAGACAGCATTTAGACCTGGTATTAACAATATTCTCAGGTGTTCACAAGAAATGCAGCTGTAAAAGATGTCTGAAAACGGGTGTTGTGATCTGAACTCTCTTGGATCTCTTGATAATTTGCATTTGGGGTGTTTTTGTTTGCCTTGAGTAATCTCTGAGCTAGCCAACAGAGTCTCGGCTTATAAAACGAGAGCTACCATTAAGAAAGCTGTTGACTGTAGAGATTCACTTGGACAGTTTCTCCTGATCTGGAACAACCAAAGATTGTATTATTGGTTAATTAAGCAGGTTTTGAAATGTATGTGATCGCATCACATTTCTAGAGTAAATGCAAAAGAGTTTTGATGGATCTCATACAGCATTGATGGACTGCCTCCTCACCTATTAATCATTTGCTGCACTAAAGTCAAGTCAAGTCACCTTTATTTATATAGCGCTTTTAACAATGTAAATTGTGTCAAAGCAACTGCACAATATCCCAAAAAAAGGAAATAGTGTGTCAATAGTGTAAAATGAAAAAAGAAAAAAAAATTGCAATCAGGTCGACGATATCGCTGGAAATGAATTGTCATAAAGCAAATAAAGCAATGTAAAGAAAACAAAGTAACACTTTATTTCGATAGTCCACTTTGGACATTCTACTAACAGTAACAAACTTTGCAACTACATGTCAACTAGCAGTCATTAGAGTATTATTATTTGCTTAATAACTTCTAACACTTTATTTTGATGAGTCCACAACATACAACATACTGACTACGAGAAAATTTGCACCTAACCCTAAACCTAACCTAACAGTCTACTCTGAGAGTTCGTAGACATGTAGTTGCAAATGAATGAGAATTAGTTGATATGTAGTTGACATGTCGTTACTTATAGTTAGTAGAATGTCTAAAGTGGACTATCAAAATAAAGTGTAACCGAAAAGAATAATCAGAAAACATTTAAATATGCATGCCAACGTCATGGATCTGGAAATGTCAGTTTCCCTGACATTACCTACAGTAGCATACAGTAAAACAGATCATGTAAGGCATGCAAGGCATTTTCTTTTTTCTTCTGGCATTTCATAACTTGTATTTAAATGAGGAAAGATCTAGATATGCACAGAAAAAAAAAAGGAACAGAAAAGGCTACAAACCAAACTTTAAGTTGCCTGTGACAAGACAACTACAATGAAAAACAAGAAAAAAAAAAGTTTTACTTATACTGTAAAATGCATCCGTTTCAGACATTACATGAGTTTTTAACATTAAAAAAGTAAATGAAATATATGTGACATTCCAGAAAGTTGAATATGGTGGAGGACAGTGTTGGATAGTGATAAAAACCATGTTCTATCTTCCCTCTATCCCATCCTGATGGACAACCATTGAAACCTTCAGGCATGATGTCATTGCTTTTTCTGCACAAAAACTGAACAAGGTTATGGAAGGAAGAATAAGACATCTTGTCAGACTTGCTGAAAGAAACAAGCATCTTAAATTCAAAGAAAAGTTTACAGATCTTTGCTTATTTTCTTTCTGACCATGAACATGTAAAAAGTTGGTTTACTTTAGCTCCTAAAAGAACCTTGTAGGAACTGTACATTTTATGAAAACCATTTTGTGTTGCATTCATGAATCATAGGTCTGGTTATTTGTGATGCAGGAGAAATGTGAACGGAGAAGTTAACCTTTCATATGAGTGATGGCCGTCAAGGCACACAGCTCCTCTTCATGACAAAACCTATCTTTAAAGGTTACATATCACCATCTATATTTGCCTGTCACTTCATAAGAGTAGGAGTTGGAGCTGAGTGTAAAAGACTCCAGCCTAAATTCATACATTCAGCCATCATGCCAACTAGTTTCTGGTGGCGACACTGCACCAAATTCTGAAATTGCAGAGGGGGGGAAGTCAAATTTTAGACTTTTCAGTAAAAATATTATGCATATAATTTGTGGAAAAGGTTAAAATTAGAAAAACAGAATCATTTTCCCTAGTGGTCTCAACCCCCCACTGTATAATATGTTTGCGTATGAATGCTCCCCACATGCATCAATGTACTGACTCTGCGGAGCAGCAGGAATCCCTCAAAAATAGGTCAGCATTAATGAAGACCTGCCACTTCTGAAGAGTAATGGTTTAAATATTTCGCAGAGACACATAAATAAACACGCAAACAACATGACTAGCATGTAAGGAGGTGGGGGAAGGGGGTTTATCACATTTGGAAATCACTTCAGTTCTGTGTTTTGTGAACTAATGATACCCATTGTAGTTGTAGTAGGGAAAGTTTCAGTTTCAGCTTCTTTTTAAATCATGATCTAAATCGGATATTAAATTGGATTGACAGGAAGATGAATTTACATGGTCATTTCATTAGCCCTACACAACTTTCATGACAGAACATAATTATACATTTTGACTAATTACGCCTGTTTATATGCACAATAATTTCTCAAAACTTTCCCTAAATAGACATTTCTATGAACATAATATGCTAAATTGAGTTTTACACTGTCAAAACAATTAACCCAGCCATCAATACTATTATACTTTGGCTATAAATTACACAGTGCAATGCAATATATCCAGATGATGTTATAAAAAATACATAAAACATATATATATATATATATATATATATATATATATATATATATAATTATTATATACAGAATTGTATAAAATTATTTTTGTTTGAAGTTTAATTAAACATTGGGTTAAATTATTTCAATATTACACTTTTTTAATGATTTGATTTTATTATTATTATTTTCATTATTAATGCAGAGATTCTTTTGATTTGGATTTCACTTCAAGTTCAAATTCAAATGCATCCGCTTCCTCAATTTCAATTCTGGAACTGAATTGGAATTTCAAGTCATTGAACCAAAATCATTCCCACACAAGCTCGCTGGCCACTATTTACCTGCACACAAAAACAAAATAATACTCAGAGTGAGACCAACAAACCAGACAAACACAGGACATCTGCAAGTGCATTAGTTTGGAAGAGACACGTTTCCCGTGAGAACGGGATGATTAGCTTATCCCTGCGATGACCGCACCGATCGCTACTTCTCTGCAGGACTGACGGAAGGGAGAGAGGGAGGGGTGAAGGGAGGGAACGTGGGATTGAGGGGAGGCTCCATCTCTCTAATCTATCTGATGAAGATCCCTCACTCCGGAGACCTGACAGGGGTCGCACTCTCTCCAATCACGCGCGCCACGGACCGCGGAGCCGCGAGCCAACGAGCCAGTCAGCAAAGCGTTCCCTCATTCTTTTGCTCTCTGACCAGCTCTCACTCACTGTCACTCTCTCTCTCTCTCACACACTGTTCATTCTAAAACCGCAGGGACATACACTTCGGCACTCTCTCGCGCGCGTTCGCTCACCTCTCTTTTTTCCGTTCCTCACTAGCGGCACGCGCATCTGTCTCCGCGTCTGTACTGTACAGGATGAACAAGAACGGTAGACTCCTGAGAGAGAGATTAGATGAGAAAACAAGGAACTAAAACAACGAAGGCAAGGTGAAACGAAGAGGGGAAAGAGGTTGAGGAACAGATGAAGGAAGAGAGTTTGTGAAGCATTTGGATTTTACTGATTTCAAGCCTCCATCCATCTATTTCTGCGGTTGGAAAAGGACTCAATTAAGGTAGGACGTTTTCTGTGCTCAAATCCCTTGAATCTGTGTGCGTTTTGCTGATGTGGACTTTCTTACCAGGACAGTAATGAAGTGTTAGGGAACCTGGAGCAAAAACAGATAGCTCATATAACTCTTGGTATAAGTGTTGGGTTCCTCTCAAGCTTCAGCTAAATCACTGACCTGTCAGCATCTTCAATTATTAGCGTTTATCCCCATCATATAGCCATGTAAACTGAAATACGTTCAGTGCTAAGACTCTGGAAGGAAACATGATTAATCCCTGCACCCTTTAGAACCAACAGTTTCTGTCCTCGTTTTTTTGGAAAGACATGAGAGCTTGACTGTGGAGGTTGAGCTTAGGGAAGGTTGTTTTGCTGCTTGACTCTTCAGAGCGAGGTGAAAACTGGCTTGATGCTCACAGATTGGAGTGGAAGTCCTGATTGCAACCCACCAGTGCAAACACTCATACCTGAAGTGTGTGTGAGCCTCAATTATGAGTGTGAGCCAACATTTGCATATAAAAGCAGGTGTGCGCTTCGCTTCTCACTGCAACAAAGTAGTGAATCGTAGGTTTTAAAAAAAGAGCTGCTACCGAGAGACATTTGGGCAACATCAAGGACCTGCTTCAAGTGCTTTTGAGGACTTGAAAAGACAGACAAATTACTGCCAATGCTGGATATCTCAAGTGGGTCTAAAACGCAGTGTTTCCTTGACAGTGTGTTCCCAGATGAAGCAGCAGTGCAATGAACAGTTTTGGCATGTTGTGAATTATAAAAGAGAATGAGACTTAATCCGCATAATGCACTTGTTAAGTCTTTGTTTCTCTCACATCATTGTCATACTATTAATAGAGATATCCATGTACCAAGTGCCAGGGTCTGGTGTTTACATACATGTTAATTTAATCTCACAGAGATTATGGAATTTGTGACATGCGAAAGGGATTAGACCTCAAGCAGTTTCTGTGTTGTGAGGTATATGAATCACATAAAAGTAAAAAAAAAAAAAAAAAAAAATGCAGCCTACTGTATTTCTGTTTCTATTGAGGCAGATGTGCCTTGCTTTTCTGGATAAACAAATGCAAGAATTATGTGATAGCTGAGAATGCACAATTTACCTTTTATAATACCCTGACAACAATAGAGGAAAAATAATAATAATAATTATTATTATTATTATTATTATTATTGATTCACGCCTGGAAAATGTCTCAACATTAAATAATAATAATAATGTACCTCTAAATCATAAAAAAAAAAATTATTTAAATTGAGTAAAGCATGTTTTTGCACATTTACACAAAATATTTTTTAGTCACCTGCTCATCAAATGTAAACAAATTTGTGAAATTAACCAAGTTAACTCCTTTATGCAAAAGACCAGATGTCCTTGCTTTCAATGAAGCACAAGATGCTCTTTGGAACATTTGAAATCATGCTAGAGAACATCGATCATCAGGTTGTACTCTTGTTGAGTTCATGCAGACGTTTCTAAAATGTTCCAGTTCAAGTCAGACTGTTATGCTGATAATATCATTTGTAAGGAAAAGGGTTGTATTAGATGACAAAAAACAGAGTAATTTTCGCAAGTGGTCTCATATTTGGACCCCAAGTTTTTGCACCAATGATACCTCTTATGGGAGTTGCACTGTTCTAACATCACATTACCTTGTGGGAAACACTTCAGAGTATTATTTTGCACTGAGATGCAAAATGAACATCGTCTGTAGATTTAATATATAGATCAAACCCATGATTTATGTTAGAAATCTGTTTGTAAAGCACTTCAGATTGTCAGAATTACTCATTATTGTGGCAAGTGTAACCACATATAAAATCACACTCTGGCTTTGAGTTTTCCCTCAGAGACAACATATCTATAATTTTCATTGGTTGTTTGTACAACCCTATCATGGCAGCTGTTATGTGTGTGTGTTAGGGGCAGTGTGGTGTAATCCCTTCTGAATAGTAAAATTCTGCATCAGCATTCTTAGAATAAACCACAAAGTAGAAAACGCCATTAAAAATAATAGGAGGTGAGATATGACATCCACTTAAATTCATCCAGACTCCGTCTCTAACTGTCATAAATGAGAGGATTTGATGTGCTAGGAATATGACACAATATCTGCACAGCTCAAACAGTATTATCCACCTATTTTCATTTGATATGTTGCGGCATTACAAACGTCCCACAGTAAAAACAAAAAGCTGATCTCGTCCATCTGTTAAAGGTTGCACGGATTTGTGGGACACTCTAGGACAAAAAAAAAAGAAAAAAAAAAGATGAATGCACTACAGTCAGTGGACAGAATTGAACTCACAGATGATGCCGAAACGCATCCTATCTCTTCCTGGGATCAAGCCAGCCTTTACAAAGACGGTGAGCGGCGAGGAATGGCGGGCTTCAATCAGTGTCTGAAATCAGTAGGCAGGGACAATCCAAAGATCCCTCCTGAACTTACTTTAGAAACCCCAAGCTGGCAAGTCTCGGTTTGCTTTTTGTGCTCAAGATCAGAGCAGACAGTAGAAGAAGCAGAGCTCCTAGTGATCTGAGCTACTGGTGAAAACAAAGCCGTGTCCCAACAAGAGTCCAATTCCCCAGAGCGAGCTATAG
The DNA here is from genome assembly GCF_936440315.1 of Barbus barbus. Taxonomy (NCBI): domain Eukaryota; kingdom Metazoa; phylum Chordata; class Actinopteri; order Cypriniformes; family Cyprinidae; genus Barbus; species Barbus barbus. The sequence continues at coordinate 23,592,027 of NC_136716.1, forward strand.
CAGATGCGCTAACATTGGGTTTAATGAGGAATCCTCTTTTGACCAGTTGGTAACACAAGAGACAGACAGATCCGAGAGAGACAATCAGCACAGAGGGAGCGAGACAGCTCTGAGGGAGAGACGGCTTTGAGGGTGAGCTAAATGAGGTCTAATCAGCTCAAAGCAGATGGGAACCCTGAGACGGAGGGGGTCGCAAGCACAAGATTTGACATGTCCCTATGTCCCTCTCATCAGAATTCAATTGGAATTGAGAGGGAGTGATGACATGAAGTGGCATAGGTCCAGGGACATAAACACAAGGGTCAATAACAGCTGGACACACTGATATATTTGAGTGTGTATGCGTGCACTATAGACCCAAGCGTCCAGATTAACCTTGAACCCCTTCACCATTCCCATAAAACCCCCAGCCTATCCATCTCCATAAAACAACCAAATTAAACACCATATCATGGACCAAAGGTTTTACATGCTCTTTTGAAATAAAATAATTCAGTGCACAATGTAGACGCTCTGTTCCCAGTACAACCAGACCATTATGGAAATAAGCTGCAAAAATGGGTCATTCAGAAACCACATATGACAGCCCGTATATACATAACACCTATTTGGAGGCAAGTAACTCGTCTATTATTTGTACCTACATTTGTACCTTATCTACCCATTAAAGGGTACCTTAAGGTAGTAACATGCACCCATTGAGTGTAGGTACAAAGGTATAGATGAGTTAAAGGTACATTTTTGCGCATTTATTTTTCTGACATTCTATTCAGATGTGGGGAAGTCCATTAGATGAAGTGATGAAAAGAGACAGTAATGATTTTGCATTGTTATTATATTTCAAACAAATGCTGTGCTTTTTAAACAAACAACATTAATATATTAGAATTATTTCTGAAGTATCATGTGACACTTAAGACTGGCTTAATGGCTGCTGAAAATTTGGCTTTGCCTTCACAGAATAAATTACATGAAAAAAAATCTAATAGAAAAATTTCTAAATTGCAATAATATTTCACAGTATTACTGTTTTTACAGTAGTTTTGAATAAATGCAGTCTTGGTGGGCATAAGAGACTTCTTTTAGAAACATCATTAAAAATCTTACCAACCATAAACTTTTGATTGGTAATGTAAATAAGATTTTCATCAAATATATTAGAATACACAACAAACACACAGCTTGTGATTGCAGTTACTCATTTCACATTCAAAAAGGCATTTATGTACTGTAGAAATACTAATGGAACAGTAGCTAAAATATGTAGGGTTTATTAATACTAAAGGTCACAAAGAAGGAGACAAATGGTCATGAAAAAATAAAAGATTACTGTTTCTGCTGCAAGAAACCTTTAACAATATAAGTGGACTTCAGAGAAGAGAAAATGCTGCTAAAGCATATGATATGGCAGATACTTCACAACACATCCTTTACAAACTCCTTAGTCACTTCACACGCCCTTTACACTCCAAAGCATCAAGTTTCTTATTTCAACCAGCCCAATGTCTCTTTTCATTCACACAAACCTGAGCCGCTTATCTCTGGTTCTCTCTTAAAGCGATCTCAATGCATAATGCAGCTGAATAAGCTCTCTTTTTTAAGAAAGCCATCGCTGATGCAGTGCAAGAGCATTGAAGGTGTGAATGGCTGGGCAGTGCTGTACAGAGGAGGATATCCTCTCTGGTGTGCCGCACGCTGCCGTGGGCTGCAGGAAAGATCCACGGTAATCCCGTGTACTTATTGTGTGATTGAGGAGGGCCTTCAGATATCCTGGAGACTGAATAGGTGGCAGAGAGGTGACGCGACAGGCCAGCTGAACCTTTCTAATGCCAAAGTCACCAAGGCCTCAGACACTTCAAGGAATAGTTCATCCAAAAATGACAGCTCTGTCATCACTTACCTTCATGTCATTCCAAAATTATAGAACTTTCTACGGAACACGAAAGTGAAACATTCGAAGAATGTTTTTCTATGCTCTTTCCTATTAAATTACAATACATTTAAAAAGGCTCTTAAAAGTGCTCTATGTGACTCGTGTACCACACAATAGATGACTGGAAAAGGCTGCTGAAGTTGAACTTACTATTCACTGAAAAAGTGAAAAAGTGACATCTAGTCTAAATGTTCAGTTCCTGAATGAATCATTGGAATTATCAGGAGATTCGGTTTAGAATAAAAATCGGAATTCAGTCTTGATTATTAATGAATCAGACTGATCTGGTTTAACTCACTTAACATTGTAGTTACATCAAATAACAGCTTACTGAAGGGAAAGAATGTCCGTATTTTATTATTTTTTTTAAATATAAATGAAAAAAAAATGCTACATATATCTAATGCCAAAGTCAAGAGGGCCTTAGGCAATTAAAGGAATAGTTCATCCAAAAATGACAGACCTGTCATCATTTATGTCTTCCCAAAACCGCATGCCTTTCTTCCACTGAACACAAAAGGGATTATTATTATTATTTTCTATGCTCCTTTGATTAAATTACAGTAAATTTGCACTGATAAAATAAAAATGCTTCATAATAGTGCTCCATATGATGCGTGTGCTGTATTATACAACACAATAGCTGACTGGTAAGGAGACTGAAATTAAATTCATTATTTAAAAAATAATAATAATAAATCACACAATTACACAATTCAGTTCTTGAAAGAATCATTATAATCATTAGTAGATTCGGTTCAGAATGGGAATCGGAATCCAGTTTGAACGATTCATTAATGAATCAGACCGCTCTGGTTCAATTCACTTAATATTATAACGGTTAGCCGCTTGCTAAAGAGAAAGACTGTCAGTAAATGAATGCTTTTGGAATTTTTACCACAAATTAATACACATCTAAATTCAACAAGGCCTTAGTTCTAGGAATATTTAATCCAAAAATGACACCTCTGTCAGCATTTAGTCACCCTCAAGTTGTTCCAAAACTGGGTGATATTCTTCTACAGAAAACAAAAGGGAAAATTGTTTTCAATGCTCTTTTCTAATAAAATACAATACATGAGCACTGCAGCTTTCAAGCTTCAAAAAAAAAAAAAAAATCATAAAAGTGCTCCATATGACTCATATGCTATATTCTATTATAGCTGACTGGAAAACATACAGGTGCATCTCAAAAAATTGGAATATTGCAAAAAAGTTTTTTTTGTAACATTTCAAAAAGTGAAACTTTCATAAGTTTCATATATTCTAGATTCATTACATGTAAAGCATTTCAAAAGGTTTTTTGTTATTGTTGTTGTTTATTTGTTTTAATTTTGATGATTAGAGCTTACAGCTCATGAAAGTCAAAAATCCAGCATCTCAAAATATTAAAATATTTACATTTGAGTTTCATTAAATAACCATCCCTACAGTATAAATTCCGGGTATCTCTTGTTTTTGAAACCAAAATAATGGGGAAGTCTGCTGACTTAGCAATGGTCCAGAAGACAATCATTGACACCCTCCACAAGGAGTCACAGAAGGTCATTACTGAAAGGCGTGGCTGTTTACAGAGTGCTGTATCAAAGCATATTAAATGCAAAGTTGACTGGAATGAAGAATTTGGGTAGGAAAAGTTGCACAAGCAACAGGGATGACCGCAAGCTTGAGAATACTGTCAAGCAAAGTCGATTCAAACACTTGTGAGAGCTTCACAAGGAGTGGACTGAATCTGGAGTCAGTGTATCAAGAGTCACCACGCTCAGACGTCTTCAGGAAAAGGGCTACCAAGCCACTTCTGAAACAGAGACAACATCAGAAGCATCTTAACTGGGCTAAGGAGAAAAAGAACTGGACTGCTGCTCAGTGGTCCAAAGTCCTCTTTTCAGACGAAAGTAAATTTTGCTTTTCATTTGGAAATCAAGGTCTGGAGTCTGGAGGAAGACTGGAGAGGCACATAATCCAAGCTGCTTGAAGTCCAGTGTGAAGTTTCTGAAGTCAGTGATGATTTGGGCTGCCGTGACGTCTGCTGGTGTTGGTCCATTGTGTTTTATCAAGTCCAGAGTCAATGCAGCCGTCTACCAGGAGATTTTGGAGCACTTTATGTTTCCATCTGCTGACAAGCTTTATGGAGATGCTGATTTCCTTTTCCAGCAATATTGTAGCACCTGCCCACAGTGCCAAAACCATGTCCAAGTGGTTTGCTGACCATGATATAACTGTGCTTGATTGGTCAGCCAACATGCCTGACCTGAGCCCCATATGGAATTTATGGGATATTTTCAAGAGAAAAATTATAAACAGTCGATCCAACAATACAGACGAGCTGAAGGCTCAATAGTGCCTCAGCAGAGCCACAGGCTGATCGCTTCCATGCCACTCCTCACTGATGCTGGAGTTTGAGCTAAAGGAGCCCGTCCAAGTATTGAGTGCATAAATGAACATACAAAAGAACTTGAACTTTTCTGTTTTGCAAATCCTTTTTTTTTTTTTTTTTTTTTTTATTGATCTAAGGAAATATTCTAATATTTTGAGATACTTGATTTTTGACAAATTTTTTGAGATGTACCTGTATATGTTCAATTCCTGAATGAATCACTTGTATCATCAGTATTAGATTCTGAATGTGAATCGGAATCCAGTCTAGATGTTTTACTTTACATGTAATGAATCTAGATTATATGAAAGTTTAACTTTTTGAAATACAGTTTTTGTTGCTTGCTTTGGTACTAATTTCACAAGTAAGGTGTACTTGTTCAAAACTCTTAGTACACAAATCCAAACTGATCACACTTGTAACACAGCTTGTCACTCTTTCAAAACCTGATGTAATGCTTTTATTCAGTTGCACATATTTTCAGTCCACATAATCACTATTTCAAACACAAGATTAGTGTAATATGTAATGACAACATTTGGTTTAATCATCGAAACACGACAGTATGATCTTCTTTCAGTTTAGTACTTTTAACAATCAGTTCATATAATAGCAAACAATACAAGATACGTGTTTCAAATCGGCCTTAATGCTGATATTAGTATGCTACAGTACTGTAAAAGACAGATTACACAGTTTTCACATTAGACGATATACTTACATTACCCAACTTTTACAGAATCTATCATTTCCATAATATCTATCTTATGTGTAATCAATTGAAGGGTCAATGAAGACATCCTCTCCAATCATTTGGGCAAATTTGTTTTTATTTTTCAGATATAATTGTAATATAGGTTTACTTTCAATAATGAAATGTACACATTTAAATAAAACAAAATAACTAAATAAAAATAAAAACCATAACATTTAGTGCACACACATTACATTAATTTGGATCGAGCCTGTCTTGATAATTTCGCCATAGATTCTCGTCCACATCACTATGAATGTCATCATTGTTCATGCACCTTGGAAAAAACCTTTTGGCATGGCGAATCCATGCTTGACATTGGTCTACACTGATGTCATCACATGCCTCATCCATGGCCTGAAGGAGGGTGGCGCGCTCAAGGGGTTGGCGATCATCGACCTTCCACCTCCATGCTGAGAAAAATTCCTCAATAGGGTTGAGGAAAGGAGAATATGGAGGCAGGTAGAGGGTCATGAATCTGGGATGGGCCTGAAACCATGCTTGAACAACCTCTGCATGGTGGAACCTAACATTGTCCCACACAATTAAAATATGTGACCCCTTCACCTTGACAGGCCGGCTCAATTTCATTGAGAAACTCAATGAGATGTGCAGCATTATAGGAGCCAGGTAATGGCCTACATCCTATGACACCATCTTCAGAGATAGCTGCGCACATGGAGATGTTTCCTCCACGTTGTCCAATGATGTTCCTTCAATGGCAGCGAGTTTTGGCCAGGTTAAAGCACACTTCATCAACAAATATGTGCTTGTGATGGTTCACATCAGCATCAAGCACCATCACCTGCTAAAAAATATATTCCTGTTAATTCTTTTTACAGTGTTGTTCCAATATACATATGAAGCGATGTATCAAATAGAATCAATATATAGCGCCGTACCTGAACATACTCTGCCCTCAGTTGTTTTACCCGGTCATTGTTTCTCTCAAAAGGCACCAGGTAAATGTGCTTCATTGATACCTGGTGCCTCTTCAAAAGGCGACCTATTGTGGGTAGGCTGATGGATGCCACATTGGCAAAGGTGTCATTATTCTCCTCAATTGCCTGCTTTATTTCTGACAGCCGTATATCATTCCTGGCTCTCACCATTTCCACCACTGCCCACTCCTGCTGAGTGGTCAGCACACGGCCACGACTATGGGGTTTTCGGACAATTCTAAGCATAGAACAGAGTATACTGTATTGACAAAGTAGAGTAAAGATCATACTGTAAGAATACTGTACCATGTTTGATGAATTTACATGCATTACAATTTACTGTAAATGTAATGGTAAAGCATAGTATATATCCTCCACACTTACCGGTTTTCTTGGCGAAAAGTTTGGATGATAGAATTTACAGTTGATCTTTTTAGATTTGGATCAACTAATCTGGCAGCCTCTGCCATAGTAAGGCCTCGGTTCACCACACGATCAACGATGATGGCCCGGACTTCATTAGAGACAACAGTTCTGCCTCCCTCTCTCTGATGACCAACCCTTTGACGGGCCCCATGCCCTCCTCTCTGAACTCTCTGTTGGTGCCCATGCCCTCCTCTCTGACCTGTCTGTTGGTGCCCATGCCCTCCTCTCTGACCTCTCTGTTGGAGCCCATGCCCACCTCTCTGACCGCTCTGTAGGTGCCCATGCCCACCTCTCTGACGGATCCCTTGTCCACAAGCTCTTCCTATTCCTTGCTGTCTATCCTGCTCCATGTTGAAAGAAATTTCCAGTGTTTACACCCCCACTTTTATATATAGTGACCAATTGTGATTACCACTATGTGAAATCAATAAGCAATAATGAGTATTCATCATGTGTGGTTACATGTAATTTAGATGTTTATACAAACACACATTTTATTTGTGTAGTTCTCGAAATCCATATACTGCATAGCTAACAAACCAATTTAAAATGTATAGGTTTACCAAACGGTTAAGTGATTAACCATTAAGAGCAGTTGGATTAAATGTTGGTCAAATGTATTTACTCAAATCAGAAGAGAAGGATATCAAAAGAATTGTGAGCATTGCATAGTGAAAGACAAGTACTTCATATGAAAGGTATTTCTTTGATGACACACTGTTTAGGTGTGGTGAAAAAGTTAATGTGTAATTTTGTGTCTTGTACTTTGTCAATTGAACATGTGATTACATGTTTGAAAAAACAGCCTTTTTGATGATCTGCTTTGAGTTTTGTACTAACAGTTGTGAGGTTTTACCACATGAGATAATAGAACCAAAGCGATCAACAAAAACTGTAAGTTACTGTAAAACTGTAACTGTACAAAAAAAGAAACACAAATTATGGGTCACCATACTTGGCCGTATGTCACGTCACTTTCACTTTCATGATTGATTAATGTATCCGACTGATCCGTTCAACTCACTCACTTAATATTCTAGTCACAACGAATAACAGCTTATTGGAGGAAAAGATTGTCAAAGGTCTTTTTTATCACAAAATGCTGCATATCATATGAATCCAGAAGATTAATCTATACAGCATGAGTCATATGGACTTATTTTATGATGCCTTTTTGTTGCTTGAAAGCTTAAGTCACTGTTTAGTTTTGATGAAAATAGCTCCGTCTTTAAAATTTCTACTTTTGTGCTCTACAGAAAAAAGGAAGTTAAACAGGGAACAACATGAAGGTGAAAACATTATGAAAAAAATTTCATTATTTAAGTGAACTACACCTTTAAGTTTAAGTTGTTTTCTGTGCTCTAGTTTTTCTAATCTCTTTATTTTCCTTCTGCATCTCTAACCCTTTCTAGAATCCTACTTGCTTTCCCGTCTCTATTCTTTTCTCTTCACCCATGTAATTTTAATGGAAGGACAGAGCAGCAGCTCTCACCCTCCTTCGTGTCCGCAGCGATGATAGCTCTTGGTATTGAACTTGGATGTGTGTGTGTGTGTGTGTGTGTATCAGAGTATCCATTATCATTTTCATCCAGAGCGAAAGATCCGACCAGATCACTCATCCGGATATGCCTGCCATCAACACTCAGTGCCGCAAACACTCCAGCGGAGAGTCTTCTGCCCAACGCCGATCAATAATTATGATTATTTGGAGTCCCTTCACCTTGGGCCATATGTAGTTTAAAGCTTCAATAAAGGGACTCATTTCTACAGTGTTTTATCACAGGCAGAGCTGCTTGCGTGTGTGCGTTTGTGTGCACGCGTCTGCTTGCACACAACTGAGATGTCACCTTGGTACAGTAACAGATATATCTGTCGCAGCCGTGACATTGTTACTGCTATTTTGAAAGTCTTGAAATGTATAATGCACCATCTCTGATGCGTCTATTCAACTGATAGCAGCCTAAAAAAAGTAAAAGAGAATGAAAATCATTTTGACGCGTTTCAAGGTTGAGGCAACAAAACATCATTTACCGAGCTGCCTACGTAGCCAGGCATTATAAATGCTTTCTTTTAGCCAAATTCAAAAGCAGCATTGCATATGTCCTTCAAAAAGAATGCAATCCCATAATGCTTTGCAACAAGCTCCAAAAATAGATGACAGTTGGAGTTAAATAAATCATTATTTATTATAAACTTAAAATGGACTTGATACCTAAAAATATAAACAAAAATTGTTAAATAGTGGTCTGTTTGACCTAGTATGTATTTTTCTACTAATTGTGTGTTCTTCAGTTCAAAATTTGGGGGGATTTGCAAGTTATTTATATATTTATTTATTTTAAAGATATTAATACTTTTATTCAACAAGAATACATTCAAATTGTTAAAATAGACAGTAAAGACATTTATAATGTTGCAGAGAGTTTCCACAAAATTATTAAGCAGCACAACTATTTTCACCAAATCAGCAAATTAGAATCATTTCTGAGGGATTATGTGACACTGGAGTAATATCTACTGAAAATTCAGCTTTGCTAACACAGGAATAAATTATATTTTAAAAGATATTAAAATAGAATACAATTATTTAAAATTGTAATATTATTTAACGATATTTCTGTTTTTATTGTATTTTTAATCAAATAAATGCAGCCTTGGTGAGCATAAGAGGCTTCTTATTGACTAAATTTTATTTTAAAATATATTAACAGAGAAAAGAGAAATTTTAAATTGCAATCCTATGTATTTCTACTCTATGTTTCTACTATTTAATTTATACTCTACTGTTTTCACTGTATTTTTGCAAGATGCAAAGAAATGCAATTTTGGTGAGTATAAAAGAATTTTCAAAAACATTTACCGACCCCAAACCTTTCAGTGACAGTGCAATTGTAATAAGATGTTTTACCTTAGCTAGAAGAGTGCAAGAAGGGTGTTATTTTGCAAGAAGAGTGCTATTTGTGTAACACAGAGAGCTGCCTTGTATTTGGAACATTTAAAATCAGTACTCTTTGTAGCAAACAGAAAGGCAATTCACTTGGCACTAGAGCAGAGCCACTGCGTTTTTTCCCCCTAATTTCCATCACTTTCACATGTGTCTTTTTTCACTATTAGACCTGAGCTTTTCCCTACCATTTTCAAGCTTTTTTGCTTTATTTTGAACATGTAACCCCTCACTGTCACCCTCCACCTGCCACCCCTACACACGCACACAGACACACGCACACACACACACACGCTGTGAGACAATCAGCAGAAGGGGGCCTAAACATCTCAAATTAAAGTCTGGCTGTGATGGATGGGCTCCTATCTGAGAGAGATATTGCACCTGTTTCCCCCTGAATGATAGCCACTTCTCCCCATCATTTATATTGATTTGTCTCCATCTTCCCTGCTCATTTCCAGGAGCTACTCGTACACACACTACATGGCAGTAGCATGAACACTCATGGTTCAACGCATCTACATACTAACTAGAATTTGACTCTGATGCCTTTGTGTAATAGATAAACACTTCAACTAAGTGTCAAACATCTTTCCTCCTTTTTTAATCCCTCTTTTTCGTTCTCTGAATTTTCTCCAAGGGTTTGCAGACAATGAAGTACTCACATTATTGTATTTCCATTGAGAGAAAGAAAAGCAAGAAAAGGTGGGATGTAGAGAAATCTTTTGCCAATGCGGAGGTGGCTTGGAAGAAGAATAAAGGAAGTTAAAGACAGTGGCAAATAAAAAAAAAAAAAGATGGCAACAACAACAAAAAATAAAACATCTTCTGCAATGTGAAAAGATAATATGAAATCCAAATTGACCCTCTTTAGTTTTTTTTGTTTTTTTTTTGTGCATGATTCATCATAACCTTTCATCAAAATGTATTTTCTCAGCTTTTGAAACAACTTTTCTGATGTAACCAAAGTTGCACAGATGAGGACATATAATAACAAATCAACTAAAAACTCATAGTTTACCAAACAAATCTTCACTCTCAGGTTGTGCCAAACCTGTATGAGTTTCTTTCTTGTGTGGAACATAAAAAATATATATTTTGAAGAATTTTGGTAACCAAACAGCTGACAGTAGTCAATGATGAAACACAAACTGGACAGTCAATGGACTCTTTGGTTACCAATATTTTCCAAGATTCCTTTTTTTTTTTTTTTTTGTTCCGAACAGAAGAAAGAAAATCATACAGGTTTGGAACAGCAGGAGGTTGAGTAAATAAAGACAATTTTATTATTGGATGCACTACCCCTTTTAGGTTTCAAGATTTTTTATTTATTTATTTATTTTTACTTTCAACAAGCCTGTCAAAATACAACTAGGTTAGTAGAATTGTTATTCACCAATTTTTTCAATAAAATTAATTCCAGACTGATAAAATAAAGTCCCAACCTGCATTATTTATCACCAAATATTCAGTTGTAAATGTGTCAGATTATGGAAGTTTAAAGAAAAATGTGATCACCATGTGATTGTATCATTTGCATTCCTCTCTGCATGGTTCATTTCTGTTCAACAGCATGCGGTTCACACACCATGCCATGCCATGATATCTCTTCTTTTTAAACCTTCCTCTCTTCTTTCTGTGGATGCTCTGTGTGCAGTGACATTCTCCACTTGTTATGTCCTAGTACTGTTAACTCATATCTCTGCGTGGCTTTGATACTTTTCAGTATTTTACATGGATAATGTCTTTTCTTCTCTTCCAACATACTGAAATTGCATGAGGTGTAATTTATGAGTTTCCCCCCCTGTTTGAATATCTGTGAAAGGACAGTGCCATTTGGATAGCTGATGGGTTCAGGCTGTTGAATAAATTTTGAATATATTCATGGGTTTCCCTGGGCCAAAGTGAAACCCACACAGTGAAACAACATCCAGACAGAAATGAACTGGCTGAAGTCCTACCAGAGCCATGCAGAAAACGCCACCTCTGCAGCAGGGACAGAAAATGTGTGAGCACTCGTGTATAAAATAAAAAGAGAGTTATTGTGTGTCTGCATATACTGCCACATATGCTGCATTTGGCTCAATCTCAGCATGACATATCTAAACATACACTGAACTCTATCCATATATGCAGTATGAGAGTTAACCTTGCAGTATCACTTACACTAGAGGCAAGCAAATGTGATGAAACAACGTGCAACAGGGTTGTGTGACATTCTGAATTGATATGAAAATGAATTGTATTTGAATTTTGAATTGAAACGGAATTTGGATTGAATTGCAGTAGCAAACAGGATAGATAATTACTATTTAAATGTGAATTAAAGGAAGTAAAATTGAAGTGAACTTCTAAAATGTTTAACAAGAAAAGCAAAGCTTGCTGATTTGGAGAATTTGGGGGGATAGATAGATAGATAGATAGATAGATAGATAGATAGATAGATAGATAGATAGATAGATAGATAGATAGATAGATAGATAGATAGATAACAATCAATAGATAGATAGATAGATAGGAAGCATTACGATAGATAGATGATAGATAGATAGATAGATAGATAGATAGATAGATAGATAGATAGATAGATAGATAGATAGATAGATAGATAGATAGATAGATAGATAGACAGACTCTCTGTGGGTGTGTGGTCTGAGGCCGTGGCTAGTAATCGGCCTCCAGATAAACTCTCAACAACTCGTCTTTGCAGCCGCAATTTATCCTCTCAGACTGACAGACATTTGTGCAGCAAATCTCTCTTACCGGTTTAGCTGCATTCATCAGTCTGGGGTCGGCGGTGAAGCCCCATGGCTCACGGGAATTCTAGAGGAGGCCAGCAGAACTGATGCTCTTCCTGAGGCATTGTAACCTTAAACATAACCCAGCCATCGCCCATTGGCTGCAGGGGAAAGATTTCCTGTCAACCAGGTGAATGACTATTAGTTTACGGACGGGGGGACGTGGAGAAGAGTCTAATGGTCCTCTGAAATGGGCTCTGACTATTTTCCCCCAGCCTTATTACAGTCTCTCGCTCTCTCTGTGACTCTTTTCCTTCTTTCTCTTTTACCCTTTCTGAATGGCAGAAGAGATAGTATGGAAAAGGGAAAGGCTGAATTCTGCTGAATGATCAAAAGCTTGAAGTGGTTGTTGTGCAAAAAACAATAAAATTAAGAGGAAGCGAAGAGGGAAGAAGAGGAGAGAGTCTCAGCCACAAGCGGTGTCTAAACAAAATCAATGAAGCAACTTCAAAGCATTAGAGATGCTACTTTCAGACAAACGCCCCAAAGTGTCACATCAATACCATCCATACATATTCACTCTCATCTATACCTGGAAGTTGTCAAGCCATGCCGAGGGGTTCTCTATGAATAGATTGTCTGTGTCAGACTGAGAGAAGACTCATCTGATATATAAACTCAACTCTGGCCTGCATGAGCTCAGACAATTACCTTCAATCTCTCTGGAACCTGGACTAATATGCATTATGACTGATTAATGGAAGATACTGTATTTACATGTACCTTTACATTTGGCATTTGAGAGTGTGTGGGTACTCACTGTGAATCAAACCCTTGTCTAGAGTTAATATTTTCAACAAAATCACTGATAAAATGTTCATTAACAAAGGTTTTTTTTTTTTTTTTTTTTGTCAAAGACAATGTGATAAAAATGAGCATAATACTGATAATCAAACAATTTTAACACTGCAGATTAAAAAAAAATATATAATACTGTGATATTAAATAAGACAAGTAAATATCAGGTACTTGTTTCACTTGTTGAAGAGAATCTGTTGCAGGAATGAGTCAAAGTCTCTTCACATCTCTGTGGTTAGATCAGTGTGCACAGTGTGTCTTTAAAAATGTAAATCAATATATTGTTTTCTGTGAATGAGTAAGCAGAATGATTTTCACATAATTGTGAAGTAAATATTCTAGCCTACTAGACTGATTACTCAAGTCTTATTTAGGACTATTTAGTGTGGGTTTTATGACCTTATTTCAGCTAAAAAAACAAATTCCCCGAAACTTACTAACCACGCATACTATTTTTTCCCTAAAAAATGTAAACATATTGGTGAAATATTATTGTAGCACAGTTTGTGCTTATGTTATAAGTAGCTGAAATAAGCACAAATATCAGGGCATGTCAAAACATCTCAAGGGCCCCAAAATCACCTCAGACCCCAGAGGGTTAAAAATATGATATTTATAATGATAATGCACTAACAATGATTTATGAAAAATAAAAAAATCTAAAAATAATATGACTCAAATAATCATATATACAATATTGTTCAAAGTTTTATTATTATTTTTTTATATAATTTATAATTATCTTAAAGATGCATTAAACTGATAAGACTTTTATAATGTTTCAAAAAATTATATTATATTATTATATTATAAAAGAATACTGAAAAAAATATAATTGATAATTGTAAGATTTTGATTGATTGATTGATTGATTGATTGATTGATTGATTGAATGATTGATAATCAATTAAATAACTGCAGCCTTGGTGAGCATAAGAAAACTAAAAACAAACAAAAAAAATTGAACAATAGTGTTTGAACACTAGTACAAATCAAATACAGTACACAACATAAATGTAATATTATAACTCACATCTGAACAAAACAATGCAAATGTACAAGTACACTTGGAGTTATGTACTAATCAGCATGTGTAAGTCATGTTGCATTTAGCACTTCCTTGTCTATTAAAAATGTTATATGTCACCAAAAATGGCTATTTTTGTCTAAAATGAACAAATATGATATTTGCATCAAGTTACTAGTGCAATGCATTAGCAGCTGAGCTACATGTTCATGGAAGACAGTTGACTCTGTAGCTGCCGTGGAAGACAGCTGATAGTTTGTCTTGCACTTGTCCATCACAAAGAGCCCTCTAGCTAGTACAGCCTTCAGAAATTGTGTCTGATATTATAAGACTGAAGTTAAATTTGAGTGTGTATGACTGCTGGGGAAACATAATACAGGATTTTCTAAGCATGACAATTTTGTGAATGCATTCGAGAAGCTGAAATAACATGAATACCAATATTGGACTTAAGACTATTTAGAGGTGCATTAATCCTTGGAAACTGTGTAATTATCTGGAAATGGAAGACAGAGGAAAGATCCGTCTCACTAAAAATATTCATATACTACTGCATCTGTCTCGATTACTAATGCTGACCACATTATTTAAACACAACTAAGGCCAAAGTGAAGCCTTTGACTGAAAATACTAATTTTAAACACAGGTTGTCAGTATGAATAAGTATTACTTTCTAATCATGCATTTCACCAGAGCCCTATCCTACCTCTTTGAAATTAATATTTCATCCGCTGCTGAATGTCACAGAAAATTTGAGGTTATATCCATGCATGCCAAAACCTATCTTCATTTCATTAAGAGGAAAAAGCGTTTCCCCTGATCAAGTCATTTCCCAGTCCAATGGGTCAGGAAGTTTTTTTTTTAAGAAAATGAATAGTGTATACAGTGCAGTATATACATTCAATTACCTTCTGTATATGATGTGATATATCAATACATAAATACGTTTTACAGTGGTGTGCTGGATTTCATCAGAAGATCAACTGTTAATTTGAAGCATGTCAACCAAGTGGTTTTACATCTGTTGATGTGTCATCTGTCTGATCTACAACAAAGCTAAATTTCATGAGAATATAAATATACTTGCTTTCTCCATTTGACCTAATTTCCCCATCAAAGCCAGTATGACAGGGTTATCTTCCTCTTACAAAAACAAAGATACAACATACAGTTCTGCAGTTATTATACAGAAGTTTTATACCACAGAATGTCACGATTGACCATTCAGAATTAAATAATGCAATACAATAAGTTTAAGCTAACATACATTTACCCAGGCTCATTGGAAATGTGTGACTGCCTAAAACTGCAAAAACATACCTATACATAAATTTCCAGGTGAAATGAACACTAGAGGCAACAAAACACCAACAACTTGTGTTCCTTTTCATACAAATTATGATTACAGGGCCAATTATCGATGAATAAGGTTTATTTTTGAGCTGTTCCTTGCACAATTCTCATCTTACCGGAAAATTAGAAAAAAATAATAAATTAGGTATAGCGCATGATTGGTAAACTAATACATTTTGACATTCAAATTACATAACTAGGGCCTTGTCTATGGCTTTTGGATGTAGTAAACTTGCTCGGTAGCGCACCTGGTACATTATTGCACTTTAGATGGAGAGCTTGGTTATGAGTTCCATTAAAAACCAGTCACGATACTTTCACAATAGAGCTCAAAGCCTTGTATGAGGAAGCTAAAATCTCATGGTTGTTTCAGAAAATGCATTTTAATCTCATATATACTTTTAACACTTTTTGGTTAGGTTTAGGGTTGAGCTTAGGGTAGGTGGTACATTAATGTGTAATGCTATAGAGCATTAACCTTTTACTGTAACTCACCAGACATTTCATTTTTAAACCGCTATGATAAGTACAACAAACAACATAATAAAATTATCATGTTTGAGTCACGTTTAACTGTTTCAGAGAAAGTTAAACATGCTATTTAGAGCCAAACACTGGACATTTTACTTTCTTATGCTACAGATACTACACATTAAATTCATGGCAAAAATATACTCCAAGTTTGCACAAGGACAACACACAAATACAATATTATGTTTGTACCCAAATAATGGTATTCTGTGATTCATAATTAAATAAAAATCTCTGTCTTTGCGCTCCTGCTGCAGTGGCTCAAACCTTTAGTGAAGTGAGGCATCTTGGCTCAGATTTTGGCCTGGCTCTTTGTTTTCCAGTGACCAGTGACATTTGCTTGTTGTCAGGATGGTCACCGATTAGTCTTAGCATTAAACCTAAGCAACCATTAAAGTATTCATACATGCAGAGACTCTTGAGTTTTCTAGCCTGTAGTGCTGATCTTTCTGAGTGCATCTATTATTTTACTCTGGATAATAACAATTATAGTTTAAAGCAAGTCAGAGACACTCTTAGCCTTCCTTTTTTTTTGGGGGAATGGCACAAAAAATCCATCAAAAGAAATGTTTATATATCTTAGACCATTATATATATATCATGGTCTATGTAACGGGGTGAATGAGACGTGAGACGTGTGAGTCCATTTGCAAGATTTTATTAATAAACAGAAAACTAACAGGCAGGGTCAAAACACCAGCAAACGGGTATGGCACAGGCAAGACACAAGTAATCCAAGGGCATGCATGGGTCCTTGATCGGCGAACATTATCCAGAGGTCTTGAGAAGAGGGGTATCCGATAACCTGAGCAATAATCCAAACGAGGTATACACAGAGTCCGAAACGGTGAGACAAGAGTACATCCACCATACAAGGACGGGAAACAGGAAACGAGACTATAAACAAAACAAACTAAACTTAGAAAACACAGAATGTCTCGGTAAGGCAGCTAACACTAGGAGAGTGTTACATGCAGAACAATACTCTGCAAAGACAGAGAGGAAGTTTATAAAGCGTGTGTAATCAGTGCAATTAGCTGTGTGATCAGAGCAATGTGAGATTGGTGACAGCTCTGTGTTGTCAGTGCAATGGATGATGGGAATTGTAGCTCGTGGGTGAAGTGCAACAGTAGTTTGGTGCAAAAGTCAATGTGATGGAGGAGTGACCTCTGGTGGTGAGTAAACGGAAGTCCACAGACCAGATTTGTGACAATATATATATATATATATATATATATATATATATATATACAGCCATGGCCAAAAATAATGGCACCCTTGGTAAATATGACCAAAGAAGGCTGTGGAAATGAATCTGCATTGTTAATCCTTTTGATCTTTCATTTAAAAATATCACAAACATCTAACCTTTCATTGGATAATAAGAATTTAAAATGGGGGGAAATATCATTATAAAATAAATGTTTTTCTCTAATACACATTGGCCACAATTAACGGCACCCTTTTATTCAATACCTTTTGAAACCTCCATTTGCCAGTTTAACAGCTCTAAATTTCCTCCTATAATGCCTGATGAGGTTAGAGAACACCTGACAAGAGATCAGAGACCATTCCTTCATCCAGAATCACTCCAGACCCTTTAGATTCACAGCTCCATGTTGGTGCTTCTTCTCTTCAGTTCACCTCACTCATTTTCTACAGGGTTCAGGTCAGAGGTCAGACGCTTGGTTTTGTGCTCAGTGACCCATTTTTGTGCTGTTTTTGAGGTTTGTGTTTGGATTATTGTACGGTTGGACAATCCAAACATAGCCCCTTATAAGATTTCTAACAGAGTCAGTCACTTACTGATTTTTTATCTGTTGGTATTTGATAGAATCCATGATGCCATGTGTCTAAACAAGATGTCCAGGACCTCCAGCAGAAATATAGGCCCGCAACATCAAAAATACAGCAGTATATTTCATTGTACACATGGGGTACTTTTTATCCCTGTGTTCACCAAACCCATCTTGAGTGTTGGCTGCTAAAAAGCAATTTCTTTAGTTTCATCTGACCATAGAAGCCAGTCCCATTTGAAGTTCCAGTCGTGTCTGATAACTGAATATGCTGGAGTTTGTTTTTGGATGAGCTAGGAGATTTTTTCTTGAAACCCTCCCAAACAACATTTTGTCAGTCGTGGTTCCCCATGTCTTGTGTTTCCCTCCCTCTTGTGCCCTTATTTGGAGTTTCCTGCTCCTGTCTCCATTCAGTTCTATTAGTTCCAGCTGTGTTTCTCTAGTTCTTTATTAGTTTCCAGGTGTGTCTCCTTAGGTCCCTCGTTTAGTCCCTCGTTATCCTGTGTTTATTAGCCCATTGTTTCCTGTGTCTGGTGTTAAATGTCATCCCAGAGTTCCCATGTGTTTGTACCTTTGTTTGTCTTTAATAAAACCTTCTCAGACGTTTAATCCTCGTCTCCTCTCTCCTTCATTCCCTTGCTCCCAGAGGAGTGTGACACATGTGGTGATGTAGATGCTGTTTGACAATTTTTTTTTTTAAGGTTTTCTGACCCCGAGACTCAACTCTTTTCTACAACTCTCTACCTGTGTATTTATTAAACCTAATGCATAATATATAACCCAAAGCAGAATAAAGTAATTATAATGTGAAATTAGGTTTTAAAAAATATTTATTTGATAAACTATGTATTTATTTATACGCCATACTAAAATCAAAGGGAACTGATTGAATGCTTGATGAAAATACTCTTACTGAACCAGCAAAGGATGTTGATCCAGGAACACATCCTACTTGTTCAAATCACACGAAGCAGGATACAAAAGACTGTTTTATTGAGTGCAGAAAAGGAACAGGACTAAAAAACAGTCAATCAGGCTAAATTTGGCAACTCCAAAATGAAAAAAAAAATGTTCCCCTTGAGTAGCCTTCAGACAAATTCAAATGCTATTGCTGAAGTAACAACTTCATGATTGATGTGTGTAACAGTAAGAAACCAGCATGCTGTCCACGCCTCGTCAATTCTGACCCAGATCCGAGCCAATGCAGATTAACCTTCCAGCACCTCAGAGCAAAGAACCACAAGCCCCTCACAAAGACTTATGCAAACTCGACCTTCTGTCTTACAATGGCCAAAAAAACAAAACAGAATTTGAACAAAAAGGAAGAGAGAAAAGTTAAAACAGTATCTGTCAATCCTTCAAAGACTCAGACGGCTATGGATTTACAACAAAATTGCCCATGTTCCCAAAGCCCCCTTTAAATTACAGTGACTGCGAAGGACGTTGTTTCATCACCATACTTTGACTAAACAGCTTACGGTTTGGATTAGGGCTCGGCCCCCCTCCGTTCCAGCACGGCTGCCTCGTATAAACCATGAACCCAGGGTAGGGATAAAGCATTGCTCTTCAACAACCAAAATGGAATAAGAAATCATCCTGACAGAGCCAAAGCGTCTTGAGGGCCTGGCGAGTTGCACGGTGAATGAAGGGAGGCTGAAGGTCACTGTTTTTCAGAGCGTTTCCTGGAAACAAGAAGCAAGCTGGTTTTGATAAGAGCATGGGTTAATGCATTCAGTTTAGTCTGGGAAAGGTTTAAGGTGGGAAACCGATATGCTTTGATGGACAGAAAGAAACAGGGAAGGATGTCAAAGCGGCAGATAGAGAGCCAGGATATCGCTGTATCTCTTTATCGAAATGTTATTCAGAAACAACATTATTAATCTCACATAACTAGATGACATTTTGCTGTTGGACGCAGTATTATGACAGGCACCCGAGGGCAATTTGCTATCACAAGAGTCTCAACGCTGAAGTTTGGTTCGCCATATATCCCTGTATAACGCTGACTCATGCTGGATGTACTGCACAGAGTCACCCTGTGCCAGATCACTGAGGTACAATGTCATATTTGACCAACCTTGATATCTTTTTCATGTCTTTAACAACCACAATGTGATTCGCTTATAAAATGAACCAATCGTGAAACACTGTGCCTTGAACAGTGGCAGATCACCCCGTAGACAGGATTCTGAGTTGGCATATAGCACTGTGCGCTGCATATTCCAGCAGCTTTATGGGATACGCGACTGCTCTCCTCTCCATTCTGCTCGCTCATCTAACTGAAAATGAATTGTGTCCTAGTGCATAAGTTTCTCCGAGCTGATCCCTGTGCTTTACTTCACCGCCTCCTTTCTCTTCACTTGCTATCTGTCTGCACCATAGAAATAGGATAAACGGTCTTCTCATAAAGTCTCTTCACCTGCTGGAAGCCAACAATGGGGAAGGGATGATAGTTCAGGCGATTATACAGATTATATTCCTAATGTACACCCAGTAGCAACTAGTTTCAATGTTACTACTTAAAACAAAGTAAGCAGCCACGAGACATCATTATTCTCTCTCAATCTTTGATTCTTTTTTTTTTTTTTTTTTGCTAACAATTTATAATAATAGTTTATTTTTGTCCTTCTACCTTGTTATAAAGTAACAATAAAAATACAAAAAAATTATAATAATAACCATTTAATACACTACTGTTTTAAAATTTGGGGGCTGTTAAAAAAAAAGCAAACAAATAAATAAATATCAATCAATCAATACACAAACATGCCTCTTATGCTCACCAGGCTGCATGAATTTGATCAATGAATAAGTATTATAGCAATTTAAAATGCTTTTTTTAAAATCTATGTTTATAGTATAATAGTTCACGTAATCCTTCAGAAATCATTATGTGACCTGGATCACAAAGCTTAAGTAGCATGGGTACGGTTTGTAGCAATAGCCAAAAATACATTGTATGGGTCAAAATTATTGAGTTTCATTTTATGCCAACAATCATTAGGGTATTAAGTAAAGATCATGTTCCATGAAGATATGTTGTACATTTCCTACTGTAAACGTATCAAAAATCAAATTTTGTTAAGTAATACGCGTTGCTAAAAATTTTGACAACTTTAAAGGCATTTTCTCAATATTGTGATTGTTTGGCACCCTCAAGATTCCAGATTTTCAAATAGTTGTATCTCGGCCAAATATTGTTCTAACAGACCAGGCTTATTTATTCAGCTTTCTGATTATGTCTGAATCTCAATTTCGGAAAAAAAAAAATTACCCTTATGACTGGTTTTGTGGTCCCAGGTCACATATGCTGATTTGTTGCTTTTTTTTTCAGTTGTGCTGCTTAATATTTTAGCGAAAACCGTGATACATTTTATTTTCAGGATTCCTTAATGTTGTTTTTTGCTCAAAAATACAGCATTTATTTGAAACTGAAAACTTTTGTAACATTACACTTAATGTCTTTATTGTTATTTTAATCAGTTTAATGCATCCTTTGTTTATAAAAGTAAAATAAATAAATTCTTACTGACCCCAAACTTTCCAACAATTATGTGTATATATCTATTCTAATATCTGAAAATGCATGACTAAACAGGGATGATACATAACACAACTACTCATTATACTGTAGCTGCATACCATTAAACATAAAAATGTCTGCCCCTTTAAATAATTAATTGTGTCTGTGACTCTGGAGCTGGACATAAAAATAATAATAAAAAAAAAAAAAGAGTAAGATGAGAGGAAATATGAATGTGGCTAGTGTTTGCATCCAAACCTGTAAAAACTGTATTTCCTGCGGAATCTGCTCATGGATGTTGTATACTGACGGCAGCGGGGGTGCACCTGATACTCTGCAGGTGAAGGGAAGGCAATAGTTATTTCCCACCTCATCCATACTCGCAGATTCCCTCTCCATCAAACATGACCTACAGGGTGAGGAAAAATACATTAAGAACTGGAAATGTAGAAACACATAAATGAATTCACATACTCATGTGAACCATTCTTCTAAACCCGGGAGATGGATGATGCACTAAAGCTACTGACAGGTTTTGCCAGTGCACGAGTCAGTAAGAAAAACAAAAGCTGCACTTCACTGATGTGGTGGTGCACAATCCTGGACAAAGTATTAATGTAAAGACAGGTTTGTCTTCAGTGAATATGAACAGCACAAAATCAGACCTTGCAATTAATGCAGCTGTCTATGATGTTGCTGCTATAAATCAAACAATATTTGGGGCAAAAAAAAAGAGAGAGAGAGAAAAAAATTACAGTTCTTGGCTGCCTAATTACAGTAACAAAACAAATAAAACAAAAATAAAATGTATTTAAAATAAAAAAAAATAAAAGTAACAATTTTGTTTAAATAAATAAATATTTTATTATTAGTTTCAACTTTAAAAAATAAATAAATACAATACAATAATTTAGCTTATTAAAAAATAGTTTTACTTGAAAATTTGTATCAAATTTTAAAATAACAGTTTTCTATTTCAATAAAAAAAACATAGCTTCTTAAAAGAATTTTAATTTTCTAGGAAATTTGTATTAAATTTTAACATTTTAAAATGATGGTTTTCTATTTTTTTTTTTAAATGAATAAATAAAAATAAAACATTTCAATTAATAAATAAAATAATATTAATGTTTCATTAAATAAATAAAAACTTTATTTTAATAAAATAAAATACAAAATTGAATTAAATAGAAGAATATACGTTTTTTTTCTTAGAAATTGGTATCCTTCAAACTAAAATGCCTGTCTTAAATTATTTGTAGACACTTATGTTTAGTTTTATTATTAAAACGTAAGTCTTGTGCAATTAGAAAAACCTTCTTCTGCTGAAATAGCCAATAAAATAGTAACATGATGAAACTGAATAAGAAATTGCAGCGTTCCAGAACAGCAGAAATGTCATCATCAAATATCATCTGTCAAGAAGCACTGTTAAAAAAGATTGACTTTGCCTATTTTGCACTGCTGAGAGACAATCAGGAGTGCTCAGCAGACTTTGCATATAGATACGCCAGTGCTTTTGTGAGCCTTGCAGGTGTAACACCACATACAGTATGTGATTGTTTTTTTTTTTAAAGCTCTATTTGAAACAGCATCTCTGTCTACAGTATGTCTCTGTTCCATTCGGCAGAAGATGGCACGCGCAGCATCTGAGCTAGCTTACAGTCTAAGTGTATTGGGACCAGGAGGGTTGATCTTTCTCATCCTCAGTGATCCAGAGAGATTGTAGCACCCCTACTGAGGCTGGTTAGTTCTTGGCTTACTGTTCTATACAGAGAAGATGAAGAAGAAAAAAAATGAAACCTCTTTTAAACCTGTAAGTTTAAAACACTTATGCTCACCAAGCCTACATTTATTTGGATCAAAAACACAGTAAAACATTATTATTAGCAAGGTAATCAGTCCTTCTATTCTAAATATTCTCCAACATTTCAGATCCTGAAACACACACACATATATATATATATATATATATATATATATATATATATATATATATATATATATATATATATATATATATATATATATATATATATATATATATACGCAGTGCTTGAAGTGGAAATAAAGAAGTGCCGGTACTCACCCCCCCAGGCAAAAGCCTGCTTCTTTTCATTTTAAGATATGATTTTCATTATAAAGTACTGATTCAAATTAGTAATCAATAATTAATTATTATTCTGCTACTCCTTGCGCCTCCCCTGATGTCGTGCTCTCATGCACCACACAATGAAGTAGACCGACTCTGCTTGCGTTCATTGACGTGATTGGTCGAGATGAGAGGTGATCCTCCCTGGGTAGTGTGATTTACATAGTTTCTATATCATTTCTAATCATATATGGGATCATATAGCCTAATCACCCAGACCCTGACGAAGTGCCGGTACGCACAAAAAAGTGCAGGTACTCTAAAGGCTAACATATAGAAGTGTACGTACCGGCCCACTTCAAGCACTGTATATACGTACACACACATGAATATATATATATATATATATATATATACACATACATATATATGCATACATATATACTGCCCACAAAAGGAAGCATCTTAAATAGTCCGAGCTGGTAGCGGAGTGCCAACAGGCAGGCTGGAGAGCCAGGGTCTACCCAGTGGAGGTTTGGTGTGGGGGTTTTGAGGGCAGATCAGCAGTCCAACTCCTCCATGGTGCAGGAGTGGCAGGGTCAAACCTGCGGAAAGCCATAAAGAAGCTGGGAGAGGAGGCAGAAAAAGTGGCTGGGGTTGGGGATGACACACCTGTAAAGGTAGCTGTAAAGGTAAAAGTACCTTTACCTATATATATATATATATATATATATATATATATATATATATATATATATACACGAAAAGTTAGCAAATTACAGCTCCACTAGAAGTTACGACATAATATAGTAACACAAACAAAAATATGGGAGTCCAAAAGAGTGCTTATCTATTCATGACAGAGCCTGCACATTTGGAACATCATTACATTCTTGTTAGCGACACGTTCAAAGGGAATTATGAATCAACCAAAAGCCGAAACACAACAAAACACACATTCCTTCAGAGAGAAAAGTGCCAATCCATTCCAGCAGGTCTTGAAATCAGCCATCTTCAGCATTCTCTTCTCCAAAAAAAGGTCAATCAAACCCTGTCCTACTTTTCCTCCGGTGACGTGCCTGCAGCCTGTGTTTGTTTTTCTATTTTTATTTTTTTTATATAGAGCACTACGGGGAGCCATCAACACCGTTGTCTTGAGATAGTTGAGGATTTCCTGTACTCCACAAAAAGTCAAGACTTTCACTGAACGTTTTACACTTGTATTCGCTCATTTAAATAACAAGCTGCTGTCGTAAATTCCAACGGTGCTTGTAATTAAATCTCGCACAAATAGGCCAAGGCCAACCAACTTCCGCTTCCCTCCATGGGTCAAATCAAGGATGGAGAGATTTTAAGCAACATGCCTTTCCCCTTTGTCACTGCAGCGATTCCGTGTGTCACAATGTGCTACACATTTAAGCAAGAAAGGGTGACAGTTTAAAGCTCCCGGTAAACCTGTTTATGAGAAAGCAGATTAATTTTTATATTCAAAACCAGATCTTCATGGTTAATCCAGGAGGAAACAAACGGTATACAAACACACTAGTATATACTAAATGCATAATGAGTCAGATTGAGAAGGTAGTAATATATTAAAAGTAAATTACATTGTGCTGCAAGGCCTACCATGAAATGTGCATCACCATACAACTAATTTCCCTGGGGAAATCAATAGCGAGTTTTGTGTGTCTACACGATTGGGAAGGTCTCATACTTTTATGTTCGCATTGCCCTATTCTCCATCAATACCTGTTTTTAATCTACCTCTTTGCCATTTCTGGCTTTGCACACATGACCATCCGCACCTAACAAAGCACTGGAGCATGTTGGCACCCTAAATGGGTTTTACATGATAGATTACTGTTTGTTCACTGGCTTCCCAGAGAAAGCCAAGAAAGAGTATTGATTAGTCTGCATGAAATGCACGAATGGCTTCACGCAGCCTAGATGTGACATCCTGCTGTTTAGGTATGCAGAAACGCATACATCTTCAGCCAGGTTTAAAATAGATGAACTGGAAAAAGGGGGTTTCCCTATGGCTCCATTTTACACACGCGCATATCGAAACCCGCTTTCCACTTTATGGACCACTTTATGCGTGCCGTAATTGCATGTGTTCACAGAGAACTCTCAAAATAATTTTGGCTGGTTGCATTTACACTCTTTTCAGAGGCTTTAATTATTGACACTTTTGATGCACTATTGAGAGCGCGAATGCCTACGTGTAAGTTCAGATCCAGTTTTTACATCTCGGGTTTTGAGAACTACTCGTACCTGGCGTGCCGGGATGTTTTAATAGCACTCAGGCTCAGAAATAGAATCACTTGAAGCAGTTTCAAAGCTTTTGTGAATGTTATAATTGAGCTATTCAATATTTCAATAGGATTGCCTGCAGTCAAAAGCACATGGAAATATTGTCCTCCTCTGAGAACCTGGGAGCGGCTGATACCTCCCAAAAAAGATAAAAAATGAGCGCAATGATAACAGATGGAGGATAGTCGGAAACTTGCCAAAGATATTTTTTCTCTAAACGCTCCATTGAAAACTTTTAAAGAATGATCATCTCAATGTGGTTTCAATGAGCCATATTCAAAAATGTTTCTTCTTTTTATTTTAAATGTTACTCATGAGTTTTCTACAATACACCAAATTATTATTATTATTATTATTATTATTATTAGTGACTTCTATGTAAATGTATTGGTGTGTAGTAATGTGTAATAACTAAAGAATTATATTATTATTATAATAATAATAACAATGATAATCTCTTGTTTTGAACTGAATATCTTGAATATTTCTGAACCTTATGTTTGCAAATTAGTTTAATTAGGCACATAATTGTTTACAATATATAATTTTCATCAGTAAATAAAAAATAAATAAATAAATTGAACAATCCTTTTTAAAAAGAAAATTGACAATGCAAATCTTCGCAAATTAAAGGTAAACAAAAATAAGTATTTGACAAGGCAGTAAATGTTGTTTTAAGGTTTGCATGCAATTACTGAAGTAAACACAGAGTACATGCAGAAATATGCATATTATTTCAAATATGCAAATATTTCAAAGCAACAAATTACGTTCTACTACTGCTGTAGAAAACTGTTATGGTTGACTTTTTTTATTGTACTACCTATTGGGTACTGAAGTACCAATACTTTTGAGGTCCCTGAGCGATTATCTGTATTTCACCGTCAAAGTGCCTACACTTCAAATGGCAAAGCATGAGTCTAATTCATTGATGGAGGCATTTCACACTTATTAGGGGATTTGCATGCCTCTGTGTGTCCTCACTGCATGATAAGTCTTTGATTAAGTGAGTTGTATCACCTCATTGCCTGAAATAACCAGCTTTAATACCTGGCAGTGGGATTACTGTGACATGGCCCAGGGCTAATGTGTCTCTTCCTGCTACTTGATTACTGCATTTAGTGGTCTAATGAGACCAAGCCGGCCTTGTGCCGCTCACATTTTATTCATCTGGCTCAGCTATTAAATGAAAATACATTAGCGTTTGTGAGGTGCATAATGGAGAATATTTTCTTTCTGATTCAGGAAGCATGAGTACCCTCAATATCAATTTTTAGAATAATTAATGGCCTCTAAAAATGAATTTAGCATTTAAACCAGTGCCCTAAAGTGAGGGAAAAAAATGGATGCTGAAACATTCTTGAAGGCTAACGTGAAAAAATGACATTAAAACTGACCCTATTTACCTTATGCGATTATTCAATGCATTAAATAAATAAATAAAGTTCTATTTATAATCTGTTTTCAACAGTTTTATTATTATTCTTATTTTTCTTCTTCTTCTTCTTCTTATTATTATTATTAAATACCTTTCATTTCAGTAGTATTAGTGATATGTCTTTATTGATTTAATTTGTAATATTTAAAAATAAATAAATCGATTAATAAATAGAAAGAAAAGAAGCAAATAAATATCTAAATGCAGTTGTTTAATATTTCTTTTTATGAAACAGTATATATTAAATATATAATATTATATACACATTTGTCTGAATATCATATCACATCTACTGTAGGTCTGACTCAGTAGACAAAAAGGCAACCCTCTTGAGCGGTAACTTGTCCTCAAGAGAGTTTTATTAGCTACTCAGCAAATGAGCTGATTGCTGCCACAGCTACTGCCACCAAGAACAAATGGCTGAAAATATCCATGAGCAATGCTCGGTCAAGTGTTGTGTGCGATTATTGGTGAATGCAAATAGGTTTGTTTTCTTTTTTTCAGTTGAATTGACTGCTCAGTACACCGAGAGTGGCCGCAGTTTCTTATAAGATGTACTTAAGCGTGAAATAAATGGAAAGACCGACGCAAGCTGAAGCAACATATATTTACTGAACCTTTATTCAATTTCCACCAGGCACGGAGGGAGTTAGATGGAGGCCGAGCGTGCTCCGAGACGATATTTTAATGGACTGAATGTACCGAGAACTTCATCACTCCATAAAAGCCTAATTCTTCCTGTCACCTTTGCCTGAGATTGTTTTTGGTATACACAAGTGCATGACAGTGCAATGGACTTTCGCCTAGTCAAATTATGCCTGGCTAGATCAGCCATAAATATTCACAATATGAGAAGCCCGTGCCGGTTAACATCCTTCATCAGACCCAGAGGCCTCAACATGCAGTGATATATAGCGCTCTGACAAATGGATAATGCTTTGCAATCAAACTTCATAGACCTATTTACGGAAAATTAGACAGAAAAGTTTACTTTTAATGGCTGTATTAATAGTAATAATAAATAGAATATCGCACGGTCGTCTCACATGATAATTTGATTATGGCTCAGTCCCCATGAATTTTAAATAACTGCTATTGTAGTGCTGTTCAAGTAGATATAAATGAGATCACTTGAACCATTAGCAACACAATTTAGAACATTTAGAAGAGCGTTCACAGCAACAACAATTTAATAGCTTGATGTTGCTAGTGTAAGCTAGAGGAATATCACACAACTCTTAAAAATAAAGGTCCTAAAAGACGATTTTTGGTGTGTTGCCATTTTTGGTTCCCCAAAGAACCTTACAGCGAGCAGCTATTAAAAGAACCATTTTTTTTCTCTTAATGTCAAGAAGATTTGAATAATCTGAACAATCTTTTTTCCACTTATGCAATGAAAAGTTTCCCTTGATATTAAATGGAATCACGGATGCCAATAAAGAACCTTTATTTTTAAGAGTGTAGCCTAAAATGGCACTTAGAAGAACTTATATAGTAATACAAAGAACCTTTTCCACTCACACTTAAAAATAAAGGTTCCAAAATGGGGTTTTTGCAACAATGTCATAGAATAACCTTTTTGATTTTCTAAAGAACCTTTCAGTGAACAGTTCTTAAAATAAATATTTTCTTAGTCTGAAGAACCTCTAAACAACCCTTTGTGCAATGGAAAGGTTCCATGGATGTTAAAAGTTATTCAAAGTGCCAATGAACAATCTTTAGTTCAGATATTCTCCATGGATATTAAAGTGCCCCAATTGTGGGTAATGAAAGGTTCATATTTTGGTTTTGGGAGTCCCCAAAAAAAACACTTACATTGTCTTATAATATAAGACATATATTATAATGCGAAAAGACCAACAAGTGGGCTGGTAATATGCTTGTTTCATGTTGACTCAACATGAAATCGGTTGGGATTCATTTTAAAAACAACTCGTTTCAATAATTATTTTGAGAGACAATAACTTTTTACACTGTGAATTTTCGGATTTAAAACTTTGCAGGATGTTTTCAATCACTTAAGCTGGGTACATACTACACAACTAACGGAAACATTCTAAGACGGACCTCAACACACTTAAAGACCATTACCATCGACTGGAGCAGATTCTAGTCTTTGAACATCAGAGAGGAGCACAAACCTACTGACAGTCTGTCTGCTACACAACACACTTAACGACTGCAGGTCATGATTGGACAAATTCTGCCGAACCAAAAAAAAGCACTCACAAAAACTGCAGTGTCTACACGCTACCCGCTCCCGCTCCGCCACAGACAACACTGCAGAAAACACCAGTGATTTTCCCGTTAAGGTTTGACGTTAAGGTTTGTTTGACTTTTCTAAGTTTGCGCTTAATATAACAGAAAACATTAGCTTTCCTGCTATGTTGGTTAAATAATAAACGCCATAGCAATGTGTCTTGAATATGTTTTGCATTATAAGTCCGATGCTTCTTTCTTTTTGGAATTATTGCTTGAGTAGATGCATTTGTCTTTTCAGTTCCCTTAATTATAACATCTCTAGTGCTATTTTTAAATGTTTAGTCAAGCAATAATATGGTAATTGTTTAATGTATGTCTAAAATCAGGGATTAAAAATGAATTGGTTCTAAGTAAAAACAGTAGGCTACTTTGAAGAATAGAATAAATAGGCTATTCGTTGTTCCAATATTGGTTATGAAGAAAATCCGTTAGCCTAGCATGTTTGTTATTAAGTTAATTTAAAAATCTCCGTAACAAAATTTAAGAAGTTCAAAGTTAAGAAAAACGTTTTATTGGACTGCAGATCGAAATAAAATAATTCTTGATATTCTTTAAAATGAGAAAAATCACTGAAATCATCTAGGCTACTTCCATCGACTTAAAAAAATAATAATAATTTGCAGTGTTGACTTATGAATTAAAAGAAAGACAAGAAATAAATCACAAGAACAATCAAATAATATTCTTGTAATAAAGAAAAAAAAAAAAAAGCAAAATTACAAAATGAATGCTGAATGATGTTTGACAATGAACATATCTCCACTGCATAACCATATACAATCGCAGGTGTCAGTCTCAAATATTAAACATGTTTAAAAAAATCTTTGTGAAAACGATTGGCGACGACTGGTTCTTGAATTCTAAGATTATAATCTTTAGACACCACACACTATGTGATTTTTCTGCTGACTGCAAACAGCGACTGAGCCCAACTGGAACAGACCCAGTCCGACTGGGCACGATCAGCTGCCAGTAATAAACTCCATTCATAATCGGCCTCATAATCGTGTAGTGTGTTCTCGGCTTTAGAGCTGTGTTACACACTGCATGAAAGGTAATTTTCAAAAATCCATAATAGGGGCACTTTAAAGGTTCTTCATGGAACTAAAAATGCCATTGTTTTTAGCCCAAGTGTAGCCTAAAAACTAGTCAATGCTAAAATTAGTTTGATAAACTTTTATTTTTGTCTCTCTGAATCTGAAAGCCAAATTTGTCTGTTAAAGCAAAGACCTAAAAGTCTAAAAGACCAGATTTTCCAGAATGTGTAGTTATTGTATTATTTTAGAAGACAAGTTAAATTAACTACTTTATGCTGATTTAAACTCTGTTTTTTGTATCAAAAAGAATGGCTTGTACAAGAACACAGGTTTGAAATGACATAAGGACATTTTTATTTTTAGGTGACTATTCCTTTGAGTTGCTCAATTTACTCAACTGTTGCATCGCTAATGGTTGGTGTTGCTCATGCCGCCTCAAAATCAAAAACGAACGACTTCCAGTCACTTTGTCGCTGCCGCCGTGAACACCCCTTTAGCGTTTTGCTATAAATGACCTGTGATGTCATCGCAGAGAAATTCCTCATGTTTTTTGATCCATTGAGCTCAAAAGTGCGCAACCAATTGGAAATCTTTCATCTCTCGCTCTTCCGCATGCTTGCACACTCACTGTGCCTTTCGCTCTCAATTCGCTAATGAGTCTCGATGCGACTAACGACCCTTAAAGCACCAGAGAAATATTTGCCGTTTCATGGCAAGTTTCAAGTTCAAAATAATAAAGAGCTTTTGGAAAAATGAAAAAAATACTGTGAAAGCATAAAAACTGGTGAGAGAAAGGCAAATAGTGAGAAAGGGATAAGAAAGATGACACAAAACCAAAAAAAGCACTAAAGCACTGGAGAATAATCAGGCCTTACGATGAACAAAAGCAGCCAGAGGCCTGACAGAGTGAAACAGAGAGACAACAAAAGAGAAATAAGGACCTGCATGTGCATATCCTGGCGTGAAACAGCTGAATCACCCCAGTACTCAACACCCAGTGAGCTACAAGGTCAGCTGCATCGTTTTAGGCTCACTGAGTTGGCAAAATCTACTGTTTAATGCAATCAGAATAGGTGGTGTCTCTCCAGGGTGAACAAGAATTCAAGGGCGGACTTGTACTCGGGTAGATCCTGTTTCAAATGCTGTGGAGGAAGTAGCGTTCTCATTATATCGACAACATGTGAGCAAGAGTGTGGGCAAGAGTATCTTTTGCTACTCTTGCGTTCTGTTTCCATTTTTGTAATTATTCGTCAGTTATGTGGAACAGATGGACAGTTTCAAGAAATAATGGTTACATTTGACACACAGCGTAGCATATAAAAAATCAATTAAAACTGCATCTGTTTTTTTCAGTACAGTGGTGTGAAAAAGTGTTGGCCCCCTTCCTGATTTTTAATTTTTTTGCATGTTTGTCACACTTTAATGTTTCAGATCATCAAACTAATTTAAATATTAATCAAAGACAACACAAGTAAACACAACATGCAGTTTTTGAATGAAGTTTTTTATTATGAAGGGAAAACAAAATCCAAACCCACATGGCCCTGTGTAAAAAAGTGCTTGCCCCCTAAACCTAATAACTGGTTGGGCCACCCTTAGCAGCAACAACTGCAATCAAGCGTTTGCGATAACTTGCAATGAGTCTGTTACAGTGCTGTGGAGGAATTTTGGCCCACTCATCTTGGCAGAATTGTTGTAATTCAGCCACATTGGAGGGTTTTCGAGCATGAACCGCCTTTTTAAGGTCATGCCACAACATCTCAATATGATTCAGGTCAGAACCCAAGTTCGCTTCAGCTTGAGGTCACGAACAGATGGCCGGACATTGTCCTTCAGGATTTTTTGGTAGACAGCTGAATTCATGGTTCCATTTATCAGAGCAAGTCTTCCAGGTCCTGAAGCAGCAAAACAGCCCCAGACCATCACACTACCACCACTATATTTTACTGTTGGTATGATGTTCTTTTTCTGAAATGCTGTGTTACTTTTATGCCAGATGTAATGGGACACACACCTTCCAAAAAGTTCAACTTTTGTCTCGTCAGTCCACAGAGTATTTTTCCCAAATGTCTTGGGGATCATAAAGATGTTTTCTGGCAAAACTGAGACAAGCCTTTATGTTCTTTTTGCTCAGCAGCGGTTTTCGTCTTGGAACGCTGCCATGCAGGCCATTTTTGCCCAGTCTCTTTCTTATGGTGGAGTCATGAACACTGACCTTAACTGAGGCAAGAGAGGCCTGCAGTTAGATGTTGTTGTGGGGTGTTTTGTGACCTCTTGGGCGAGTCGTCGCTGCGCTCTTGGGGCAATTTTGGACGGCCTGCCACTCCTGGGAAGGTTCACCGCTGTTCCATGTTTTGGCCATTTGTGGATAATGGCTCTCACTGTGGTTCACTGGAGTCCCAAAGCTTTAGAAATGGCTTTATAACCTTTTCTAGACTGATAGATCTCAATTACTTTCTTTCTCATTTGTTCCTGAATTTCTTTGGATCTCAACATGATGTGTAGCTTTTGGGGATCTTTTGGTCTACTTCACTTTGTCAGGCAGGTCCTATTTAAGTGATTTCTTGATTGCGAACAGGTGTGGGTGTGGCTAGAGAAACTGATCTCAGGTATGATAAACCACAGTTATGTTTTAACGGGGGGGGGGGGGGGGGGGGGCTGTGTGAAACACTTTTTTCACTTCATTTCAAAACTGCATGTTGTGTTTACTTGTGTTATCTTTGATTAATATTCCAGTATATATTCCTATTCGGTTTCTAAATTTAAACCGAATTTGAATTGAGTTAGCAGAGAGAAACTAAAACTGAAACTCAAATTTGAATTTAAAGGGATAGTAAAAACTGTCATTTACTCACCCTCAAGTTGTTCAAAATCTTTATGAGTTTTTCTCTTCAAGAAGGTATTTTCCATATATGGAAATAATACCAACATTCTTCAAAATATATTTTATGTTCAACAGAAGAAAGAAGCTCATACAGGTTTGGAAGAATTGGAGAGTGAGTAAATGATGACATAATTATCATTTTGGGGTGATCTCTTTAATGCAGAATTACAATGCACCTGATATTCCAATAAGTGTATTTATTTTTTTAAATAATAAGGAAAATTTGTCATTTGAAACTTTGAATGTTGGCTTGGCAGCCTTGTTTTAAAGATAAAAACATACAATCTTAAAGTGTAAAGGTTTTATAGGAATGAACATAAATGTTATGGTTTTGTACACTATTATAGGATTTCATCACCACGTACAAATTATTTTTGTAATAAAAATGTGTTGTTCCTACAGTATATCTGGGTTTGCCAATGACTTAAGGTAAAGATAATGGTTAAACAGATAGTTTAGCCAAATAAATTTACTCTAAACCTGTGTCACTGTGTTTAGGTGGAACACAAAAGGAAATGTTTTTAAAACAACATTGACTTGTTCATTGTATGGAGACAAAAAAGACACTTTTTAAAATATATTTTGCGCTACAGAAGAATATCATACAGGTTTGCAATGACATGAGGATGAGTAAATGATGACAATTTTCATTTTTGCAGAATTTGTAATGACTGTTAATGACAGAGGAATTCAGAATCAAAATCCTCAGATAACTTACTGCAGGTGTTGTTTTTGTCAAATGTGAAGAGACATCACAATCATACATTTTAGTGTTGACAGCTGAGAAAACAAAAAAATTTTAGGGGGCTGAAGCAGCTTTTATTTTAAATAGGACCCAGGCTTGTGTTGAATTCTCTTGCACTAGTACTGCATCTAGCTTTTTAATGCAAGAACGTATCCTGCTGAAGGCCAAATGTGTATGAGTGCCACAAAAATATAAATAAATATTTATGGTACAGCCACATGAATATCTGATATAGATTAATAATGGCTCGCTTTGCTGGTGGACACTCCTGAAATACATCATGTAGGTTTTTTTTTTATTTATTTATTTATTTTTTTAAATGTAGGTTTCATCAAACTTGCAGATTATATATTTCATGAGGACAAGATAAGGCAGGTTCAGACTAGATACAAACCCCAGACAGGTGGCCGTTCATTTTACTCCTAATTAATTAGTAAACATAGTAAGGGGGCAAAGGACCTTCATATGTACTCAAGTAGTGTATTAATTAAAGCAGATAGCAGACTGCCTAAAGACACTTCATTTGTCTTTGTCACTTAGAATGTTCTTTACTGGAGACTTTAAACCAACACTGCATAAAGAATGACCCAGACCGAGAGGAAATCTTGCAATATCACTTACACTAACAGCATGCAAATGTGATGAAATAGATGTTCAATAGGGTTGTGCGCCATTTTGCTTTGACCTGAAAATATATTTTATTAAAATTTTGAATTGAGTAGAAATTTGAAATGAAATCAGGTAGCAAATATGTTTTTCAAACATGACATTTTTTAACAAGATTAAAAGTTCATCAAGACAAACATTTAATGTTGGTTTGACAGGCTTGTAAGAACATTTTGAAAAAAAAAACAACTTAAAATTGACGGTTTAGAGATGTTATTTACAGAGAGAATTACAGATTGAACAAGAAGAATGATAGAACCACAAAATGATAGAATGACAGACAGACAGACAGATAGATACACATACATACAGGCAATTAGAACAATATAAGATAGAACGACAGATGATAGAATGATATAAAGAGAATGACAGGGAAGTCGTTGTCTAATGGTTAGAGAGTCGGACTCGTAATCCAAAGGTTGCGGCTTCGAGTCTCGGGCTGGCAGGAATTGTAGGTGGGGGGAGTGAATGTGCAGCGCTCTCTCCACATTCAGTACCACGACTGAGATGCCCTTGAGCAAGGCACTGAACCCGCCGCAGCATAAATAGCTGCCCACGTCATTTTCACTTTCACTTTCAGAATGAACAAACGACATATAGATAGATAGATAGATAGATAGATAGATAGATAGATGAAAAATGACATTATCACATGAGCACAAGCTTCTCCTTTCTTTTACACCTTCTAAAGTGACACTAACCAGTGTTTTTGCTAGTCAGGTGGTTAACATTGTTCACACCTTGCACTGTATAGCCTAGAATGACCCCAGCAACTGACCTAAACACCAAGAAAAGCACATCAAAGCGCTGGAGAAAGTTGGGGCTGGTCGATACCGGCGTAGAGAGTGGGTAATGTATGGCATCCATTCTGAACTCCCCTTGCCTGTCATGCAGTGTTGGTGACAAATCGTTGGTGACATATCGCCACATCCAGGTGCAGAGAGTATTCTTATCATGAGCTGACACCTCTGGCCAGCATGTTTTGTTCATCTGTTCGAGTTCATCCTTGAAGAAAATGATATATTAATGACACGTCCCCCTGGAGGTCGTCTATGCCTCTGGTTCTGTTTCAGAAAAAAAAAGACTTTAGCAAAATCTTTAGTGTTTGCTCTCAAGTACTTCCAGTGTTATTGTAAAAGCAGTGGGTTTTTTTGTACACAAACTCAGCGATATATCCGTTTATGTCTGCGTATTTATATAGTGATGGATTAATGTGCATGCGGGATATCTCCTACACATTTCCTTCTGCAAACTATATTAAAAGACACTTTATTTTCTCCAAGCAATCCAACTTTTTATTATTTTCATGGATTTGTTTGAGCTCATTATTTTGAGTTCGTAATGGAACAACTTCGCCTTGTCTCATGGTAATTCATTATCCGTAGTGTGGACCTGTTTTTCATAGCAGAGAAATTAAATTGTAGTCTGTTTGAATGAAGCAGCTCATGTTTGTTGTACGAGTACGTGTGAGTGTGTTGTGAAATAGGGACGAGTCATGCGTATATTGAGGATATAATCAATATATGATTGATTTTTCATTCCCACTCTCAAACATGCTAAAGAAATTATGAATCGCTGTAGGTTATTTGTTCTCTGGTAATGAGCACCGGCCAACATGAAACCATCTATAGACTGATAATATCTTCGATAAGCTGATTTCTTGCTCTTTTTCTCAGAAACAGACTATTAAATTGGCAGTAAAATATATAATATAAAATGGAAAATTCAAAAGTATGACGCCACTAGTCAAAATGCAATTTTGCAATTGTGTAAATCTGACGTTTGTATGAAGGAGCTAAATGGTCATTGTAATAAATTCATAAAAATGCTGAATATATATATAGTATTAAAACTAATGCTTTATATGTAATTAATATTTCCAGAAATGTATTTATTTATTTATCTATCTCTGGAAATAATACGTATTATGATTTTGAAACAATGAAATATATTACTTTAAACTGTAACTCAATAATTATAATTAATATAATAATAAAAATATATATATATATATTTAAATTAAATAATTAAATATAAATCATATTTAAATCCTAGATTTTAATTTTGTCTTGAACCTTCTTACCCCACTGTATATTGGCATCTTTTTACTTTTCTTGAGTTTCCCTAGACTCCCTGTTATCTGTTCCCCAGTAATGTTGAGACATAATTCATTCGGGGTAAAATGGTAAATCCATTTAGAGCTTTAAATAATTAATCAGACCTTTCTCCAAGTTACAATCCTTCATTATTTATGCAAAATGCTTATTGGACCATAGCACATTTGCTGCACTCTGTAATTACTTGTGGAGTACCTTAACGTGTTTACTTTATATAGATTATAACCCTATTGCCCAAAAGCAAGCAATTCCACGAGCAACCCTGAATAGAAGCTAATATTGTATAAACGTAAGAAGTAGTGATCTCATAAAACACAATTTTTCACTCTGTCTATGGTGCCTGAACGTGTAACTTCACACACTGTAATGGTATCTCAGTTAGAAATACAATGCGATACAACACAATAGCCTTTCATTACTTCACACTAGTTTGCACACCATTAAGTGTGGACCAAAGGAAAACGTCCCTTTGTAAACTCTTCCTTTGTGCACAAAAAATGAACAATAAACTGAAAAAGGTCAAAGAACAGCTCAAAATTTATTCTTCCACATCACCTGTAAAAGAACCATTATCAGGCATTCCCTTTTTCGACAAATCCAAGAGACTGAAAAGCTTTTCAATCTATTGTGTTCACCACCGCCATTGAAATTGTCTGCCTGTGTCTTGACCTTGGCCTCTAGTTACAACATCACTTGGTTCTGTCGAAACCCTCTCCGCTAGCAATACTATAGACCACATTTTCCAGATTTAATGATGTTATTCATTTTGCAAAACAATTTTTCATGTGTAACTCTCACAAGTAAGCTGTTAAACTTAACAATCGATCAATGGATTATGAACGACATTCATTATGCCTGTGTTTATATATCTAATCAAATTATGATAAAAACGAATTATGTAATAATTTAGCAATAACACATATATTGAAAGGTTAGACTTACTTAATATTCATCCATCCAAACACTTTATCAAAATGATCCAATTACCATAAATAATTATCTGATAAAAACAAATGATGTAATAATTTAGCAATAAAACATATATTGAAAGGTTAGAATTACTTAATATCCATGAATACATTCACACAAACACTTTATAAAAATGATCAAATTAGCAAACATAATTATTTGATAAAAAAACTAATTCTGTAATAATTTGGCAATAACATCTATTGAAAGGTTAGTATTACTTAATATCCATCTACAAATAGTTATAGAGTTGTAACTTTTTAGTTTTAGTTACTTTTTCTTATTTGTAAGTCGCTTTGGACAAAAGCGTCTGCTAAATGACAAAAGTAAAAAAGTAAAGAGTGTAAAGACCATCGACTCTACCGTGCGACTCCACCGGGCAGGGACACCGGCAAGAGATAGTAGTATCGCTTTTTATTTAATTTTTTAATTTATATGTTTATTATTGAAATGCTGTTATATGCATGTGTCAATTTTATTTAATTTCTTTATTTTCTTAAATATGTGGGTATATAGTATTTATAGAGTTGTAACTTTTTAGTTTTAGTTACTTTTTCTTATTTGTAAGTCGCTTTGGACAAACAAAGCTTTTGTACTTTACAGTAAAGTAAGTAAGTAAAGTACAAAAATTGAGAAATATTAAAAAAAGATCAAATATATGGTGCAGTTTTCTGCATGAAACAATGAAACAAACAAACAGTATTTCAAAATTATCGTTAGTACTGAGTTTGTTCTGTCTGACTGGGAAAACCACTTGAATTTTAAATAAAACAAATCTTTAACCAGTGTTTACTTATCATTTAGTCATTTAGCAGACGCTTTTATCCAAAGCGACTTACAAATGAGGACAACAAAAGCAATTAGCTGGAGTATTAAAACAACTAAAACCCGATCCAAAACTAAAAGATAAAACTTTTTAAATACTATATATACACATAAAAAAATAAAGAAATAAAGAAATTAAATAAAAATGACAAATGCAACTAAATTTCAAAACATAACATTTAAATGAAAACAAAAAAAATAAAGCTAAAATCAATTCAAAATATTACAGAACAAATGGTATAAAGGTATCTGCACACTGAGTCCGAAATTTTCGCATGTGTTTTTTCGTATTCGTAATCCTAAAAATTTGTCACGCACACAAACCTTGCACATGAGTTCGATGCATATTAATTAATCCGTTGGGAAAAATTTTGCAAAACAGTAGCCTACTAAATGGAATCTTCAACCCTTGAGGATGATTTTGTTGTCCTCTCGCTTCTTAAAAAAAAAAAAGAAAAATAAATTAAATATTGGGTCCA
The DNA here is from genome assembly GCF_936440315.1 of Barbus barbus. Lineage (NCBI taxonomy): Eukaryota > Metazoa > Chordata > Actinopteri > Cypriniformes > Cyprinidae > Barbus > Barbus barbus. Next base: position 23,631,055 of record NC_136716.1, read on the forward strand.
TCCAATCCTGAGATATAGAGAGGACTTTGAGTTCCCCTTCCTTTAGGAGCATCGGGATTATCACGGGCGATTCAAAATTTACTTCAGGATGTCAGTGGCTCAGTTTGATGCTTTGCTAGCGATACAAGAGCCACATATTAAAAAGAAGACCACCAATTTCTGTGAACTCATTATGCAAAGATCTATATACAGTGCTTTGTGCTGCGAGGCGAAGTGGATGAATTTGACAATCGCCATTCTGGATTTTGGCGTTCGTTTGTACATTGGCTCTGATCTGTCAAAACATCTCTCAAAATGCTTGCTACGGATGCAAAAGACTGAAAAAATCAGTCCGAAATTTTCGCATGCGTTTTTTCGTATTCCCCACCCTTTCCTATCAATATGCATGCTACGGATGCGAAACCTGATCCCAAATTTTTTTTGACAGACGAAAGTTTTGGAGGCAATGTGCAAACGTGATTGACACAACATGAGGTCGTATTTATTTTTTAACGTGCGAAAATTTTGGATGACATTTTCTGACTCAGTGTGCAATGGCCTTAAGAGTATAATAATGATTCTAACATAACACTAAAGGCCATTGCACACTGAGTCCAAAATGTTTGCATGCGTTTTTCAATTTTTTCGTATTCCTCATCCTTTCCTATCGAAATGCATGCTACGGATGCGAAAAATCTGAAAATTTAAACTTATCCGAATTGTTTTTGACGGACGAAAGTTTCAAGGCAGTGTGCAAACATGATTGACACAACATGAGGTCGTATTTATTTTTTAACGTGCAAAAATTTGGGATGAAAATTTTGGGCTTAGTGTGCAGTGACCTTCAGCCAAGCACCAAAAAAACAATTACATATATGTGTATGTACAACCACACACACACACATACAGTCGTGGTCAGAATTATTGGCACCCTTGGTAAATATGATCAAAGAAGGCTGTGAAAATTAATCTGCATTGTCAATCCTTTTGATCTTTTATTTAAAACATTCACAAAAATCTAACCTTTCATAGGATATTAAGAATTTAAAATGGGGGGAAATATCATTATGAAATAAATGTTTTTCTCTAATTCACATTGGCCACAATTAACGTTTAACATAAATTTTCTCCTATAATGCCTGATGAGGTTAGAGAACACCCGATAAGAGTTCAGAGACCATTCCTTTATCCAGAATCCCTCCAGATACTTCGGATTCAGAGCTCCATGACGGTATTTCTTCTCTTCAGTTCACCTCACTCATTTTCTACAGGGTTCAGGTCAGAGGACTGGAATGGCCAGCAGAAGCTTGGTTTTGTGCTCAGTGACCCATTTTTGTGTTGTTTTTAAGGTTTGTGTTTGGATTATTGTACGGTTGGACAATCCAAACATGGCCCATTATAAGATTTCTTCACAGAGTCAGTCACTGGTTGATTTTTTTTATCTGTTGGTATTTGATAGAATCCATGATGCCATTTGTCTAAACAAGATATCCAGGACCTCCAGCAGAAATATAGGCCCGCAACATCAAAAATACAGCAGTATATTTCATTGTACACATGGGGTACTTTTTTATCCCTGTGGTCACCAAACCCATCTTGAGTGTTTGCTGCTAAAAAGCTCATTTTTTAGTTTCATCTGACCATAGAAGTCAGTCCAATTTGAAGTTCCAGTCGTGTCTGATAACTGAATATGCTGGAGTTTGTTTTTGGATGAGCTAGGATCATTTTTCTTGAAACCCTCCCAAACAACATGTGATGATGTAGGTGCGGTTTGTCAATTTGTTTTTAAGGTTTTCTGACCCCGAGACGCAACTATTTTCTGCAATTATCCAGCTGAGGTCCTTGGATATACTTTAGCCACTCAAACTCTCCTTCTCACTTTGCATTAGGACGATATAGACACACGTCATCTTCCAGGCAGTTTCGTAACATTTTCACATTGTGATGGATTCAAGTTTGTTCTCATTGTGATGGATGATTAAGGGAATTTGGGCTTTGTTTTCCCTCCTATTTATATTTCTGTGAAACAGGGAGCCATGGCTGGATAATTTCATGTTCATAATCTCCCTGGAGTGCTCAAAATTGTGAATATGAATGGAAATATACTTCAGAGATATTTTACTCATAAGAATTTCTAGGGCTGCCAATAATTGTCCAACGTGTATTTGAGAAAAAAACAACAACATTTATTTCATAATGAGATTTCCCCCCATTTTCAATTGTTTTAGTTCAATGAAAGGTTAGATTATTATTATTATTTTATCAAAAGGATTAATAATGCAGGTTTATTAATATATATATATATATATATATATATATATATATATATATATATATATATATATTAGACATTTATAAATTCAATATATATTATTTATTTTACCTGCATAAATAATATATAAAAAAAACTCTGCATCTTCTATTTCTGAAAACATTTATAACGAGTGGTTCCTTGCATTATTCCTACAGCAAAACGTGTGATTAGTAACAAAAACTTGTAAAATACATTTTAATGGGCATAATTGAGTGTGAAAATAACCGAAGGATATACAGTCAAACCAAACAATATTCAGAGACCACATATCATTTTTGATATATTGTTTACGAGTGGGTGCAGGACACTATAGTTAATTTATGTTAGTGAGGATAGCAAAATAAAGTAAACTGTGACATATTATACCCAAAAATTCGTCATACAGTGGACTACCAATACAACTGATACAAATTTAGAGCCAAAAATTATTCAGACCGAGTCTGCGAAAAATTGAAGTTCAGGTATGCATGAACCTGGTTGACAGCATGCCCAGGAGACTACAGGCTGTCATTAAGGCTAAGAGTGGCCCAACAAAGTATTGATAGTTGTGTATATATTGTCATACTAACAGCTGTCTGAATAATTTTTGGTTGATTGTGTTCCATTACATAGCTTAACTTTCTATCAAAGTTATCTGACATTATAAAGCTGAATTTGTTCTGACATAGTTTAACTCTGAGTTCCTGTCATATTTTATTACCATTTTCTAAACAATAGCGAATAAACTGTGATAATGTGAGAAATGTTGAAGGTGTCTGAATAAATTTTGGTTTGACTGTATATATTTAATAAATGGACATTATAATATAAACATTATACATACTCTTTTGGTTTCTGTACCCAATATTTAAAAAATGTACAAATACAATGAAAATATCGGTATCGGTACTCGGTATCGGCAAGTACCAAAAATAAAAGTATCGGTATCGGGCGAGTACTGGAAAAAGTGGTATCAGTGCATCCTTAATTATTTCATTTCCATTTAGTTTGTTGAAGTACTAAAATAACTCAAATTAAATAAAACTAAAACTTAATAAAAAAACCTATATGGACAAAAAAAAGCAAAAAATATAAATAAAAAAAAAGACTTAACTGCAAATAATTGGCTACATGCCATTGTTAACCTTTAATTTGTTCAAATTTATATAGATATTTAATTTTATAAAATACTGCAGTCTGTTCAACAACACATAAGCACAGGTTAATCTCTTCAGAACAGTTTTATATGAATATAGCAAATGTTCCCATTAAAACCCACAGCCAAGCCATCATGCACCATTGAGGAAACAGTTCCCAGACGCCCCAAGTGCAGTCAGCATCTATGTGGTCTACATCAACTCCTTAGGGCTACACATGCCCCAACAATGAGCAACATTATGCAGAGACAAGCGAACTGCTCATTAAAGAAAGTTCAGCGTTCTACGCATGTCAGTCATGCTACGGCTTTGCCTGCGAGCACAACATGCTAATTGGCTTCTCTCTACACCAAACCATAAACAGAAAGTGGACTATAAATTGGCTGAATCAGATCAGCTATGAATCACTGTTATTGAACATATGACTATTGTAAGCAGTTAAATGCAGGCTGGTGGTGGTCTGAGTTCAGGGATGAGTATGATTTATGCTGACTGTAGGAGATTCTGCCTTATAAGCAATATGACTGTTGCCTAGAGAAAAAAAAAATAGAAGCAATACGGACTGTATACCCTACATAATGACATGTAATGAGTAGTTCACTGTAATAAATACAGTAGTGTACTAAATGTAGTTTAATCTGAATCTGAATCCATAGAATCCCATGCTGATGTTGAGATATAAATTAATTTAATCTTTTTATATATATATATATATATATATATATGAGTTTGTTATACAGTAAGTTTGGAATCAGGAATCTTTTTTTGTTTTGTTTTTTTTTGTTTTTTTTAGAGAATTAACATTTAGATTCAGCAATGACACATTAAATTGATCAAGTGACAAGACTTTTACCTTGATATTAAAAAATGTTCTTTTGAACTTTGTTCATCAAATATGTATCATGGTTCCATGAAAAGGGTTTAGTTAAAAATTTATTTATTTATCGGTGATAAATAAATCTCACTTGAGCAACAAATCAGCATATTTGAATGATTTAATGATGCTGAAAATTTAGCTTTGCATCACAGGAATAAATAAGATTTTAAAATGTTTCAAAAAATAAATAAAAAAATAAGATGAATAGTATTTCACAAAATTACTGTTGCAGCCTTGGTGAGCACAAGAAAATAAAATAAATAAAATCTTACCAGCCTCAAACTTTTATATTTTAGCACTTCTCAACCTACATTAATAAATGTAAATATGTTGTAAATTGTTGTATGTTGTAATATGTTATAAAAAAAAAGAAAGTTGTGATACCTATTGAATTAACTAACATTAACAAATTCAACCTTTTGAGGTTCAATACTGAAAAGTATTACAAATGACTATTTTAGCAGTTTTAGTGATTGACCGCAAAACCCACCCTCCTTAGTTACTGTTGCTATGTCCAACAAGCCATGCCGCTCTCACACTACACATTACGTTCTCATGTAGTACAAAAAATAAATAACAAATAAAAAAAATCAAATAACACGGAGCAAAGAGGAAACTGACAACACATCGACAGACAAGACAGAGCAGGATACTTCTGGAATGAAACAAGGACTCAGCTTTAAAATGTTGTCTTTTAAGTAATTCAAACAATACATACAGTTTTGTGGCTCTTTAATGTGTCATGACAGATTGCTATATTGCCTCAGTTGAACCCATCATACTTTCATATTTACTTTATGCACGAAAGAAACATGAATGAACATCATAACGTACTTTATTTCAACCACAGAAAGATGTCAATACACAAAAGTTTTCAACTTTAAGTCCACCAAAGTTAATCTACTCTCCTGTCTGATTTGTTTTTCGGGCAAGATGACGGATTCGGTGTTATGATTGGTCAGATCACCTGTCAATCAAGCTCTTTGTGAACGGTCAATTACTACGTTAATAAAAACGAACAAAATGCATTTTTAAAAAGATGTAATGGTTGGTGGTGTTCTGCACCACCAACTTTTACAAATGGAATTGCAAAATAATAACTGTAAACTCACCTTTAGTTGAGCAAATATTGCAGACAAACAAAGATGTTTCGATAGTGCCACTATGTTCAAAACACTTTCCAGGGAAATCTATTAAACCTCATTTCTACTCATTATCTTCTTATAGCTTGAAACATTGATTTTTTTTTTTTTTTCATAAAAACAATGAAACACCTTTAAACACAGACACAGCCAGTCACACTGCAACCCTTACTATACACAGAAAACGCAATGGCCTGAGTCTGACTTGTGATTGATTCAGTACATCAGAGTCACTTATTTGCAAGACAGACTGCAAGCAACCGGCAAGGACAACAAAATACAGCATTGTGTATTCTATTTATTGTCTGGGGTGTTCTTCTCTCATCATATTAATTGCATACTGCATGTTCACAACTCACAGTTTCTCAAAGAAGTGCTATAGCTACTATATGAGTAGCAGGTTATCACAATACTGCATTTTATTTTATTTACTCAATTTATTATAAACCAAAGAGTGTAGGCGCTCAAGGACTTGAGCATCCTGAAAGCTGTTTCTTCCTGGTTCTCGTATCTTTCCCAGCACAATCATATCTCTGTGCAAAGCTGCCAGCGGTATTGTCGGTGTATTTACAAGAGTGTGTGAGTGGGAATGCTTGACACCTAGAGCTAAGTGAATGCCATGTCACTCATTCTAACAGCTGGCCAGAGCAAAGATTGATGGCCAGGGCGGCTGGAAGTGGATAAAATGAAGCTTTTTACCACCACCGGTCCGTATCTTCCTCTACAGACCCATCTGCAGTGAACTTACGGGGCTCCGCCAGGTTTTGTTCCTTCGCTAGCTCACGAGACTTGGCCGCTGACACAGACAGGAACACCAGCTTGAAGCATCGCTGTTATTTTTCAGCCTGTCAGATGACACAGAGCAATGAAGGATGAGAAACACTGTGTTAATTTGGGAGTCTGAATGGTACATCTGGGAACGAAGACATGTGATTTTGGGGCAGCGAGAGGCAGTGCTCTCAGATCAATGCTTTGACACCACTTCGCCCACCTGAATTGTGTCCTAACAATAGAGCGTCTGCCGTCGAGTCTCCGCATCGATACAAATGTATTTTAAGCTTGTTAAAGGGTATTAAGAAACACATGAGCGCGCTCAAATGCACACAGTCGACCGAGAAAGAGCGGTAGGAAGAGAAAATGTGGGTTTTTCATGTCCCAAAGGATGGTATGATGGATTGGCGCTCTTGTCGTGAGTGTTTTTGCTCATTTAACACAAATCCCTGTTCTCGAATTGAGATGCTTCATCGAGGCCCTTGTGGCACGTTAACCCAGTAGACCGTCATCACCTTTATCGAAAACCAGCAAAAAATTATGCTCCCATTTGGAAAGGGAGGAGGAAAAACACAAAGTGTGTGTCTACGGGTTGAATTCAAGCGCTTTGGAGAAGAGAGCCAATCAAAATTTGCATTTAGATTAGAGTTGCAATGAAAAAAAATGGGGCGATGAATCTTGCTGAGGTAAAACAAGGACTAATTTTCTTGTTTGCCAAATAAAAACATACAGCCTGCACAGTGAGTTGAAAATATTTATATGACTTGGTTTTACGAGGAACTGTAATTACCAGATATTGCAGTATTTAACTGATAATGGCTGTGTGGTAAATGCAAACAGACGAGAGACATAAATTATATTTCATTCAGATAAATTCAAAAGAAAGTGCTCCGTACTACAAGATAAGCTTAGCCACGTTTTAAAGAGGGATGGTTCATCCAAAAATAAAACTTTTGACATTTTACTCACTCGGTCAAATCCTGTTTTGTATAGAACACAGAAGCAAAAATTATGATTAATCTTTGCACAGCTATTTTCCACACAACATTTAAATAATTATTCAAGGCTTATTTTCTTCTCTGGCAGAGCTCTGGAATCTATTTACAATTGCTTTCAGATTTATTTTTTATTTTTTAATATGCGTTTTAGCAATGCCAAAGTCATAGGTCTTTATTCCTATGAAATGCATGAACTGATAAAATGCATGACTCAAATGCAATATAACAATGTAATTTATTTATAATTAAATATATAATATATATAAATATCTATTCAATGAAATAAACTAAATATACATGCATTTTTTGAGCTGCATGAAGATACTTGAAAAATGGTGTTCCATGATTAAAAAAGGTAAATACAACAATATAAATCAAGTAAATGAATAGATTAATAAAAGTATTAAGGGTGAGTAAATAATGAAAGTTACTACCTGTTCTTGTCATCATTGAAAACCTTATAAATGGCCTCTACTAAGAAACAAACCCAGTCAAAAAGCCCTGAATGTTCATTTATACAGGCTATATTAGACCTAGAAGTCAAATAGATAAAGATGACAAGTTTAATATTTGTATCTGAGGTTTTTCCATTCACTGTCACAAGAAAAGCTCATTTGTTTTCATAGCGCCCAACCCTCAGCCCGATCCAGCCGTTCAAATCATCCGAGACCCCAAACTAACAAAGGTAGTTAATTAAACAGGCTGAATTTTAGGACACACGGACACACGACTGGATGATCTCGTAAAATTGAACAATAAATCTAATAACCAAATGCCACACACAGAAACAATGAGCTTAATTCTCTGGCTTCCTCCATCCATTCCGTTATTCACTTATAGATAAGCACAACTGAAAATAGCAAGTATTTCTTTCAGAGACAGACACTCTCATTTTCATCACCAGATGTGTGTGTGCAGACTTGTTGCTATTCTCACAGCCATAATGGCAATCATCTGACTGTCAGCAGATATCAGTCCCAATTCAGGGTTGATGAAGATACAATTCACCCAGAGCCCCTCAGAGAACAAAAGTACAATGCGATACTCCAATGGGCCATATTTAAGAGCCACTGCTAACTGCTCTCAATTTGACGCCTCGGCACATTTATTTACTCACACACCTCTGAAATACAAATTCAATCAGCTTTTTTTATGAGCGCCCTAGAAAAAGCGCTTGTTGCAGCCACAGGAGGGAATAGAGAGATGTGTGCTGTTTTCTTTTCCCCTCATTCTTCATAATCATGCAAATCAGATCAGGGCAATACGAATGCTAAAGAGTATCATGGGGTCTCCCCATGGCCCCTGAGGATGGGCATCTGGGGCTGTTTTCATAAGCATTTTATTTAGATTGTGACCTTAAGTCATACAATAAACAGGCTATCATTATTAACTCTCTATTTATGCGTTTGCCCCATGCACTTGGATTTCTCATTGCACATCAATAAATATCTCAAACACCTCCGGTTTATGCTCGTAAGGCTTTCCGTAAAAATGTCCCACTCTGCATTGCTTGGAATTATAGAAATGCGAAGTAGAGTCCAAGAAGAACCTGTGAAACATTAATTATATTAGAGATATGCCAGCATCTGTGAAAGGTTGCACTGAAAACACCATAAAAATAGCACCGAATGTGTAGTAATCTGAATTTATGCAGGCCCAAAAGTGCCAAGAACAACCAATAAAAAACAAGAAAATTGCCAAGAATTAGGATCTTTGTATTTGAATTGCACATAAAAAGTTTGCTCCATTTGGATTACAAAGTTTTAACATAAACTAATAAACAATGTTATGCATATATTAAATGCATAAATTGAAACGGGTTTCTGCACAAAACAAACAGATAAATAAAATAAATACATATTTGCATCTATTTGTTTTTATTTAAATAATCACATTTTCAAAATGCATTTATTCAAATTCTTGATTCAGTTCATTGTAAATTCATTTAAAAGTGTTAAGTTAAAAGTATGAACATGGTAAAAAAAATATGACTAGCTGTGAGAAATATCAGTTAGTTAAAATGTATGAGAATTCATCATTCATCAAAGAATCAAAGAAAAAAGTATCACAGATTCCAAACAAACAATATTAAGCAGCACAACAGTTTCAACACTCATAATAAATCAGCATATTAGAATGATTTCAGAAGGATCATGTGACACTGAAGACTGGAGTAATGATGCTGAAAATTCAGCGCTGTGTCACAGAAATAAATTCTGTTTTAAAGCAATTTAAAATAGGAAACCAATATTACAAATTGCAATAAGATTTCACAATATTACAGTTTTTTCTGTATTTTTGATTGGATAAATACAGCCTTGATGAGCAGATGAGACTCCCTTAAAAAAACATAAAAAATCTTACTGATATATATATATATATATGTATGTGTGTGTGTGTGTGTGTGTGTGTGTGTTTCATGTCTAAGGTGTGTAATCCAAATGGACAGGACATGTATATGCAATTCATACATAAATCTTAAAATAAGGTCCAGTGAATATAAAGATGCCTGCTGAGATCAGCTAAACCTGCTCTTTACAAAGAAATCTAGCCTCAAACAAACCTCTGCTGCCACTAACCGGGCTAATGTTGCCAGATCCAGTGATTAGTTGTTCCTCCTGTCTGTGTGCACTTATATAAATAAAAAGCCGGCTTTCTTTGAATCATTTCTCAAGATCTGAAAATAAAGTGAAGTGACATACGGCCAAGTATGATGACCCATACTCGGAATTCGGGCTCTGCATTTAACCCATCCAACATGCACACACACAGCAGTGAACACACACACCCGGAGCAGTGGGCAGCTATTTATGCTGCGGCGCCCGGGGAGCAGTTGGGGGTTCGGTGCCTTGCTCAAGGGCACCTCATTCGTGGTATTGAGGGTGGAGAGAGCGCTGGACATTCACTCCCCCCACCTACAATCCCGGCCCGAGACTCGAACCCGCAACCTTTGGATTATGAGTATGACTCTCTAACCATTAGGCCACGACTTCCCACATAAAAAAGGACATGCAAAAGTATCCATTTACCATGAGATCCATTAACTGCTCAAGGTAAAGTGGATGGGATATAGGCCTAATTGAGATATAATAGGTTGCCATTGATATAACCATTTGAGCATGGCGAGCTATTATGGAATATCTGATTGCAAAGTAGTTGTTTCTAAAAGCAGAGCAGTTGATTCTGACAGAAGTCAGACTTCTATATTTAACCTTAAATAGATGCATTTGTGATTGATGCTGCAGTATCATATCACCTTCCAGAATAAGAATGAAGAGTTGTGTCAGATTTAGTGACAGAACCAGCATATGAATGAATTTATACAAACCCAGTTTCAAGTAAATTATTGACAGAAATGCTAAAATGTGACAAACCTTGCACAGATAATAATCACGAAACCAAAATGTGGTATCAAATATTGATTTAGCAACACAAGTGATGGACATATCTATACTTCCCCAGCACTTCCCATACTGTTCATGAGAAAATACAATTTATAAATTAACTTTGAAACGAACAGAAAAATAATAAAAACATCAATTATAAAAAATATATACATTTTATTTATTTAACATTTAATTTTTAATAATTTATTTACAATATTTGATAATCTGATTTATTACGCAAAAAACAGCAACATATGTCCAGTAAAAAGACCAGATGATAACAGACATCAGCAATTGAAAAAGCCTGCTCTCTCAAATTCACAAAATTAAATGTAGCTTTTTCCATCACTTAAAATTAATGTTCTGTCATTTGCTAAACGGGATTTAAAAAAAAAATACGACTGGCATCATTTTTTCAGATGAAGTAGTTTGTTACGGTAGAAGATGACTCATCTTAGTTACTGCCAAGAGATTATTTGCTGGAAGTAATCAGTCAAAAACTCAGAGAAGTCAGGTTAAATCACTGTTTTGACAATTGTACCTGCAGTTTCACACAATTACGGAACCCAATCATTCTGCAAATGTAATAACAACAACTGAAGACCTCAGTATGGAGTCTATAGGTGTCTGCCAAGGACTCCAACCCATTGGGACCAAATGGAAAACACAATGATTCAGAATGAGTGTTTCCATTAAGTAAAGTGTTGCAAATTAACAATTATCATTTGCTTGGAAAGTGCTCGTATGGGAGAGCAGGAGTGGAACAGTGCTTTCCAGTCAGCCTAATGAAGCTTCTCGTTTAACAGGAATCAAATGTAGCAAGAGGGAGAATTAGGCATGCCAGTGATTTATTGGCTCTGAAGATTTCATTTCCTTCTCTCTAATAAAAGTTTTCAACAAGGGACACTTACACAGTAAAAAAAAAAAAAGCAGTTACTTTTTCATCCTCCCTCACACAGAAGTTCCCTACGCTGTTCACTTTTCTGAACACACTGAAAAAAAAATTAAAGCGACCACGCAAACATGAATTGGCTCCATCTGCGATATTACTGTAGATGAAACGTAAAATCAAAATGCACAAAAAGAGCAAAAAAGTGACCGCCTGCTTTTTTATTGGCCTTGAACAATTCTCTGCGCTTCTGGAAGGTCTTTATTAAGAACATTTTAGCTAAAATCTGCTTTTTGGGAACCAAAAAAAAAAAACTAAAAACTTAATTTCTGTTCCATCTGTTAGATTTTGGAAGAATGATGTATCAGTCATGACAACGTAAGCTGAATGCTGTTAATATTCATTTGTAAACTGCACTGTTTTCTCACTGACACAATGTACTCATGAATAAAGATGAGTTTAGAATCTGAGTACAGATATAGCCGTGCCATATGAATTAATATGACTGTTTCAAGTCGTCTCTCAAATTGCCCAGTGAACATATGGTTCGGTTCCAAATAGCTCATTTAAAAGTTCAGGTGTTACAAAGGACAAAGACACTGAGAGAAGTTTCATAAATGAGTCAGCTTGTTAAAAGAAGCTTTCATTCTAAAGTGACTTAGAAGAAAGAGTTATTTTCTGATTTGCAGTCAAAAACCCGGGCTCTGATCCTAAACCTTGTGAAAGACATGAGGAATACGATTTTCAAAACTTTTAGCATAATTATGCAAATTTATAAGACTAAGAGGGGGGGGGGGGGGGGGGTGTACTGCAAAAACTAATATTGTGGAAAATTATTACAATTTCAAATATATGTTTTCTATTTAATTTTATTTTATTGTATTTTTAAAAATGTATTCATGTTATTTACTTCAGTCTTCAGTGTCACATGATCCTTCAGAAACCATTCTGATATGCTGATTTGATGCCTAACATTTCTTATTTGTGCTGCTTAATTTGATATTTTATATAATATGAGGCAAAAGTTGTAGTTATATACACACACACACAAACACACATATACATATATATATATATATATATATATATATATATATGGAAAATGAAATCAGCATCTCCATAAAGCTTGTCAGCAGAAGGAAGCATGAAGTGCTCTAAAATTTCCTGGTAGATGGCTGCGTTGACTGTGGACTTCAGAAAAGGACCAACACCAGCAGATTACATGGCAGCCCAAATCATCACTGACTGTGGAAACTTCACACTGGACTTCAAGCAACATGGATTCTGTGCCTCTCCACTCTTCCTCCAGACTCTGGGACCTTGATTTCCAAATGAAATGCAAAATGTACTTTCATCTGAAAAGAGGACTTTGGACCACTGAGCAACAGTCCAGTTCTTTTTCTCCACAGCCCAGGTAAGACGCTTCTGACGTTGTCTGTGGTTCAGAAGTGGCTTGGTAGCTCTTTTCCTGAAGAAGTCTGAGCGTGGTGACTCTTGATGCACTGACTCCAGCTTCAGTCCACTCCTTGTGAAGCTCTCACAAGTGTTTGAATCAGCTTTGCTTGACAGTATTCTCAAGGTTGCAGTCATCCCTGTTGCTTGTGCATCTCTTCCTACCCAAATTCTTACTTCCAGTCAACTTTGCATTTAATATGCTTTGATACAGCACTCTGTAAACAGCCACACCTTTCAGTAATGACCCTCTTTGTGGAGGGCGTCAATGTTCGTCTTCTGGATCATTGCCAAGTCAGCTGTCTTCCCCATATGTGGTTTCAAAGAACAAGAGATAACCGAAATGTATACTGCAGGGATGGTCATTAATTGAAACTCAAATGTATTTTGAGATACTGATTTTTGACTTTCATCAGCTGTAAGCTCTAATCATCAAAATTAAAACAAAAAAACATTTGAAATGTCTTACTTTACATGCAATGAATCTAAAATATATGAAAGTTTCACTTTTTGAAATAACTTACAAGAAAAAAATAACTTTTTCATGACATTCTAATTTATTGAGATGCACCTGTGGGTGTGTGTATATATATATATATATATATAAATACAGTTGGGCAAAAAAGTATTTAGTCAGCCACTGTTCACCAAAAAGAAAATTGCTTGCTAAAGATCACGTGGACAAGCCAGAGGACTATTGGAGAATAGTTTATTGGATAGATGAAACCAAAATAGAACTTATTGGTTTAAATGAGAAACTATTATGTTCGGAGAAAAGAACACACTGCATTCCAGCTTAAGAATCTTATCCCATCTGTGAAATATGGTGGCGGTAGTATCGTGGCTTGGGCCTGTTTTGCTGCATCTTGGCCAGGACAGCCTGCCATCATTGGAACAATGGAACAATGAATTCTGAATTATACCAGCAAATTCTGAAGGAAAACGTCAGGATATCTGTTTAAGAACAGAGTCTCAAGAGACCGTGGGTCATGCAGCAAGACAACAAGCACACGTCATCCTACCAAGAATGGTTAAAGAAGAACAAAGTTAATGTTTTTGGAATGGCTGAGTCAAAGTCCAGACCTTAATCCAACTAAAATGTGGAAGGGCCTAACCAAGCAGTTCATAGGAGGAATGGGCTAAAACTCCTACATGTTAGTGTGCAGGACTGATCAGCATTTACAAGAAACTCACATACTTTTGCCAAGCACAGATATGTAACACTGGATAATTGTTCTCAATAAATAAATGACAAAGAAAATGTTTTCTCTCACTTGTTTGATTCGGTTCTCTTTCTCTACTTTCAGGACTTATATGAAAATCTGATGATGTTTTGGTTATATTTATGCAGAAATATAGAGAATTCTAAAGGGTTCACAAACTTTCAAGCAGCACTATATATATATATATATAGAATGTCATTAAAAATATTATTTAAAAATAAATAAATTACTCAAATACGTATTGGTTGGTCTCTACTTAAGAGGTTGCTTTTTTTTTTAGGATGCTGCCATTAAATGCAGGCAGTTGATAGAAAGCCAGCTCACTCAGGTTTTGGTTTTGTCTGTAAGCTGTGGATAGCATGCGAACACATCTGGTCAGGTAATGTATAGCAGCTGATATAGCTCCAACTCTCTTCCCATCGACACTGATGCTCATTCTTAAAGACTACGCAGCAACATTGCTCCAGGAACAGGCTCCGTTGCTCCACAACGCTTTGTGGATTCAGCTCTTGAACTGATATCAAAGGACTGAAAGCTTATGTTCAGGACAAAGAGGGTTTCAGACCCATACATGATGTGTCATTGCCGCTAGTGTTGTTGAAGCTGCAGGGTTTTCAGATTCCTCTGCTCGCTCTGACAGCGTTTCCTTACTGATCTTTCTCCTTCTATTCTCTCCGTCTCCCTCATCTTACGTCTTGCTCTGAGATCCCTTTTCTGATGTCTGACCACAGCTTGGACTTTCAGATCAGAATGTCTAACACCAGGGGTATTCAACTTGACATGTGCTTCTTTAGGGCGTTTAAAGACACAAAGCTCCAGATTTGACAACTGCTCCATTTGTTTTCATTTGCTGTGCAAACCCAGCCTCCGAAACTCTGTTATGTGACAGGTAGCAGGAAAATATAAAATCTGGATGCTCGGAGCCATCTCTGAGCCGTCAAATGATGTTTCCGTCTCCTAAACACAGGGTTTGGTTTCCATTTGTTTGGTGCTTGCATCATAGGCCGTGATTCTTGGCAGCGAGGCCTGGCGTGCTCCCATAGGGCTCTGCTGACTCAGTGCCTTCCGTATCTCTGCTGTTCCTCGCCCGCGGCTATCTCTATCTGTGCGTTCACACTCGCTGTGTCTTCGGGGGGTAAAGGAGAGTTCATTTCTATGATGTTATGGCAGCTGCACTGCTTTCAGCAGGTCAGGCAGAAGTAGATCAAGGAGAGTGTAAAAAGATTGGGAACACGCAGACTGAATCCTGAGAGTTAAATTAGGCGTGCGGACTATTTAAATAATTCCACTTTATAAATCAAAGGAATGGTTCATCCAAAAATGAAAATTCTGAATAATCATTATACAGCTTTTAAAGACTCTTCATAGTGAACAGCTGACAAGCTCCAAATAGCTTTTTAGACAATATGAAGCAAAGTAGTCTGTACACTCTGTCAGTGGGGCAGTACCTTTTCAAAAGGCAATAAATTCTACTATTTAAATACTAATATGTACTTTTAAGGTAATAAAATGTACTCTTTAGGAGTAAAAAGGCCTTATCAAATGTACCACCGCAGTGACCGCTTTTGTACCTTTTGTCCTGAAAGTATATGCTAAAGTATTTTGATATATTGTTTTTAAGGGGCAATATTTGCTCCCTGGATTTCTGTCTTTCTTTTTTTTTTTTTTTTTTTTTTATAAAGTATGCGTCATATCGGCTATTTTTATGCTGTTTTTGTACTCAAGAAATATATCTTATTATTTGTTATAATAAGTGTTAATATTTTTGTTAAATTTAACATATTTAACACAATTCTAAACCAATTCTGAGATATACAGTGATCTGTTCTGGACACGTAAGCCACTAAAATGTTTTTGAAATGTGCGGTATAACAAAATGTATGACATGCACAATTTTTTTATCAAACGTTTCACAAAAATGAACTTTGTTAGGTTACAAAATATAAATAATATAAATACATATATTGTTCAGAATGATAAATAAATCATATTTTTTTAATTATATATATATATATATATATATAATAAAAAAATATATGGTTGTCCAGCTTAAGAAACATTAAGAAAAACAGACTTCATGCATCCATGCAGAAGACAAGCTGGTTAAAAATAATTGTAAAAAAAAAAAAAAAAAGTTATTATAAAATGCAATTAAATTCAGAGATCTTTTTAATATTTCCAAACTATTTTTCAAAGTCAAAGTTACCTTTTTTAATATGTTTTACACTGCCTGAAGATTCTTCTCCTGTGTTATGTGAAATAAATGCCAAGATACGGATCTTATAATACATGGAAGTGAGTAAATGACAACATAAATGTTGGTAACCAATGACTAGGTAGCCATTGACTTCCATAGTATAAAAATAAATAAATAAAATAATACTATACCATCAACTGTTTGGTCACCAACATTCTTCAAAATATCTTCTTTGGCACTCAACAGAAGAAAGATACTCATGCAGGCCTGGAACAAGTGGAGGGGGAATAAATGATGACAATTTTAATTTTTGGGTGAACTATCCCTTTAAAAACAGTTCTTATTTAGGTCTTCAATCTGTTTGGAGAAAAGATAAGAAGAAATAAATGTGTCGCTACAGCCCTAGTGGGATGGAGTTCTCAGAACTGCTGGGAGATTTAAGTGACAGACACGAATGGCATTTAATCTAGTCTGCCCGAGGTCTCTCTGGGGCTTAAGCTCCATCCGCACAGGTTTGTTTCCCTCCTTCCCTCTGCCTCCCGCCCTGGGCCAGGCTGTGGTGGAGGACATGCATGGGATGGTAGTTCAGGCCATCAGCACAAAGCTGAAGGCAGTTGTTCCAGATGGCTGGCTGGTTAATAGAAAGCTTAGCTCCGTTTCTCTGTTTCTCTGGCGGCTACATCTCTGACAAACCTTGGATGCTGAAAAGCTCCTGATCCTATAGTGTTTACACAGCAATATCGTATTGACGAGAATATACAGCAAATTAATGGGAGGGCAAACAATGTGCTTAAACTTTGGCAAACAGTTCACACTGCTTTTGGATCCAGAGGGCTCTTACCTCAGACTGTTTATCACAGGCACATACTGTACCGCTACTCCGATAAACATCGGTTCCTCTTGTAGCCAAAAGTGGCATTGATTTAGATAGAATCTAAGACGATCTGTGCACCTTTTCCAGCTGAATGGAAGTCACTGGAAGTGCTGAACAGAAAAAAGGTCAGTCAATAGTGTAGTGTGAGAACTTTCTTAATAAGGGGCAACATTTAGCCACTGAAACTGATTTTCAGGGCAATTTATTTACTTTTTATATATACATTTCAAATATATTTCAGCTTAGAAAATCTGAATTTCGATCTGATGCATATAAAGTAATATCAACATAAAATATAAAAATTATATAAGTAAACACAAACATAAATGTTTCAATTATATAATGTAGACATCAGTTTAAAGATTTGGGGTTGGTAAGATTTTTAAATGCTTTTGAAAGATTCTTATGCTCATCAAATCTGAATTTATTTAAATCAAAAATACAGTAAAACTGTACTATTGTGAAATATAATTTGTTTAAAATAGCTGTTTTCTATTTTAATGTTTTAGTTAATTCTTGTGATGACTCCAGACTTTAGTATCACATGATCCTTTAAAAGTCATTCTAATTAGTTTCTCAATAAATATATCTTATTATGATCATAAATAAAAATTATGACATGCTGCTTAATATTTTGTGGAAACTGTGGTAAAGTTTTTATTTAAGGATTCTTGGATAAATAGAAACAATTACAGCATTTATTTGAAATATAATTGTTTCATTATATTTGTCATCACTGTCACTTTTTAACCATGCTTATTTAACAAAATTAATGATTTATTATAAAATTATCCTGTTTTTATTTAAATCTTTGGTATTTTGTTCTTTTTAGTAGTTACATATGTACGTTTTGGTTTTAGTTATTTTAGTACATGAACAAGGCTAACCGAAGACTTGTCATAGCACTTGCATATTTTTGCTCTTTTGTTGGTTTTGATTGGTTCTATTATCCTCATTTGTTAGTCGCTTTGGATAAAAGCATCTGCTAAATGACTAAATGTAATGTAAATGAACTTAAACTAAACAAAAATGAGAAATGCTGATTTGGCAATTAGCTGAAATGAAATAAGTTTACTGTAACAATGATATTTTTGTATGGTTTTCGTTTTAGTGTACTTTAATAGCCCTGACTCACATCACTATTCTAGAATCCATAAGCCAACATTCACATCCCTCTGAAATGGTTAAATGCAGAAGTACCAACCCCATAAGCAGACTATTACCATATATCAAAATTCAATATGGGTACGATTTTTCTGGTCATTTTGCTGGCATTTTCGCCCTGAGCCCTGGCTGATTTGTGACATTGCAATGTTCTCATCAGCATGCTGCCAAGTTTTATGTTTAACCTGTGAGATTGTAGAGTTAAGAACTCATTTGATCTTCAGCATTTTCTTGTATACCAGTCCTTGTTGCTTTCTGAGTATCGACCGCATAATCATGTAGCGCCGCTTTACAATGATTGCCCTGCACCAAAATATAACCAGCGAATTGTTTAATCACCCTTTGAGTCAAAGCTTGTGCGAAAACGCCGCACCACATATCCATTTGCAGGCATTGATCACTGCTTTTAATATAAAGCTTAATTCTCACACGTGTCACTCAAACTGACAGCAGCACAATGAGATGGATGTGGAACAAGAAGTAGATGAGTGAAACAAGGGGAAAGAATGAGAACTTGAGTAAAAGCCGTCTGATGACTCAGCATCACAGGCCAAATGAAAACCATAAGAAAGGCTTGGCTGTGATTCAAATGTACTCAGGTGAGATAACCTTTGGCCCTGAGCTGGCACTGCCATCCACTGTTACGCAGCTTGAATGATCAAACCAAGAGCAGCTGTGCACCGGCTTAAATATCATATGAAATCTAAAGGTTCTCAGTTCTGTGGCTTTCGGATCATAGTGTTCCATAATATTAAGCAGATACACACGTTTAAAATAGTCTTTCACTTACAGGGACCTGATAAACAAATGGACCCAAAAAATTAAATACAGATGACTCTTTCTGCACTTTTGCACTCAAAAATATTTTGCTCAGTGAAATTAAATAAAAATATGGTCATAAAATGACTAGAACCATTTCATGAGTCTAATTAATTATTATTATGTTTACTAGCAATGACAAAATAATATTGATTCATTCATTCATTCATGGGTCTTTGTGGTTCTGCATCTGAGTTTTCCAGCTTCTTAGTGTCCAATTGTTAAATTCATGAGGCATTTCTTGATTATTTATTAGGCTGCTTGAGTCTGGTACCCACCTTTATTAGCTCTTTCCATCTTTGTTTTCTTGCCCTGTCTTTATATAAACACCCCTTTCTGCTTCTCATTTTTCTTCTAGTCTTTGCCCTGTCTTTCTCCTCCCTGCAGTCCTGCCTTCGAAGCAGTGATAAACAACAATTGTATTTTGCCGGGGTCTTGGAGAAGGTGGTCAGGGGTAGAATTCATGCGAAAGCAATCCGTCCTAACTCACAAAGGTGAACCACTACTTACTGATGACGTATAATTTGCATGCTCCTGGTCATTGAATAATATATTTCTCAAAGCTGTTTCTCTACAAATAACTCCCTTGAGAGAGAATCCTGCATTCTCCACATCTCTTGAAACTCAAGTGCCATTCCCTATTTTGACCGAGTGTTTGAATTGTAAATTACGCCTTAGACTCAAATGTTACGGGTGCCATATTAGTTTAAGGGCATTTTATTGACACATAAATCTCTGCTGACCATTTTCCGATGGTGAGTAATATGTTTGTAAGTTTGTATGGTGAATTATGCATACTTGTCTACCTAAATGCCATTTCTCAAAGCAAATTGGTAAATGATGGGCTAGCTGGACTGCAGCACTTTATGGTATACATTGATATATATATATATATATATATATATATATATATATATATATATATATATATATTGGTATATTTATGGTATACACATTAGCATATGGGACATAAATCTATATATATATATATATATCTATGCAGGAAAAAAGATACATTTAAAAGTTTTCAGTTACAATATAAATAAATATTTTTAAAATTAATTTTAATATTTTAAATTTTAGGCATGGATAAAGTAATGAAATTCTGCTAGAATAGAATAGAATAGAAACTTATAAATAAAAAAAAACTGAAAAAAAAAAACTTGGGAAAAAAAGTGATTCATAATATTCATAAAAAAAACAATAACAGTATCTCAGTTACAGCAGAGCATAAGATGTTTGTACATAAAATGCTTAACATACGTTTTAAATGCTGCCATAAATGCTGCCATTTAATAACATCAAGTTCAGTGTCTGAGCAAACATTTTAAAATGCACGTGTGCAAAAAGCACTCATGCACGTCACAATTTGCAGCCATAGCCCTGTTTTGTGGTTCCTAAAGATTTACAGTATACAGTGTTGGCCAGAAAGAAATTATATGATATCATTCAAAACTCTCCAAAGAATTCCAAGGATCCATTTACCTTAATTAAAACAGCGACGACTTCCATGCCTAATAAAATATTACTCACCATACAGTCTCTCTCTATCTCTCTATCTCTCTCACACACACACACACACACACTCACTCATGCACCTGTGCCTTCGACACAATTAAAATACCACCACCCCCGCATCTACCGTTGAGTGATAAACAGATTTTAGATTAAGGTCTTCATCCAGATGAGCTCCATCTTTCTTTCTCCAGTTTGCCACAGTTGCAGCTGCTTATCAGTTAATCATGTTTACGACAGGCCTGACAACTAATAACTTTCCCAGGGAGTTTCGTCTCCCGCCTCTTAATCGGCGGCGGCAGCTCGGCGAGCCATATGCTCGCTGATTATTGAAGGTGATGAGAACGGGGAACGTCGGGCAACACTCAGGGAATGCTGTCAGGCCCAGGCTCCGTGTTAGCGGGGGCCAACATGCGGGTCAGGGCTCCAAACGCAAGGCTTGACACATGCTAATGAAGCGCGCTCTCATCAAGCATGCGGCACGACGCGGCCCGTCGAAAACGAGCGCCGGAGCATTCTGGACTCTTCCGTAACCTCGGGAGCAGTCATATCCCATTATGTCAGTGCGGAATAAGCACTGACCCTCACCGTCACACGGACGACCCACGTCGTGACAGCTTGTCTTGATCGCGAGCACAGGTGGAGGAGGAGAAGAATCCGGCTGATGAGTTTAGACTTTAAAGCAGCATCTTGCGGGTGTTAGTGAAAGGGGAAATGCTGCGTAACCTTGATAAAGTCATCTCTCACGTGCACCGGCGTTTCAGGTCTATGGAATTAGCCCAAGACGACAGGTGTCAGCCAAACGAGTCTTAATTCAATTAGTCTGACAATGACTTATAGAATTATGTAATTTATAATCAATTTAGAATGGTGCTTTGAAAGACAGAGGCAGTCAATGCAATCATATAAAAGTACCTAATTATTGTTTTGTAACATGATAATGCAACACATACTGGTGATTAAACTTAAAACAATAAAAAATCTGTCATCATTTAATCACTTTCTTGTTGTTTTCTAACTCTTTTGACCTTTATTTTTCTAAAGAACTTACACAAAGTAATTAAAATTGTTATTTTCATGCAATAGCAATGAATGGGGACTACAATTTTCAAGACGCAAAAACACAATACAAAGTAGCCTATTATAAAAGTGGATTATAAGAATATATTTGCTATATTCCAAGTCTTCTGAAGCCATTCAATAGCTTTATGTGAGAAATTTAGTAAAACTTAAGTCATTACTCATTTACATACCTCTACTTGGGCTGCTACAAAGAAACCATGTTTGATTTCTGAATTAATCTTTAGAATTAAATGCTTTTTTTAATGCATATTATTATTATTATTATAGGCCTAATTATATGGGAGGAATTATGTAAAAGTTCAGTAACATTTTACAATAAGGTTTTATTTCTTATATATAAATATATATAAATATATAAATAAATATATTAAATATATATTATTTAACTACAGTATATTTAACATGAACGGACAATAAACAAGCCTTCTAAAGCATTTATTAGTTTATGTTTATATTTATACACTGTAAATAGATCATTGGTGTATATCAAGAAAATATAATTTCAGTCTTTCTTCAAAATGTCATGTGTAATTTAATGTTACAATCCGTTTCTTTAAAATTAATTATAACATTCTCTATCAATTTCTTAGTGAGAACTGTTTCTACACCATTTGTTTTTTTTCAGAACACATTAACTAATGCATTTTTAAAGTCAAAAGTTGTATCCGTTAATGTTAGTTAATGCACTGTGAACTAACATGAACAGTAAATGCTGTAAAAACATATATTGCTCGTAATTAATGTTATCTCATGCATTAACTAATGTAAACAAAAAATACCTTATTATAAAGTTATAGAAAAACTTTCATATGAAAATAATATAAGTTGGAACATGATTTCATTTTTCATCTTAGAATAATGAATCAGTATATACACCATCTTACATGAATCTTGCAATCTTTGAAGCTCAACTGCTGTTTTTATAGAGGCCTAGTTCTGCTGGTATTTAGAGTAAATATTTCAGATAATCTCTTCAATTTGAAATAAATATTGAGCGAATCTGAAAATATCTCCAAGGACAACACCGCCACTCGCATTGGATCGATATTTTTAGTCTGGAGTGCGCCTTCTCAGACTGGCAAATTTAGGCTAGGTAATTTGCCCAGACCCACCAACGCTAATTAAATGCAAATCATCAAATGAACTCCTGCTGATGGGTTGGTTTTCCATGAACTTTGTTTAATCCAATCCTTTAATTGCTTAACAGGATCAATCATGGAGCCTTAATTAGCCTAAATGCCCAGATGTGTTTAAGTCATTCAGGTTATGGAGATTGGAAAAACGTAATGGAGGCTGGCAGTCTGGGGCTGTCTGGGAATTCATCTACTGCAGTCAGTCGTCTCCTTGAAATGCAGCGTGAACGCTTCCCTCTCCCTGCCAGTCTGTCCACTTTCTCTATCCTCCTCTCTGTGCGCCGAGATCAGTCAGTGAACCAATGCTATTTTGCACAGCTAAAAATTTGACATTACTGCTTCCAAAAGTGGTATGATGCAACCTGCACAGCCGCATTTTGACCAAATGACTGGGCTGGAACTGCAGAAGCGATTCTGTAATTGAGTGAAATTCAGAGCAGTTCCCTGCAAAGACTCTAGAAGAAGAGAGAAATGCGTTTCACAGGCGTCGAATGACTGGGATGAGTTTGACTTTAGGTCACCTCAATCTATGCTGAAGTGACAGAGGTTTTGAAAGTGTTGACATAAGCCAGTCTCCATGCGGTGGAATCAAGGACGTAGTCTTGCCTTTAACATTGTAAGGACATTATACAGATGCACCACGCGTTCGCTTACAAAGTGAAATTGCCTGCTGCAGTTCATCAAATGTTCTCATTCTGAAAAAGTTTAAAGGAACTTTGTGGGCAGCGGTCCGATGCATGATTGAACAACACTTCAGGTGACCGAGTTTATCTTTCCTATATCATTCCTTTCCGTCTTCCTCCATACTGTCCTATAGACAAAGACAAAATAATAATAATCATCATCATTATCATCTGTGAGAGCTGTCATGAAAGATAGAGATTTAACTGATTGCAAATAATAAATATTATTATTATTATTTTTTGTAATCACTTAAATCTATCCTTCATCCATGGTGTATAATTAATAGATAATATTTAATCAAACTTCATGCATTAAATAATATATTACATTATATTATATTATATAGTATATACTATAGTATGTAGCATTTAAAGTCTTTCCCTAAGCAATATTGGTATAAATTTGGGTATAAGAGACTTATGAATACATAAAGTGATCACAGCTCTGACTGAATGTACTCGAATATAGGCTATAACTGAACATAATAGTGTATAATATTATATTATTCATATATATATATATATATATATATATATATATATATATATATATATATATATATATATATATATACACTTGTAAAATGCTAATCATAATAATAATAATAAAATTGCTAAATATTATACATTTGTTTTAAAAATGGTCAAATTTAATCAAATAAATATTGATTAAATTACTACTAAAATACTAAAGATGTGCAGAAATATAAAGCTGACTGTTGCTTCATGCATTTCTATCAAGACACAAATGCACGTTCCTCTGTTTGCTTTCCTTATAGAAAATACTCATACTGCCCATAGTACATTAGACAGTGAATATGCCATCTAACACGATTTAGCAAGACACATTTCATTGGGCACAACTCAAATGGAACCTGCATGGTAAGAGCCTGAAGTTACTGCTGAGATTTTATAACCGTTGCTTAAATTTATGACTCAGAATCATTTTAGCTTTTCACATTTGCTTGTTGATTAGAACAGGCAGGTTAAATTTCACCAGCCGTCTCTCGCTCTATATGAACCAGTTTGAAGTGTCTCTTTGATTTTATTTGGCTTTGAAAAAAGCCTGTTCCGGCTGAGAGCATCAAGGGATAAGAAGTCAACTGCTTCTCCATTGACACCTCCCCTGCAGGAGTATGAAGTCTGGCGGGCTTGGAGAGCTACTCCTCCTTTTGGCCTCCTCTGACCGTTCTTGGTTCGCCAGCACCTCCAGATCTATTGTGAGCTAACCGAGAAACCTGGCAAGCCTGGGTAACTGTTTACACTTGATGCACTTGAATGCTGCCAAACCACCACTGGGTGGTAGCAGGTGGGGTTCAGCGCTGGCAAACTGATGTGCACATTGACCTGGACACAAACAGCTAGTGATCAATCCCGAAGCCAATGAACCACACAGGAGAGGCGAGAAGCATTGAGGCATATCAGATAAATATTGGGTTGGCATCAGGATGAATCAGGTGGTGTGAGAGCCGGAAAAATGTTCAAAACTATGATCCGCACTGGATTCTCAGGATCGATGAGGTGGTGAGCACAGTAATGTACAATACCTCTGTTGCAGCATCGCATCAGGAGCTTGAGGGAGTCTTTGGCGACTGAAACACTGAGAAATGTGTTATATAACTACAGAATCAAACCTAAGTGCAGTTTTCATATACTTTCATGTCTATTCATGCACCAGACAAATATATCATCCTAGCACCTCATTTACGTGAGAGTGGCTGTCTCTTATGTGCCAGTCCTTTGACATTTCCAGATCAAAGGCTCAACAAATATATTTTATAATTACAATGGGGTCCAAAAAACAGAGGCCACAAGTGAAAACATTGCAAGATAAGATTCATTCACTTATGGATTATAATGTATCATGAATCTTGAAATAACAATGGACAAAATTTGAACAGCATTTGTTAAATGTTAATAAAATCAATTCATAGAAAATTCAACACATTTTAACATTTAATTTAATTAATAATATCAATTAAACATATAATTCTATAAAATAAAGAATTTTAATTAAAACTGAACAGTACTATACACTGCCATTCAAATGTTTGGGGTCAGTATGATTTTTATTTTGTTTAACTGATTTTTTACTTTACTGAGAAAATTATAGTTTTATTCAGCAAATATGCATTTATTTGAATAGTTCAAATAGTGCCAGTAAAGTTATTTTTAATGTAAGAAAAAAAATAATTCTTGAACTATCTTTTCATCAAAGAGTCCTGAAAACTAAAAAGTAAATTAATAAAAAAAAATACAAAAATTTATTAATTTTATGTTCTGAGTTTCAGTTTTGATAATAAGAAAGTTATTATCAGCATATTAGAATTATTTCTGAAGTATCATGTGACAATGAAAATTGGAGAAAATTCAGATTTGCATGACAGGAATAAATTGCATTTTTAAATTAATTGAAATAGATTTTTTATTTATTGATGTTTTTTATTATTACAATAATCTTTCACAATATTGAAGTTTTTACTGAACTGATTGATCAAATAGTGTATTTAAAAATGAATATTAAAAAAATGCTTATTGGTATTTTTTTGTAATGCAATATGGTCGCAGGTGTTTGGACTCCATTCTAGATTTCCTTCCAACTTACTGCTACTACTAACACAAGGATTTTTATTAGTAGTGTTTGAGTGACCAATTAGAAGGCATTCTCTTTCATAAGCTGCCAGAACTGATCTCATACTGCTAAAACGGTGCTTAATTGCCTATGGAAGCAATATCTGAAGATATGACAGCCCCCAGTAATTATGGTCATCTCTTTGTCTCTGCTCTTGGACGTTCCGTGATCCACTGCATCTCAATTATGGTTTAATGTCAGCCAAATCAATGCTGAAAGCTTTATTTGTTGTTTTTGTTTTTGAATGAGAGGAACGCTTTGTCCCTTTTTCAAAGAAACTAATTGATTGATTTAATTACCATCTAATCATGGTAATTTAGGATCCTGACACATCTTGTTGAACGCGTTCCTAGCCAGAGATGCTCAGATAACCACTAGCTCTTTACGATCCTTGATGGATCCCAGCAATAATTGCAAGCTGCTCCTAGTGACAGCGTCTATGTAAAATTGCTGTTGACTTTAATGCAATTGCTTTTTTCTAATAAAGTGACAAAGGTTATTCTTAACATGATATGATGTGATAATTATTCACAGATAAATGTTCGCTCCACTTTACCATCGAACTGCATGCAGTGAGAAGCGTATGCGGGTGTGAAAATGACAAAGATATAATCATCAAATGAACACCCACATCTCTAAACAAAAAGTCTGATATCACTTTCACAGTTTACTTGTATTATATCATTTTTAAAAGTACCTGCTTTAAATAAAAATAAATAAAAGTATTAGTCACATAAAAATAAGTCGCAAATATCTTGTGCTCAACTAGCTGATTTAGGATTAGGTTATCGACAAATAGCTTGTGATATGATATCATGATAAATGTCACATTTCAATGCATTGCAGTGCATCCTAAAATCATAAATTGGATTGCGACTGAAACTACATCAAACACTCGAGACCTGATAGATCAGATTCAATCTCTCGTACCTCACAGAAATGTCTCTGACCGCGCTGATATAAGTCTGCCAGTTTGTGCTTATTTGGATGATTTGCTTCCTCATTTATCGATCTGCAGGACATTCTAGGAATGCACAAAATAAAAATATTGGTAAAAGGATCTAAAATACAATATCGTGACAACAAATATTGCTCTATTTATATGGTTGCATCAGCACAGCCCTAATACTGTTACTACTAAAACTAATATTTCTCTAAACCATAAAGAATAACAAGTGATGGGCCAAAGGTTCATACTCCTTGTACAAATCATTCCAGGTTCAAATCCCATGCTAAAACACACACTACATTAATCAAGTAAAATTGCATTTATGTGCTTGTGAATGTACAGCAGAAGCAATGTACAATCTAGTTTCAATCGAGTTACTGATTTCACTGATTTGATTAACTTGACCTTAGAGCAGTGGTGAATTTGGCTATGACTGGTGAAAGATGTTGCACTGATATTAATGAAATAATTGATTATTTAATATTAATATTGCACTCCGAACCCTCACTACTCAGTGTATGCAGGTACCTCAATTCCAATAGATTTTAAATCAAGGATAAAAAAACTTTTTTTTGCCCTCAAGACAGAAAAAAAAAACAACAAAAAAAAGAGTGTGCGTGCATGCATATCTGCTATGACAGCTACATAGTATGCAATTCCACATCTCCATAAGAATGGACATGCTGTGAATATACAGGCGTTATTAATAGAAAGACAGTATTCCACAGCAGCCACAGAGCATTTTAGAGGATGTATTAAGGATTTATGTTTCTCCGCTTTTACCGAACATCCTCTCAGATGCCAAACAGGGGTCAAAACAGGGTCAATGATGTCTCTAGAGGACTAGATATTCCACAAAATGTGTAATATACCTATTGTACGTTTAAAAAAAAACAAATTTAAATATCTGTTTCATGGCTATACAACTGATTTCTCTTTTTTTACCAGTTGCAGGTGATGAATCTACCACGAGATTGACCAGAGTCATTTCTCCAGCTAGGGGAGTGGTAGAGCTCCAGACCCCTGACCTCTGCTCAATCCCCACTGGCTTCACGCTCCAGCTCGTGAGCCTCGGAGCCCTGGATCTCTTGTCTCACACCTCCCCTTTTTCCTCTGGACCTTGACGTGGGAACAGCACCGTAACAGACCGCCCAATGCTGAGGAGGAACTGCCAGCTGCTGTTCCTGTGCTTCCTCTTTGAGCAGAGCTCCTGCGCTCCCTTCCAAAGCAGGCCAGGGCAAGAGTGGCCCCACAGCCAGACGGGGCCATCGGCGGCAGGAAGGAATGGAGGTTCCAGAGGATTCCAGAGGGTCAAGAGGGGCTGGGTGTGGAACCAGTTCTTTGTGCTTGAGGAATACATGGGCTCGGACCCACAGTATGTTGGGAAGGTAAGATGCGCTTGCATTTCAGTTGCAACACTGGTTAATAACTGTACAGCTTTCGGAAGTCATAATCTGCTGAGCCAAAGCCAGTGCCCGATCTGTCGGCCTTTCCTTTAATTCGTTTAATCCAGACCCACTGCTTATATTTGCTGGTCTAAATTAATGAACACATTCTGTTCCATATTAAAAGAACTCGGAGACTCAGTTTCTTAACTTTGCTTAAGATAAACCAAAACCAATCTGCCAGTAGGTGATTTTTTACCATGATTTAGGAGATGTAACAGCCTACCTATTTAGAATAACGCAACAGTGTTTGATAAACGTTAAGGAAAGTTAAACCACTGATTTCAGAAGTAATACAAACTGAGTTGAGTAAGACCAGGAAGACAAATTTGGTTTCCTTCACTAACCATGCATACAAACATATGTGCATAAAACCTGGGTGCAGCATTTTCACGCAAATCACAATTCACTTAGAATCTAAATTTAGAACCAACTCGGACTACAGTTATACAAGCATAAAAAAAAATACAATGAATAAGTGCAAAGTAATTTATGTCAAAGCAAATATAATGTCAAACTCATGTCAAATATAATTCACACAGCGGTTTCTGGCTGACTGTTTTTATATGTTACTCCACAAAAACACTTGGTATATAAAGTGTTTCATTAAAGATGAAAAAAAAAATCATGTGTTTATGGTAAATATATCAACAAAATCCACAAAAGCGACAAAATCCAGCCACAAGACAATACAGGCAGGCAAACTTTGCCATTAATTCTAATAATGATGCAGCTGACGGGTCAAATAATGTAATGTTTTTATTGTAGTGCATGTACACGAATCTGTCATGAGGTGAAAATTGGCTTTTAGCATGATGCACACATTTTGGTGGAAGACGTACATACTGACAGTGATGATCTTTAATCACAAGCCATTCATATTCAGCGGTGCATTTCTGAATATGCAGTCATAACAACACAACATGAAGCTGGAATCCAATTTTCATGCAGAAAAGTGCCGTAGCCTTCCAAAGAACATCGCCTTTAGCAGATCATAACCTGACCTGATCTTTCCACCTACTTATCAAGTAAAATGAGACATTTAACTATGAATATTATTTCACGTTAGTAAGATTCATCGCTGATGGGCCTCTCCTCTGTGTCACTGTCGCCTACTTTTTCCAAATACATACAGACATTTGGAAAGGAAGAGACTAAACAAATCTCCCAGAGTGAAGTTCCTTCTTAGTAGTGATTAGAGCTTCATTTTGTGCCAAATTCATCTTAAAACAGATGGCTTCGTCCCCTGCAGAGCCGAGCATGATTTGAACACCTCGCTTTATCTAACATTTAAAGAGGATTTTCCCTCTAATGATGTATGAACTTGTGCCCTCCACCCTTTACCCAGTTTTAATGGAGCAAATCACCTGAACATCCTATGTGTCACTCCGAGGAGAAGGAAATGACATATTATCATTTGCTTAACTTTATATTTTGAACTATACTGTCAGGTTTCCTAGTGCAGGATTTTCTTCACTTTCTGCAAGAGCCGTTTCATTATCAAGCAAGTAAATGTGAATTGCCAAGAGAAGTAGGAGAAACAAAGAAACAAGTGACAATGGAATGCTCAAGCCCACAACACATCAGCAAACATGATTCGCGACACAGAATGAATACTTTGCCACCTTTGGCAGCATCTGCTTTGCATACTTTTCAAAGCGGTTTGCGTAAGACATCTTAATCAGGACAATGAGCCAAAATACCAGCAAAGATGATTATCATAATGCAAAAAAATAAATAAATAAACACGGTAATGCCACAATGTGCATTCAATGAGTTCCGAGACCATAGCAGATCATGGCTGGGGTTTAGAGGTAAGAGGAAATGCAAGAAAGCTTTTCTTTCTGATTGCTTTGCTTTTACCTTGAACCAGGCTTTTGTCTATTTTGGATTAATAAATGCAAGACTCTTGTAACATTTGTTTACTGCTGTGTGACAGAGAGAGGGTGGGGGGATCTGTTGCGTGCCATGGTGTCAAAGGAATAAACAAAATGAAAAAGGAGCGAAATAACAATGCTTGCATTTCTTTAGGCTTCTTAGTCAGGCATAAATTGCACTTGGGACTTTGTATTGTTTCTTTGCCATGTCCATCATCTTTATCTATCGCCGTGCAAACTGCTTTTTGTTTGTACAAGGATTGGCATTTCTGAAAAGTGAGGCTTCTCATAACCTGTTACAAAAAGACAACAGAATATATTACATTTATTTATGGAGAGACTATACTGTATGTACATTTAGCTCTTGAATGCATTTATGTATATTCATATTGCTTTTTTAACTGTTTAAATAATCCATATCCGAACATATCCGGTGTGCGATGTTGGAGAAAAACAAACAAAACAAACAAAAATTTGCTTTGTTTTTGTGCTGGTACCTTGGTGAGTTTAGGCCTGTCATCAATAAAATGCTGTAGATCTATGCTGTAAACACTAAAACTGCCAGTAGGTGGCGGCAAGTCTTTGTCTTAATGACTGATTCATTGAATCATTCATTCAAATGATTTGTTCAAAATGGCTGATTTACGAAGCAAGTGACTTTATGAAAGAATTATTGAATCAAATGTTTTGTTCAAAAAGAGATTCATTCAGCAACCGCAGTGCTGCTCTGCGAGGCACAAATGTTCTGCTCCGACTATATTTGAATCTATTTTCTTTAACAAAAAAAAAAACACTGTGTCTAAAGTGTAACTCACTCACTATTAACTTCTTGTTTAACTGTTGTATAAAATCAATATCGCATTTCCTCAAATCCCAGTAGATCAGCAGTTTTTGAAATACTCAGACCAGCCCGTCTGGCAGCAACAACCATCCACGTTCAAAGTCACTTAAATCCCCTTTATGTGCCCATATATATACATATATACATACACACACAATAAAATGCCAGTTACAACTATAATCCCATAAAAAAACATGCTTTGTTTGAATCATTTCAAATTACAGAAAGGAGAATTAAAGAAGCAAATTGCCAGTTTTCATGTTAGAAGTTATTGCAGCAACCAGGAAAATGACAAAAATGGCAATACCCAAATGTAGTGCAATGATTTAAATTCATCCATCTTTAAAAATTGTGAGTTTAATATTTTATCCATTCCTACAAATATCATATAACAGGGACATTCAAATGTACTGCATAACAGAAATAACAGGACTTGTTGCAGTGGTAGACAGAGAATTTTGGCAGCGGAGACCAAATAGCTATCTTATTTTATGAGATAACATTTTTGCAAGCATGAAATATTCATTTCAAGCAAAAGAGCTGATGGATTGACACATAATATGCAACAGCAGGCGGATGTACTTTTTTCGGTATGCATTTATGCAAAAGCTGTGAGCATGAGAACATCACAGCCTCCAGATACTGGTGAAAGTCTACAACACATCAGCATTTTATCGTTTATTACTGAGGAATAAAAGCCTCATTGAGCCTTTGGGAATACCGCAACAAAGCCTCAATTCTGCAATTAAATAATGTGCTACCGTCCTTGGTGTTGAGCAATGTCTGTTCGCAGAGAAAACCGCAATCATTCGGCTGACTGTAAATCAAGTTCTCTTTCTCTTCCTCTCCCTCTCCATATCCTGCTTTAGCCTTTCAATCACCATTAAACCCTCCTCTCACTGTCACTTATGACCACCCACAATTCACCTCTTTCTTCAATCATCTGAGCTAATAACATAATAAAGACTATACATAATCTCAAAGACACAGGTCGGTGGGTTTAAGCAACTTTATAATATAACATTATTTATGACATCATTAGACAAAGTGCCATCAGTCAACCTCGCTTTCTAACCTTTCATATATGCTAGCTGTAATTTTAAAAAGCAAATGAGCCAATGTACAAAACTAATTTGATAGGATGTGTGTCTCTGTGTCATTTTATGTTTCAAGTCAACATAAAATCAAAATCGACCCTCATTTACTTTCTTAATGCATGTTCCTGGTCATGAAGCACATTATTCCAAAGAAGAAAAAAAAAAGTATTTTTAACGTTGCATGAAAATTTTACTTGCTCTGCCTCTGATGCAATCATTTTCAGCTAAAATTAATTCCTCTAACTTTTTAACCCCATCCTTACAACCACCTGCCTTCATTTATCATTAATGACCTTAAAAATAAAAATACAGACAATTCCTGATGAATATCAAATTTATGATCAAGTATTAGTACTGTAGCTAAAAGCATTTTTCAATGGACAGATATGTGGATTTATTTGTACCTAAGTATTTAAAAGTAAAAACTTTAATTTTTCTTAATTTTTAAAATTGACTGTTGAAATTAAGAGACAGTGGTCATTTAATACCAATTTCCTCAGTGTCCTGATTACGTCTCTGAGACAATGAATCCAATATTCTCAAACTTATGACCCGAATTTATAATACCAACAGCTGATTTTTTAATGGTTTGACATTTGAATATAGTTGTTTATGAAATGATCCGCGACCGTGAGTCAACTCAGTCCATCATCAGCAGTGATTAAAATGCATTGCTTTAGGTCAAAACGGTTGTGGTGACTAATGAAATGTCTCTTTGCAAGGACAAATTATCATAGTTATGACCAAATACATTGTATTGGCTTGTAAATTGAGTAAGATTTATTTATGACCTGCATAAAAAGTGTAAGTGAAATGGCAAGGAATAAGAAAGTACTATAATTGCACTAGAAATGTAATTGAGTAAAAGTATTGAGTTCTCAATAGTACTTAAGCACATGTACAGAATCCCTCATATGATGCTATAGTATTTCCATTAACCAAATGTATGCTATTACAGTTTTTCTCGATTGCTAAAACACTATAACCAGGCTTTTGAACTAAAATTTCAAAACCATAACGCCATTTTTCAAAAAGCACACCCATTTTGCTGAACTGTAAACACTATTCCCTGCTTTAACACATGAGTCAGATTTGGTTAAGTGTTACTGCAAAACTCTACACACAAATCCCTACATTTCTCAGTGCTTACATCAGGTGATCATTTAGAAAGCACTAGCATTTAATACTGTTCACTCAAGTCTGCACAGTTTGAGTTCAATTAGCACACAATTACCTAAGTGGAAACACTAGGAGTCAAAATGTATCACACACCAATCAGAACCCAGATGGATAGATAAAAGGGCAAAAGTCAGTTTACAGTTTTTCTCAGTGGCTTTGGTGCATTTCTCAGATCAGAAATGAAATTCTCAAAACTACTTGTTCAACCTCATCATCTAGTCACTTGTGCACACCATAAAAATTTGCGATTGCTTTGATACATTGATGCAACTGATTATGCACATTTATCTGTGGTTTCCTCCATTATCAGTTGCTATTGTCATGTTGTTCAAGATGTATTATATAGTTCTCTGTTGCAATAGTCTTACCCCTCAAAACATCTAGTCATTAGTTCATCGTATAAATAATTACGGTAAATGCAAAATGGTTAATCTAGTTGTCAAACTGTCAAGCATATTTTCTACACATTTCTATTAGACTTTTTATAAATGTGCCATGAATTGTTCAAGTGAATCTTGACTTTCACTAATGAAGAGAATATAGATCAACCAATGACAAACCAGTTCTCTGAAATAGCTCAATTGGAAAGCATATATAGAAAGAGGACAAGACAATACTTACAAATTCTGACAGACTTATTTATTTTTCTATTCTATTCACAATGACGTTGTAATGTGTTTTTTTTGTTTTGTTTTTTTTGTTAGACCACTAGTAAAAGTGTAACTGTGAATCATATCCAGTCTTTTTTTATCAATATCCCACATACAGTAATGTGTACATTTGTACTTTTGAAATGATATATGACATACATAAGAAGTGCAGCCTTCTGCATTTCAGTTCAGTAACTGTCATCTAAACTGTTGCCATAGTTTACATCAGGTAATACTAACAGAGTGCACTGTTTGTGAACAATGACACAAGGACATCAGGCATGTGAGATGAATTTACCCCCGCTGCCTGGCCAGGGCCTGTGATGTTGAAGAGGTTCTTTGGCCTGTCCCAGACCAAAGACGGGATACTGGGGCAGAATAATTATTTTTGTTGTTTGCTGTATTGTACTGTACTCTACATTACATTAAATTGAGGAATAAAACATTTGGGGAGTACCACAAGCAACACTTATTACCGGTTTTTGTAGTATGTTTTGAATTTATCTCATCAGTGTGTAAAACTGTGTTGTAGTGTGTGTGTTTTTGACTGTTTGTGTGTCATGTCTGAGAGCAAAGTTTGTTTTTTCAGCAAGATTTAGTTGTTTTGAATAGATGGCTTCATTTTGACCTGAATATAGGAAGTTTGGGGAATTGAGTTAGAAGTTATTCGTGTTTACTGTATTGAGAATACGAGGCATAGTTTCAAGAAATGTGTTTAAGCAATCAAGAAAAACTGTAGTAACAAAGTACAATTGCTCAAGCAATTGCTCAAGCAATTGTCCCATTAAATTAACTTTAATGCACAAATTCTGTAATCCAATTATCATATACAGTGCTGTGAAAAGGTTTTTGCCAACTTCATGGTTTTTTTTTTTTTTTTTTTTGTTTTTTTGCATATTTGTCACACTTAAAAGACTTAGGTCAAACTAATTTTAATATTACTCAAAGATAACCCGAGTAAATACAAAATGCAGTTTTGAAATGGTGATTTCATTTATTAAGGGAAAATACTTGTCCAAACCTGCCTGGCACTACGTGAAAAAGTAATTGCTCCTAAATCTAAAAACTGGTTGTGCCACACTTTGCAGCAACAACTGCAATCAAGCGTTTGCGATAACTGGCAATGAGTCTTTCACATCGCTTTGGAGGAACTTGGCCCACTCTTCTTTGCAGAATTGTTTTAATTCAGCCACATTGGAGGATTTTCAAACATGAATGGACTGTTTAAGGTCATGCCACAGCATCTCAATCGGATTTAAGTCCGGACTTTGACTTGGCCACTCCAAAACCTTAATTTTGTTTTCCTTGAGCCATTCAGAGGTGGACTTGCTGGTGTGGCTGGGAACATTGTCCTGCTGCATAACCCAAGTGCGCTTGAGGTCACAAACTGATGGCCGGACATTCTCCTTTAGGATTTTCAGATAGAGTGCAGAATTCATGGTTCCATCAATTATGGCAAGTCGTCCAGGTGCTGAAGCTGCAGACCATCACACTACCATGTTTGATTGTTGGTATGATGTTCTTTTTATGAAATGCTGTGTTGGTTTTACGCCAGATGTAACGGGACACACACCTTCCAAAAAGTGTAACTTTTGTCACATCAGTCCACAGAATATTTGCCCAAAAGTCTTGGGGATAATCATGTTTTTGGCAAATGTGAGACGAGCCTTTGTGTTATTTTTGGTCAGCAATGGCTTTTGCCATGGAACTTTCCCATGGATGCTGTTTTTACCCGGTCTCTCTCTTATTGTTGAATCATGAACACTGACTTTAATTGAAGCGAGTGAGGCTTGCGGTTCCTTATATGTTGTTCTGAGTTCTTTTATGAACTCCTGGATGAGTCTTCATTGCGCTCTTGGAGTAATTTTGGTAGGCCGGCCACTGCTGGGAAGGTTCACCACTGTTCCAAGTTTTCTCCATTTGTGGATAATAGCTCTGACCGTGGTTCGCTGGAGTCCCAAAGCCTTAGAAATGGCTTTATAACCCTTTCCCGATTGATACGTGTCAACTATGTTGTTTCTCATCTGTTCTTGAATTTATTTAGATCATGGCATGATGTGTTGCTCTTTAAGCATGCTTCACTTTGTCAGACAGGTTCTATTTAAGTGATTCAACAGGTCTGGCAGTACTCAGGCCTGGGTATGGCTAGTGAAATTGAACACAGCTTTCTAAAATAATGTGGTTAAAGTTCTTTCATGATTTAACAGGAGGGGGCAATTAATTTTTCACGTAGTGTCAGGCAGGTTTGGACCGCTTTTTCCCTTAATAAATTAAATCATCATTTAAAAACTGCATTTTGTATTTACTTGCACTATGTAATAATACAATTTTAAGTGCGACAAATATGCAAAAAAAATTAAGAAAAACAGGAAGAGGGCAAAAATATTTTCACGGCACTGTATATACACATGAACTAACCAGGTAAAAATGGACAAAGATACATAAATATACATTTACACACCTGAAATGTAGTTTCACTCAGAAATACATCAGTTTACTGCTGCAAACGGCATTTCATATTGACTGTAAAGCAGAGGGAGCTTCTCAGAAAGTTAAGCTGGATCACATTCACCTCATATCTAAGGATTTCAATCCCAGATGAGCACAAACGAATCATCAGGAGGCCCAAGCGGATCAAGGGTTTATACAGTGTTTACAAAGATGCAACCGACTGGGCTTTTTCTGTGTGTGTGCCCATCGCGCAGAAAGCTTTGGTGAGAAAGGCGCAGGATAACCACGTAAAGCAAACACAGAAGAAGATCCGTGCCCTTAACAAAGAGCCTGATAAATGAAAAATCACTCAGTCTAAAAGAGTTGTATGCTACGTTGTCTGGGAAAATTTGAGATGGGTATTTACAGACCCAATCCAATAATGTTAGCTGGGAGAGCTGCTCCAGATCTTTTGAAGTCTTCCCATTCTCACAGCTTTTTACCTGCACTGACATCACCTTTCATTTATCTTCAGCCTTTCTCAGCACAATCTGTTCATCAACTGCTATCCAAACAGGCCTTTCAACAAACCATTAAGCTTCTGCACTGCTGTTTGCTACACGTTTTTTCTTAAAGGAACAGTTAAAATTCACCAAAAATAAAAATTCACCCTGGCATTTCAAACATTTTTACTGTTGAACACACACACAAACAAACACTTTGTAAAGAATCTAATCATCATTTTTGTGCAACAACATTAACTATTATGAAAAAACAAACACCGTATATTATCCAGCAGTCTTCTAAAGATACAAACAGGGTTAAGTTGTCAGCATACTAGTTCTGTGAACATTTTCCTTTAGAAAACGCTTCCATCAGAAAGGTCTCTCATTTGAATACCATAATGCATTTTCTAGAAAGGCCATCCATTTTACAGCTTGTTTACGTGAGCTCTTTCTGGCTGACAGGTCACCACTTACTCGATCCCATTGTGTTATTGACACCCACGTCCAACTCATCTCTCCCCACCACCTATTCTTTGATTAATTCCCTGAAATGACTGCAATCTCATCTGTCTGAGGCCACCTATCATTAGCTCTCAGATCTTTTCAACATAATTTATGAAGACATGGATCTGAGCATAGGAGTCAAGAGAGTTTTACCAGAAAAGAATGCAAAAAGAGAATGTTTTAACAGAGATAAGCACAGGTGAATGGATATAGACTGCATGATATGAAATCACAAACTGAGCATATACTTCTTTAATATATGCGTATGGTGTTATTGTGCATAATTAATCAGTGAACATTATGTCAAAGGGGGAAAAGGGATCTTGATGACATACTTTATTAAAAAGCAATAAACGTTACTTTACGTTTCAACTGACATTACCAACAATTGTGCTTTTCAGTCTATTGGTTTAAGAACTGCAGCCTTTTAATTGACTTAACATTAATGTAATATACTGGATTTGTGACCCTGCACCCCAAAACCAGTCTTAAGTAGCACGGGTATATTTGTAGCAATATCCAAAAATACATTGTATGGGTCAAAATGATCGATTTTTCTTTTATGCCAAAACTAATTAGGATATTATGTAAATATATCAAAACTTAATTTTTGATTAGTAATATGCATTGCCAAGGACATCATTTAGACATAAAGACGATTTTCTCAATATTTAGATTTTTTTTGCACCCTCAAATTCCAGATTTTCAAATAGTTGCATCTCGGCCAAATATTATCCTAACAATGGTGTATAAATATCAGTTTTGAAAAATGTACCCTTATGACTGGTTTTGTGGTTCAGGGTCACATTTACTTTGAAACAATTTTCACTCATAAAATTGCTAGTACATTTCAACAACAAGTACCATATTTAATTGAACACGAGTTTTGAAGTGGAAGCACTGAAATAATAAATTTAAGGAATAATATTCAGGTAAAACACACTCAAATAATCTTTGTTTTATTTACAACTTTGAAAAATAAGTTTGTTTACAGTCTACAAGTCATCTAAAATTTCAAACTATAAAATAACAATGGATTCAATAACTGTATTAGGTTAAGATTATGTTCTTGGTGAACTTGACCTTCAGCCTCATATAGACGAAAAACCTAATCAAAAATTGAGTGCAGGAAGTGTTTCAGACTCAATCTACCACTTTTCAAAATCCAAACAATTCCCAAAGGATAAAATCTAGTACTGCCCTACTTTTATTTCATTGAATATTTAATTTCACTCAGAAATGTCACATTACAGAAGTGAAATGGGTTAGGAGCTCTGTCATGTTGACTTTGAAATGAATGAGAAGTTTATATTCATTACTTATGCACAATAGCATCCATCCCTTCAAATTAATCTAGCCGTTTGAAACTGTTCATAAGCTAAATGGTTAAACCGGCCCTTTAAATGTATAACACACTCCATAAATACACAGCAGCTGCAGCGAGAGTTCCATAATGCAATCACAGACCGCTCTCTCCAGTAATCAGCGTCAAATGACCAGACAGAATCTCTCCAGTGACCTGTACACTAATCAAGGTTACCATGTACATAGACCCGGCAAGGCACACTGTAATTATCCATTCACTCTCTTCACCAAGCAAGTCTAAAGCATTAACAGAGGTTTTGAGTCCCATTGCCATGGATCATTTAACTGGGCTAATTTATGGTCAAGCGCACCATGTACTATCTATGGATGCGTTCCTTGTAAAGACTGACATAGTGCTAAAATGTACTTTTATGATATTTGTCCTTAAATTAGACAATTGGGGCCATGTGTATTTAGGCTTTAGGCTGCATTGCCAATAAATGATTGTTCTTTGCCCCAAGTCCAAATGAATACAATTACATGGATTCGGTGGAGATATTTCTATAACAACATGCTTTCCCAGAATGCAACAGCATACTAGAGTACTCAAGTAACACTTGACCTTGCTAGGATCAGAAGTGCTTCTTCTGCACCAAATTTGTTGCAAGCCAGATTGAGCCTCTTCTGAATTCCTCATCTAGGGTTGACCTTGCAGGCTGACAGCAAACAGCAGCAGATAATAATGGATTTTGCGCTGGAGAGCTTATCTTAAACAGGCCAATCTTTACCTGCGTGTGTCTCACAACATAGCTTGGTTAAAAGAGAGGTCAGCTTTACTGTGTGCATTTAATGAGACTTGAGCATGATTGGAAATGTGCACCTGATAAGACTGTTTACAGCCCTATAGAGTGATAAACGGTAATGCTGTGAAGATGCCATGCTACACACAATGCTCGGGCTCAAATGTGTCAGAGAATGATTTGTTGCTGCAGTGGTTATATTGGTTTCTCAAAACCAAACTTGGATATTTTTTTCTAATAAGACAAACATTTGCAAATGTAATTTCTCCAAGAGTGTTTTAGAAGAATCCACCAAACTCACCACAGACTGTTATGACTTATTATATATTTTCTAATTGATAAGGATGGATGGATGGAAGGAAGGAACACAGTTTGAAAGTTTTTTGAAGAAAATAGATGGATGGATGTCAACAGATGGATGGTAAATGGAATAAAGTTTGAAGGTGTATTCACTGGATGGATGGAATGAACAAAGTTTATTTACTGGATAGATGGAGTCTTTGAAGGTGTATTGGATGGATGGATAGATCGATGGATGATCAAAACCCTATTGCTATCCACTGAAATGTTATTTCACTGTTTTTAGTAAAACTTCATTGACTTCCACTGAAAACTTCTGACTGTAATTAGTGCTACCTTGTGGCTTGTGAACAAAATATAAAAATAAAAAAGCCTATAGATTTCCAATGAATTGTTCTAATTGGAACAACATGAGCTGTTATCAAGCTGCAACTCTCAAAACTGGTATAAACATGTTCTAACAAGTAATATCTCACCTTTACATTCTCATATTAATCAGGCTTACGGGTTTCATGTAGTGGAACATACAATAGTTCTTTAAATTGCCTATACTTCTATTGAAACCTCTATACATTCATCCATATAGTACCATAATGCTGTACGGAAGACCTCAGAATGTGCTAGGGAAAAGTAACCTTCAAAACTCAATGCTTGTTGCCAATCCAGCATTCAAAGTTTATCTTGTGGAATTGTTCTAGTTACAATTGGTTTCTACAGAAAACATGTTATTCAGTAGCTCTAAACATGACAGCTCCTTCAAGTCTGTGTGCAGCACTGTGCGATACACAATCCTTCATAACAAACACTGGGATGACAACCGATGCCTTCAATATTACAGTGAATCCATTTTAAAGGTGACTTAATCTAAACTCATGATTACATTTGAAGAACAATGATCCAAAATGACCATAAAATGGTGTCGATTGCATGCAGGAACCCAAGCTCATAATAATCCAACACCCCAGAAACTACAGTAACCTCACCCCTCCCAAAGCTCATTCTGTTTAGCTCACAAAAAACTGATGCCAAACTAATTCTGCCGATGTGAAGTCATTTGTACGGATAACTCGGCCCAAATTATGCATGTGAAATGCTAGCAATACAGCAGCCCATTCTGAACGCATTTAGAAAAGAAGACATTTGCAGTGTTAACGTATGACACAGATGACGAATGCGCTGGCAAAGATTGGTTAAGGAAAAAGGGAATAATAATGTCATTTAGCTGCACTGCCAATATTACCTTCCACATATTTTAATCCAACTTTTATAATAATGAGATTTCTGCTTGAAGTGCACCATGTTCCTAGCAGGATCGCTCGCTCCTTGCATTGAGGCCAGATGAATTCAGAGTGAGCTGATATTACTGGCTTGAAAGTAAAATTGCGTTTTAACACTTTTCCTTCAACTTGTTCATATAGCTTATTAATATTTTGAACTGTAATCCATATTTCTGGAATAATTTAGATATAGGCAAGGGAAAAAGATGCGTTCATCTGTCATAGAAGCATTAAAGCTTAGCTATCTTGCATCAGTTAATTATTTGCAAGCTGGTACTTTTTATAAATTGCACATTATTAAAATGCTAAATATCACTACAACAACCAGGCTGATTTGTTGCATGTTCGCACAGATGTCACTGATGTCAGCCATCAGTGAACACAATTATAATTTTTACGGAAGAAGTTGCATGACATATCATGTACTCTGCCATTCACAAGTTTGGGATATCTAAACATTTTTAAATGCTTTGAAATAAATCTCATGCTTATAAAGGTTATTGTTATTTGATCAAAAATACAATAACAACTAAATTGTAGAATGCATTTCACTCCTGTGGTGCAAAACGTCCAATGATCCTTCAGAGATCATTCTAATATGCTGATTTTCTGTTCAAGAAGCATCCCTTATTATTGAAAACCGTTGTGCTGCTTAAAATATTGGTGAAAACCATGATATACATCTATACATGTAGAAAGTTCAAACTATTAAAGCATTCATTTGAAATAGATTTTTTGTAACATCATATTTCACTTTTGATTAAATTTATTTAATCCTAACAAAATAAAAAAAAAATATTAATTTATTAAAAAAAGCATGCTGACCCCAAACCTTTAAATGGCAATGAATTATTATAGTAATTAAGGTCACTTTTTTTTTGTACATGCCTTTTATGCACATATTGTATTGTCCCGAAAAAAAGACATTCATTAAAATATGAAAATGACAAAAAAAATAAAAAATAATAATTGTTTTGTGAAAATTCATCATAAAGTAGGCCTACTGTATAAGTTTGGTTTTAAAGCTGTAAATCTATACATCTAAATCATTTTAAAATTATTTAAAAATTTAACCAATTATGCCTTCCCCTAGTTGTAATGTCACTACCACCTTGACTTACAATTTTGCTCCTAATATGTTTTTCAGAAATTGATACCAGATGGATACCAAGGCGACAACATGCACTGAAACACTTGAGATTAAATATAAGCCAGAAAATACAGAAACAAATCTAGGTTTTAAACAAATTAGTACACTAATTTGTTTTACATTTAAACAAATTAGTGTATCAAATTGTAAAAGACTTTGTCTCAAAGTGCCCATTGTTAAATAAATAAACAATTAAAGGGACAGTTCTGTAAGAAAATATTGAGAAAACAGCCCAGAACAAAAACTTGTGTGCTCTTGTGTTTTGGTTGTCATCACAGCACATCCAGTCATTTGAAAAGCTACTGTCAGATTTGTACTTTGAGCCTGACGG
Organism: Barbus barbus; assembly: GCF_936440315.1. Taxonomy (NCBI): domain Eukaryota; kingdom Metazoa; phylum Chordata; class Actinopteri; order Cypriniformes; family Cyprinidae; genus Barbus; species Barbus barbus. The sequence goes on from NC_136716.1 coordinate 23,673,963, forward strand.
ACTTTGATTGTTTGTTTATACGCAGCTTTTATTTTGTTCTAGTTGTTATGTAAGTGTGTTGCTGCAGTTTTTATGCGGAAGTACAATGTAGTATTCCTTAATTGCTTGTGATTAGATCAGCCGTTTATCCACCTGAGACTGTCTCCATCTGTTGGGGCTGGTGTGTTTGTTTCATAAACACACGCACACACACACACACACACACACACACACACAGGCACGTCAGTATTCCACCTCGTGAGCAAAAACAAAGCTCTCAAAAAACTCAATCAAACTGTATGACAAACTACAGGAGAGTGAGACCGCTTTCACAGTTTCCAGTGAATCTGCACCCCAGAGCACCAGAAATGTGACAAACACAAAATACAAACACTATGGCTAACGCAGCATCCGCCCCATCGCTCAAAAACACACATACGCTAACAAATCAAACACAGACCCGCTTTCATTCTCCTATTTTTGTCAACACTACACAATGCATGTAAAACACACATCCTGATCTCAACACACCCATTTACGAATATATGTCCAAAAGATTTCTGCTTTAAGTAAATGCTGTTCCACCTAACGTTTTATTCATCAAAGAATCCTGAAGGAAAATGTATCAGTTTCCATAAAAATAATAAGCAGCAAAAACTTGAAAATAAAAACCATTATAAATAGTTGAGAACATTTATTAATAATTGAGGATCAGTAATACTTGAGCATCAAATCAGCATATTTCTGAAGGATCATGTGACACTGAAGACTGGAGTAATGATGCTGAAAATTCAGCTTTGCATCACAGGAATAAATTACATTTTATAAAATATAAAAAAATGTGGTAAAGATATTGCAAATTGTTATAATATTTCAAAATATTTCTGTTTTTATTATAGTATAATTAAATGCAGCCTTATCGAGCACAGAGACTTTCTTTGTATGTTAAAAAAATTATAATCCATACAACATACAGGATCTTATATTATATATTATACCAAAATCTTATATCATATGTTTTTTTTTGTTTGTTTTGTTTTTTTAATCTTAGTATGCATATGCATACAGCAAAAATACACATATGAAGATTTGGATCACACCGCACAACCCTAATGGATCTATACCACACACACACACACACACACACACACACACACGGAGATGCACAGATGTCTGCCTTTTCACATCCATAAACACATAAACAGATCCATAAAACACATATCCACGCGAGTTTGGAGTAAATGACTCTAGTGCTGGTTTCCTCAGACTCCTTGCAGTCGTTGCACGCTGGGGAATGTCTTTATTTAACTGAATTGGCTGAGTGTTTAGGCCCGGTCTGAATATATTAGCATGCAGCAAGTGTGCAGGAACGCTGGTCCTCAAGGGGTTTCAGTATCCTGGTGTGTAAGAAATATCCAGTCATGGAGCTGACAGTTCCTTTGCAAACCAAACATGCATTTAATTACAGGCCAGACACCATGTAGCGAACCATATGATTATAAGCACACACAGAGCGCAGAAACACATATGTGATGTAGAGAGCTGAGCTTATATCATGCAACCATATTTTTAAAAGGCTTCTCTTGATAATCTCTGAAGGAATTACAGCTTTAATAATTACTGGTTGTGTAACCACTAAAAAGACTGCTGAAGTAATTTTGACAGGCTGATTCTTCGCTTATGCCTCCGAATGATAATAGAGCCTTTATTTATTCCTCCAGTATATTAGGACCTTATTGAATCTGCAAGCAGTAGAACAGGCCTCTAATTGTCCCTATTGTGAGAGGAGGCAAGTATTTAACTGTTGCTCTCTCAGCACCTGTTGACTGAGATAATAATGTGAAATCCAGTGCTTATCTTTACTCGAGATATATAAGCTGAGAATAGCATGAGGTCTAAGCCTACTTGCACTATTTTTCTAAAGATGTTAAGCAGATACGTGTGAAGCCATACATTATTTGCAATGTAACTTTCCACTTGCTGAAATAAAAGTATTTATATTTAAACGTGCTTCAGAAATTAGCATTATGTCATATCAGGTAAATCACAAATTTAAAAAAAAAAAATGCACATAATATGCACAGAGTTCTATTTAAAAGAATAGTTCACCCAAAAATGAAAATTTGTTTAAAACGTACTCACTCTCAGGCCATGAGTCTGTTTCTTCATCTGAACAGATTAGTAGAAATGTATTATTATATCAGTAGCTCACCAGATCCTTTGCAGTGGATGGGTGCCGTCAAAATGAGAGTTCAAACAGCTGATAAAAACATCATAATAATCCACAAGCAATTCACATGACTCCAGTACATCAGTTAATGTCTTGTGAAGTGAAAAGCTGTGTTTGTAAAAAAAATTAAATAAAAAAAAATATTGAAAATTGTGTCCATCATCCAAAATAATGCTTCCTCCAGTAAAAAATAAAATAAAAATCCCTCCCCTGTTGACCTATAACATCAAAATCCACATACATATTTGTTTAGAACTATTTTGGACTGTTTTTGCTTGTAAACGGTGCTTGATCTGTGCATATTTCTCTCCTGATTCAGACAAGACGAGAAAGCGATATTATGAATGGAGGACACATGTATTTGCCCGAAGCAATGGTCTTAATTTAAATGCAGATTTTCACTTCACAAGATGTTGACTAATGGTTTGTGGATTATCAGCTGTTTGAACTTCTCATTCTGACGGCACCCATTCACTGCAGAGGATCCACTGGCGAGCAAGTGATAACAAAAACAAAAACAAAAAACAATTATCTAAATCTGTTCCCATGAAGAAATAAATGTATCTACATCTTGTATGGCCTCAGGATAAATCAATTTATATAGCAAATCTTTCATTTTTGGGTGAAAATATTCTTAAAAAAGGGGAAAAAAAGAGCTTATCCAAATCAAATTGATTAACTTTTTCACTTTAAAGTACTCCAGTGTAATATAAAATATTCAAAAATATTCTTAAAATACCTAAAAAGTATTTAAAAGGCCAAAATTCCTAAACAATTCATTTTACGAGCATCATTCATAAAATGGTGTGTGTATGAATATATCTAACAGATAACGGGCAGCTTAGTATACACTCAACCTCTCCATGCTTTCTATTTCTCCCCTGCTGTTTTTTTTTTTTTTTTTTTTCTGATTTGGCAGAAAACATAATTCTCACTTTATCACTCTTCTGTGCTTGTCAGTTTATACTAAACGGTTTGAACTTGTCATATTTGTGAAATAATAAGAGCAAGTGTTTCTTCTGAGAGTGTAATGAGCGTCTGGGAAGGCCGCTTAGTCCAGTTTGTGTTATATTTTTACTGAACTTATTATCAGAGAGAGAGACAAGATGTTCTCACCAGTTCTGCATGGATATTTGTGAGGTTTCTCGAAGACTCAGCAATTGATTGCTATTGTTATGATAATTACATTTTTAATTAGAATCACCTAACTTTTCCACTTCTAGTTATTACTGGAGTAATTGCTGAGTTTTAAAATCTCTCTTTTCTTTTGCGTACCTCTATTATCTTTTTTTTTCATTCATTTCTGAATGTGCAGATAAATGACAATAAAGCAGTCTGATAATTAAGCTCTCTTTTTGATTTATGGTGTTCTCTAGATATTATGCAGATTGGGAAAAACTAAATCTTTTTTAAACTCTACTGTCTCAACAACTTCGGCACAATCTTTGATTGATGCTTCCTCAGATAAAAGACTTGCATATGATTAATGACACCGTACAGCACTGATATGCTATAAAATTAGTGAACAATATTACTGATTTGACTGCATTCAAATGCAATTCACCTAAATTCAAATGGAACTGGATTGAACTGAATCAGAATTTATGAGATAGCAAATGTGGTGTCGGTTTGAATGTAGAATTGAAACCAGAATTAAATTCATGTAACTGCAGATAGACAGACAGACAAGACAGACAGACAGACAGACAGACAAGACAGACAGACAGACAGACAAGACAGACAGACAGACAGACAGACAGACAGACAGACAAGACAGACAGACAGACAGACAGACAGACAAGACAGACAGACAGACAGACAGACAGACAAGACAGACAGACAGACAGACAGACAGACAGACAGACAAGACAGACAGACAGACAGACAAGACAGACAGACAGACATACAGACAGACCAGACAGACAAGACAGACAGACAGACAGACAGACAAGACAGACAGACAGACAGACAGACAGACAGACAAGACAGACAGACAGACAGACAGACAGACAGACAGACAGACAGACAGACAGACAAAGACAGACAGACCAGACAGACAGACAGACAGACAGACCAGACAGACAGACAGACAGACAGACAGACAGACAGACAGACAGACAGACAGACAGATAGATAGATAGATAGATAGATAGATAGATAGATAGATAGATAGATAGATAGATAGATAGATAGATAGATAGATAGATAGATAGATAGATAGAATCATGTGATTGGAAAATTCAATTAAAATTATAAATCATTAAAAACGTAAAACAATATATTCATAAAAAATGTCATAGAAATGGATTAAAACTGAAAATATTATCAAAACTACTCAAAATCAGAATTTTGCCAACATCAGTCAATTTTAGTTTTTTTTTTTTTTTTCCTCCAAGAATATATGAGAAGTTTGCTGTAAAATCTAGCTTGAGGGCAGGAATAAAAATAAAAAGGGGTGTTTGGGCAAAGTAAAAAAATATATATATAAATAATAAATAAATAAAATAAATAATAGAAAGAAACTCAAAACATACTGTGCAGATAGATTTGGGTCAGGTTCATCTACCTGCAGGCTCAGATCCTTAGAGTTCAAATCAAAGGAAATCTCAAGTATGCTGAAATGTGAAGTCAGTGAGTAAACACTAGAGTTTTCTGTCAGAAATAATTGCATTATTAACTCCCAGACTCTTCTGTGAAGTTTAAACATTATACAGGCTATTCTTATGTAAATACTGTAATCTGCCGTCACTGGCAATTATTACATTTTGTAAGTTATAGCATGCTTCAGTTAAATTCAGTGCTCTCTTTCACTATTCTGAAACAACTTGTAATATTTTGGTAAAGTAAGGCAATGTTTTGCAACTCCGCTTAGCTTCATCAAATATACCACTATGGTCATCGTACACAATTTTGACCACTCAGTGTATTCTAGATGCATATTACATATTCTTCTTTCTGTCTCCTGTAGTTGCACACTGACTTGGATAAAGGGGAAAGCGCAGTGAAATACACTCTCTCAGGCGATGGCGCTGGAACCATCTTCACCATCGACCAGATCACCGGGGACATACACGCTTTACGCAGTCTGGATCGAGAGGAGAAGCCTTACTACACGCTACGAGCTCAAGCGGTGGACATCGATACCAACCGACCGCTGGAACCAGAGTCAGAGTTTGTCATCAAGGTGCAGGACATCAACGACAATGAGCCAAAGTTCCTGGAAGGTCCCTACGCAGCTAGTGTACCTGAGATGTCACCTGTGGGTAAGAAGCCCATTAAGATGTTCCCGGATTTTTCATTTATTTATTTATTTATTTATGGAAATAATGCAATAAGGTTGAATTCACTAACTTTAGTTAATGAATCATTAACTAACAATGAACAATATTTTACAGCCTTTATTATTCTAGAATAATGTTAATTTATAAACAAAAAATATATTTATTATTATAATAATCTATAAATAATAAATTACTTAATTACTATATATCATATTAGTCTATAATATTAATATAATTCATGTTTGTTCATGCTACATTAATCTGAACTAAGGATTTATACAACTTAAAAACAGGATTGCTATATTGCTTAAATTTATATAATTAACTAACAGTGTAACTTGTTATCTTAAAATCAATATAGTTTTTTTACAAAATTGGCATATTGAAGGTTATTCTTCAACACAGTAGAATGATGCAAGCAAAAGTTGGAGCTAAAAAAAAATATATAAATAAAATAAAAAATAAGGTTTACAAGGATGATCACTGTGTTACAAAATTGGTATATTGAAGCTTATTCTTCAGCATAATAAAACAATTTAAACAAACCTCGGAGCGAAACTAAAGTACACTGAAAAAATCAGTCACCGTTTTGGAAGCCAATAAATGAAGCCTTTGTCATTAAATAAGGAAATTTACTCTCCAGCATAGGGGAACAATGCAAACAATAGTTGGATAAAATAAAATAGATACAATAAAATAAAGGAACAATGCAAACAACTGTAGGAGCAAAACTACACTAACAATTTATGAAAGAAAGAACAAATAAAATGGAAGCCAATCAATGAAGCCTAAATGTAACAAGGATGACTGTCACCGTGTTACAGCGAGGGATGCTGGAGGTCATGTTTTTTCCACGTTATGGAGTTTGCCAAATATTCATTGGTGTGGCCGAGGCGAGCTAATCCAGACATTACTGTGTGCCGTCAGATAATGAGAAGTGCATGGGCTCCAAATCCCCACCAAACTGGATTACACAGCCCTGGTAGGATTTCTCATCTAACATGGTAGAAACCTTGATTGTATTACTGGTTATTTCACCAAGGCATCTGCTCTGGGTGATGATGGCAGCGGGACCTTATTTTGTTACTGTCTCTGATTCTCTAATAAAGGCCCGTCTCTAAAGCCGGCCAGAAGTTGTATTGATTTCCACACAGCCTAATCCAATCGCTATAACTACTAGCAGATCAATGTAGCGCTATCCTCTTGCATTCATGGAACACATTGCAGAGCTTGTTATAGTCATAATGGCCTCCATTATTTGGACAAATATTCTTAATCATGATGTCAAATATGATTGCAGACGATGCATCAATCGCTGAGGCCACGCTGGGGAGCGATGTAATATGACGCTACATTCACTGCAAACATGGTGGTCAATGAAGTGCTGCTTGCCTTGTGTTATATAACATTTAACTGGATACTTCACAGACTTCTAGTCAAAATGATAGACAAGGGCACAGAAGAAAGCTTGCATGTTAATCAGTTTAGTTGCAAACATAAGAAAAGGGCCCACAGTTGTTGTTTGCCTTCATTGCATGCTATTAAAATGTATAAAATATTAGTTATAATTAGACTTCAACAAGTATATAAATGTCCATATTATTTTTACAAACATGGCACAATAAAACTCATTCTTCAGCAGAGTAGAACAATGCAGACAAATGCTGGAGCAAAAATTAAATTAAATTAAATTAAAAAACAATCAATGAAACATTAAGGTAAATTTTGAATTTATAAAAAAATAAATAAAAAATGTTGCAGTCATAAAATTAGGATATTGAAGATAACATATGAGTCCTCAGTTGTCTCAACATTATTTATAATAATAAAAATATAATAAATAATAATAATAAAGTAGCATAAAAAAAACACACATCATATAGATCCCATCTTATCCTGTGATAGTCCCAAAAGAAACGGTCAACCAGTTCACAGCTATTGACAGATGAAACATGAATTAACATGAATTAATAAAAAAAAAAAAAATGCAATATCTACTTTAAGCACGAGTCTTATTTTAATAAGAATAAAATGTCGCCTTTAGTGCCGTATAACATCAGACTATCACAAATCACTATATTACTGTTATTTTCTGCCTCATTCTGTGAACACAATCCAAAATTCAGCTCCAGCAGCTTCCAAAGAAAGAGACTGAGACTCATTTACATTTAGTTCACTTTAATCCAATTTAATTCAATTCTGAGTTATTTCAATACACTTTTAATGAATGGTAATTTTGACAAAGTTGCTTTACGAACTTCAGGAACTGCCTGCAATAATACGGTGCCGTAAACAGAAGCGGTAATTCTCCCATATTCACAATCATTTGTAGACACAGGCCCCGAGAGAGTTCAGTCTTAAATGAAAGCATTCAGAGACTATTTTAGGGGAAGTAAGATTTGGTGAAACTGTTCATAATCTTTAAGTGTCTGAGAAGACGTCTGTTGTGCTTCAACATTGCTATACAATGATGGAAGTAAACACGAAACAACATGAGGTTATCTTAAAATATTACAATTATGTTTTTGTCTCCATCTGCCCTATATTTTTGTATAATTTACTTCCGCAGTACTACACAAGTGTCTTTACTGTAAAGTGGTCTGTTGTAGCGTGTAATTAAGTTGGTTTATTGAAGTGGCTCCCTGTGGTTCCAGAGAGCAGCGCTGAAAAATACTATCACACTTAAAAAATCTGAAATTTTGAACTCCATTAAATATGAATCCATGTCTATTAACGTTAAGGTAATTAACTCAAGATACTTAATTATAGAATAAGGACCTGTCTGAATTAAAATAATGCACAAATTATTACAGTGTTGTATCACTGCTGAATAATCTGAATGTATCTGAGGATAAAACAATATGAAATGCAGAGTTCATAGAAAGTTTAATTACATCTTATAAAAGCGGATACTGTAAAAGTGAAAATTGCAGGTGAGAAACCCCTCGTTACAACACACCGTACAAAATATTACTGATTAAATAGCTGTTCATCTGTTAAGCAGAAAGCAAACTGTTTAGATTGAAACCTTTTCAAATTAAAACTTTTGAGTTTAAAGAGGTTCTGAAAATCATGGAAATTCCAAGCATATATTCAAATAAACAAAAGAAATAAGAAAGGCTTTGCATGGCAAGAGGTAAAGTCTGACATAAGATTTGGTGTCGAGTGTAATAAACTGCATGCCCTATCCAGCACCAAAGCCCTTTTCATGTTGCTTTCCCTGAGGATGACAGATCAGGGTAATTCACTTTGAGATTGCCTTTTCCTTGATCTGAATGGCAATGAAATGAAACCCTCCCCTTCCCAGCTGAATCATAGCTACTCATGATCTCAGATAGCAAAATGTGAATAGACCTGTTTATAAGTGCACCGTAGTCCCTATTGAAGTTATAGACCTATTCTGCAGACGTCTGTGTGATTTCGATTGTGGCTGCTGCCACCACAAAGGCATAACTGAGTCTTGCTGTTACATACAAACAAGGGACGCTTTAGCTTTACCCATATTTCTTGACTCTGGATGTATTTTTCATTGGGTTACAGGGTTTTCGCTTTGAACGAATGTGACTGTCTAATTTGGAGGTCACTTAAAGGACTGGAGCTGTATGGGTTTTTAATGTTTTTCACCTCTTTGTGTGGAGGCCACAACAATCTGAACACATATCGATGTGTGCTGAGAGAACTAAAAAAAACTACAACAAAAAAAAAAGGTAAAAATCAAAGGTAATTGCATCAGCTGGTTGAAAAGGACTTCCATTGGGAAATGGTCCTGATTTAAAATCTGTACAATTACCTCTCGGTTCCTTTTGTTTTTTTCCCCACTCGCTCTTTCTCTCTTCTTCAAGGCCTTCAAGTTTCTTTTCTTGTCTTAGGCAGTACACTGTGATATTCACTCTACTTGCGCGTTTGAGTGTTTTCATAAAATATATACTGTATAATCACAAATGACCCTACACACTTTATGCAAGACCGTTTTTATGTATCTTACTGCACGTTTCGTTGCAGTTTCAAAGAGAAATGTCCACTTAGTGGGCATTAATATTCCTACAATAATATAATATTCCTACAATAATATTAACCAATCATTTCCACAATTCTAATAAATAAAACCGAATCCCTACATTATTTAACACTATGTTCATATTCTCTTCAAATATGATTTACAAAAACTGTTTCCTGAACATGTGCTTTTTAATATTTGTACAGCCATCACTAGCCGTTAGCAGCAGGACACTATGATAATAAAGAGAAAATGGACAGATTAGACTGAAATATCTATTAAGCCTGCTGTCTATTAGATAAAGAACAGAAGTGCACTAGAATCAAAATCAGAGAGTATTTCTAAACTAGAGCATGTTACTATGATGTGAGTGGCATATATAGACTTTCAGATCTAGTCTAAATTGGTTTCGCCATTTTCAAAGTGGACTGGAATAATCTTTAAAAAACATTAACAGTTCAATGCTGTGAATTGTTAAGTGCTTTTAACCATATGTAGTACAGCTCATATAAACAAACATGCATTCTTTTAGACATACAGCCTACTAGGAAAACAAAAATCAATTTTACATAAGATAGACAGAATTATAGAATGATAGAAGGATATATAGAATGATAGATAGATAGATTGAACAATAGAATGATGGATGATGGATGGATGGATGGACGCACAGATAGATAGATAGATAGATAGACAGACAGACAGACAGACAGACAGACAGACAGACAGACAGACAGACAGATAGATAGATAGATAGATGAAAGAGTGCAATATGGAAAAAAAATCTGAAAACTATTCTAGAAAACTATCCATGCTGAATAAAGCGAATCATTTCTATAATATAACATTACAGAAACCGTAAAACACAGGGATTCAGCGACCTTTGACCATCAGCTCTTTCTACAGTACAGATGATTTGTCATTTATTGAGTCATTTAAAAGTGCTGCCTTTGTAATGTAAAAACTGCTGCTTCAGACATATCAAAACACAGTGGAGAATCAGTGCATAGCCATATAATTGGTTTTATATCAGCCCATCATAAGCAAAGCATATAATGATGTGTCTGTATAGGCCTGTTTTCCAGTCCCGGTCAAACCCTACATGCTATTATATTTATAACCTTGAACAAAGCACATTTCCCATATCTATTCATGCGGTTTAACACAAACAAATAATATCTTCTCTGTGTTTGCAGGTACATACGTGATGAAGGTGACGGCGACAGATGCAGACGACCCTACATACGGCAACAGCGCCAGGGTGGTGTATAGCATACTTCATGGCCAGCCGTACTTCTCCGTGGATCCCAAAACAGGTAAAATGCTCCTGAATATTTTATAGCAAATAATATACAAAAAAAGGTTGGCTGCATGAAAAATGAAATTACTATTAACAAACAAGTTCCTCTGTTTTGTTTGTGTAATACAACAGACTAGACTCATTAATTTCACAGTTCACAGGTTTCAACGTAATTACATTCATTGACCCTATTAGACAAATAAGCTCTGCGGTTTGATTTGATAATGTGGCCAGCCTAGAAAATGGATTTGTAACTCAAAATATACTGCAATTAATTTTGAACAGCAGAAAAGTGACGGACATCCTGTCAGCTAAATAGGCCTGAAAAGATCTATAATTATACAATCAGGTGCTGCATTTCAAACCCTCAGAGTAGAAAATAAAGTCAGCTCGGTAACAGCAAATGGATTTTGTCTGTTGTTTATATGGCTGGGGGAATTGTAGCATCATCAAATGATGCAGCAAATAAACTGCCTTTTATTTTTTCCCAGTGAATACTTTGTTATGCAATATTCAGCAATGAATGGGAATTTAAAAATGGGCATCATCTGCATTCAGTGGGCTGTAATATCCAATATGCAAAAGCACAAACCTGCGAGGTAAACTTGATGCGCAGACCACGTGCCAGCATTTCCTGCTTGTTTTCGGGGTGCGTACGGCCCTGTTGTACAAGTATGAAGCATTGCAAACTGGAATATATGAATAAAAATATAATATCCTTATATCAGCAAACCCGGAAGGGGGGCTTGAAGGGTGACATTCTGTAGCCGAACAAATAAAATGACTAGTAAGGAAGAAAAATCTGTTTTTGTCCCAGGCCATATAAAAAAATTTGCCAACACAAACCAACAGTAAACAAAAGCCGCGAGAGGAGGGTGGGAAACAAAGGCAGGGGGTAAAATGCATAACGTAATCAACACTGAGAGTCGTGAGAGAAAACAGACTCAGGAAACACACACCTTAAAGGAATAAAGTAGTCAACTTTTGGAGTGGATCGAAAAAGTTCATCAAATTTGTCCTAAGACAAGAACACATTTTGGTTTTAGGTTTTAGGACAACTTTGATGAAAGGTTTTGAGGTACTGTAGTTCACCTAAATATGAAAGTTTGCCACCATTTAATCACTCCAAATTTCCTTTCTTCTTTCTGTGAAATAAAAAAAGGAAGATCTTAGGCAGAATTTCTGCTTTCAATACAAGAAAAATGAATGGTCATGCAGTAAATGTCATTTTTAGGTGAACTATTCATTTAATTACCACACAAACTTCAAAGAGAGATCTGTTCAGGCGAAACTGAAATAAAAAAAAACTGATTCTTCCTGTAACAGGCCGAGTGAATCACACATGACATCCCTTTTACGTTTCATCTGAAACTGGCATTGAATGAAGGTCCGTGCCTTTCTTAACCATCCACCACCATGTCTAATTTATCCTATGAAGCGCTCTCTTGATCTGGGAAAGCTTCTTGTGGCGTTGGGAAACGCATTAGTTGTGCTTTATGGAAAAAAGCAAGGAAAGGTGTTGCTACACTAGCTTTGTCACCTTGTTAAGATTGTTAAGTACCAGAAGCTTTAGAGCTGACCTCAATCTTTTTAGCTGGAGAAAAAACACTTGAAGGTAAAGGTACTGGTTCCAGGAAGGGTTTTACAGTCTGATTACTTACAAGAACATTTTTAACTTTAGGAATCTGTGTGCTGATGCATCAAAGAACCCTGGAGAACTTCACTTTTTCTTGAACAGCTGATTCTGGAGGGGGTATGATATCAAGAACGTCTCCAAAGTACCATATCGCCATATATTTTTTTTCCAGGATTTTGGTGTACTCTAATGTTTCCACCGAAGGCATTTATGGAAACTCAGCTAGAAAAATGGTGCATTCAGAAATCGTTGTCAGTGTAACCATAACCTCACTGTTTTCCAGAAGACACTTATGAAATTATAAGCTTCAGATTTACTATTTTAAACCCTCTAAAAATTGGCTTCTACTTTCAATGTAAGTGCCCCATTGTTCCATTTTCGTGGTTATTAACATAATACTACAAATGCCGCTTCCCTTGTATTGAACCCTGAATATTCCTTTAATTCTAAAAGTCAGAGAAAAGCTTGAGAATGGTCAAGTACAGGAAAATTTCAGCCATTAATAGAAAACGAGGCTCTTTTTGAATTAAATGGCTATGGTATCAGAGGCTAACTTGCTAACTTTGACCCGTTCCATGTAGTAGAACACAGTGTTACGCAGATTAAATATACAAAAATAAATGTATTAATATGCACAAATATAGTGTGGTTCGAGGCAGGACGCATTTTCAGGTCAACAATAATAGCACAGAAATTATACATTACACCTTTAAGTTCAATTTGCTTTAGTTTCATTTTCCACAATGCAGCAGAACTTCATCCATTTCCTTTTTTTGTGCCTCTCAATTTTCTTATCTCAATTGTGACTGTTATTTTAGATTGCCATTCACATCCTTTTCTCAGCAGGCCTTATTCTCAGGTCTAAACCCTATTCTTCTCCTCACATTGCCCTCTTTTCTGTAATCCGATTCTCTCCACGCACTGAAACATGCCTGTATTCACAGCCTCTTCATCTATACTCTCTTTCTACCTCACTATCCCTTTATAGTCCCTTTCTCTTGTCTCTTCTTTCCATTAACACAGTCTGGCTGTCTTTCGATCTGTGCGCAGGAGTCATCAGGACAGCTCTACCCAACATGGACCGGGAGGTGAAGGAGCTGTATCAGGTCCTCATCCAGGCCAAAGACATGGGAGGACAGTTAGGGGGTCTGGCAGGGACGACCACCATCAACATCACCCTGAGTGACGTCAATGACAACCCACCCAGGTTCTCCAAAAGTAGGCCACTCTGTATAACTATCAACTCATGTAAACTTAAATCAGTCAAATGTTTGAATGCACCTTCTTGTTATTTTGATTTCCATATTTCAGATCAATAATGAAGCCATCAAAACTATTAGGATCAAAACTATTAATTATCCTGTAATATATTTTTATTATTATTATTTGCTTAAAATGTAATCATTATAGAATTTCCATACTTCAATTTGTTCCTTTTGTAACAATTTATAAGCTCAAAAGAGAATTGTATACAAGTAATCACGATTAATTATGATTAATTACAATTATTTATATCGGCTGACAGTAATAACTGTCGCAGAATTAAATTGCCATCAACTAATCTGTCCGTCTAGCAAACATTCAGTGTAAATTCGTATCAACTCTAAGAAAGGGTATTTCCTTGGCCACAGAAAATACATTCCTATTAATGCATTAGAGCATTGTAGCAAGGGTCAAAATCGTAAAGGGGCATTTAATAAGCAAGGCAGAGTCAGAAACTCATGTAATTTGTGCACACAACTTTTATTAACTAAACACTAACGCAAACTAGTCTAACAAACAAACAAACAAACATACGTACAATCACTCATACATGAGGAAAGGCTAAATGATACTTGATGGATGAAGCCATCAGGAAAACCAGAGAATGCAGTTATGGAGAAAGTCATTTAACCACCTGAGTAAAACCATCAGTGCCATTTATAATGGGGTTTATAACTTGTACTAAACCTCTGTTTCGTTTAGTTAAATGTTATACTTGCACTGCCTTTGGTCGGGTCGAGTGTCCGGAATGCAGTCTCAGATGAAAGTCTTAATGGTTTCAAAGTTTTGGACTCCCGATCACGTTCTTCCGGGTTGAAGAGTAATGAATTCCAAAAATGTTCTCAGGTAGAAATGTTCTTCCAAGTTTTGAATGGAAAAGAGCTAAGAAAGAGATCATGCTGAGGTCCAAGGAGCTTGGTTGAATGGAAAGACAAGGCCGCAAAGGCCTGGCACAAAAACTTAGAGGTTCAGAAAAAGTTCTAGCTCACATCCTCTTAGGATCTAACAAAACCGCAGACTGCCGGGCATCTCTAAAGTGGGAGCTTTATCTGCTATAGAGGTCACACCTCTGGGGTGTCAAATACCCAATGGAGTCCTGGATTTTTGGAGGGAACGTTTTACGACCCTTTGTCTCTGAACATGGTAATTTGCATAGGTAATTTGCCTGGGTTAATGCACAAACTTCTAAAGATTCTTAGGACACTAATATATTGCATAGGTATCGACATGTAATATTAACTCTCAATTAGATCATCCGGATATGAATTGATAGAGACTAAACATGATGCAGCTAAAGTGATATTAACTAGTGATCTATCATAAGCATGCAGAAAACAATACACAAAAACACATACAAGAACAGTAATAATATACACAATGACCTAAAGATATGTGTGTTCATTCAAATAAGGGTTTTCTATGAATTAAGTAGAGAAGAGTCCATTTTTATGGTGTAATGTGTCTTTCCTAAGAGGCAAAGTAGTGAGTTCCCGCATGCCTTTGAGCAATAAAACCAGTGTTATCAGATGGGTTGCCATGGAACCAGAGACCTGTTCTGCCTTCTTAGGTGTTAGATGCATTTCGGGGTGAAGGGTCCACAGACCCTCATAGTTGGCCTTTTGGTTAGGTGAGGGGGCATAAGAGATTATTTATTAAATATAACAAATATTTGTGTCTGATTGGTCCAAATGTTACACTTTATTATCCCATACACTGTAAAAAAAAAAAAAAAGTTGAGCCAACGTAATATAATATAATAACGTATTTTTGAGCTCTCTCAACTTATTTTTGCAGGAGACTCTCAACTTTGTGTTGTATAAACTTAAAACAACAATTGAGAACTCAAAAATCAGCTGAAACTGGTTGCCTTAAAATTTTAAGTTGGCTCAACTTTTTTTTTGTTGTTTTACAGTGTATTTCCATAAAAAAAACTGAAGTATTATATATAAATGTAAAAAAAAAAAAAAAAAAAAAAAAAAAAAAAATATATATATATATATATATATATATATATATATATATACATATACTGTAATAAAAATATAAAAAGGATTAAATTAAATATGATAAAATAAAATAATTAATTAAGCTTTTAAAACATTATGAAAAGATTTCAGAAGTATTCTATTAGCTCTATATATGATTCTAAAACTGTAGCTCTGTAAATAAAATGATTGCAGGCACAATTTATTCAGTCCACCAAACAAATTTAAAGCATTTAAAGCACACATAAAGCTTTAGACCAAAAAGTTTTTAATATAATGAGAAACATAAATTCAGGCAAGTGCGTCTAAACCTTTGACTGATAATGCAGCATTTTTATTTTTTTAAACACACATGAGGAAGCTTAAAAACTTAATGCATTCATAGAGAAAACAGTTCTTGAAAAATTAATTAATAACCTTGAATCTATAAATCTAGTTTGCATAAAGGAAGAGAGGCAACATATTTAACAGCATCTCTGGAGTAGTAGAAAGGAGAAAAAACCCAGACTAGATATGAATTAATGAGATTTTAGAGAAACCAGAGTTTCCATACAGCAAAAGTCATAAAAAATGAGCACACAGTCTTATTGGCCATTCACAAAGATTGTGCATTTGCTTTGAAAAATGCAAGATGTGGCCAGGAGAATGGGGCAAAATTGTGTTTTTTTTTTAAAAGCTGTATTTTTTTTTTAACCTGAGAGCCACATTTTTTCACACGTGAGGTCCTGCAAAAGACGTGAGATGGCCTCTTACCGTCCCTGTTTACAGCTTCTATCTAACAGTCTCATATTTTAGGCATTTATATACTTGAAAATGTTCATTTATTTTTCCACTGGAATAAGGCCAAGTCTTTAAACAAGTACATGCAAACAGGCTCCATTTGTGCTCAGAAATTGTGAAATAGAAATCATGTTGAGTTTCAGCGATGAGCACTGGTTTCCTCGCTGTGTAAATATCGGTAACACCCTGGGAGCGAAGTAGATTTCCATCAGCATGTCTCAGAGGATGGCACTATGATGACTGCTGCATTCTGGGTCGTGTCTCTGCCTCTCTCTCTCATGTTGTTTGTTTTTTGGTGCACTGCACTAATGCGTCTAATGACTTCTTAATTAGCTGAGGTGGTTTTTTTTTGTTTGGTTTTTTTTTGCGGGCATGGCCACTCAACACATTATATTTTACTAATCAGCGTGATCTGTTTGTGCCTACTGTTTGTGCACGTGTCTTTACTAGCATTGAGGTAACTAACTAAAAGTAGCAGGTTTACTAACTTAACTACATTTTTTTGTAGCACGGCATTAGCTCAGCTGTTTTCAATTCAGTGTAACTTTGGCAAAAACAAGCATTGTTCCAAAAAAAAAAAACAGTTTAGTGTGAAACCAACACTTGAACACTGCTTTTTGTGTCATATTTTCAGCCAAGTGCACTGAGGCAGTTATCAAACGCTCTCTCCAACAGTAATGTCCTCTCTAGAGTTGCCAACTTATGAAATTTGGCACAGGAGGAGGAGTACTGTGGCAGTGTGGATATGTTGTAAATGTGTATTCAGAAATCTAAAAAAGAAGATAAAATTATAATTGATGCTATTTATTTGCTTAATACACATTTCTGGTCTTAAAGGAATAGTTTATCTAAAAATTTAAATGTACTCACCTTAAGCCATTTAATTTTTTTGGTGGTTTGTTTGTTTGGTTGTTGTTGTTTTCCTTAATAAGAACAGATTTGGAGAAATTTAGCATCACCAATGGATTCTATGCAGTGAATGGGTGCCATCAGAATGAGAGTCCAAACAGCTGATAAAAAACATCACACAAATCCTCAAGTAATCCACACCACTCCAGTCCATCAGTTACTGTCTTGTGAAGTAAAAAAGCAGTGTGTTTCTTATAAACACAGAAGCAGTGGTTTAAAGTTAAAACGTCTTAATGATGAATTTGTTTCTTACAAACATGCAGCTTTTTTATCTCACAAGATGTTAACTGATGGACTGGAGTGGTGTGGATTACTTGTGGCTTATTGTGACGTTTTTATCAGATGTTTGGATTATGATGGCACCCATTAAATTAGCAAGTGATGTAAATAAATTTCTTCAAATCCATTCTGATGAAGAAACAAACTCATATACATCTTGAATGGCCTGAAGGTAAGTAAAGTTTCAGCAAATTTTCATTTTTGGTTGAACTATTCCTTTAATGTTAACAATTTATTGGTGCATGTAACTGAATAATTTCCACAAAACAATTAGTGCACATTTTTAAAACAGCTTCTCCCACACTAGTCACATGTGCTTCAAAAAACTCATTGATTCTACAGGCATCTTCCACCTGCGTGTACCGGAGTCATCAGCAGTCGGGTCAGCAGTTGGCCGAATCAAAGCTCATGATCTGGACATTGGAAAGAACGCAGAGGTGGAATACAACATTGTCCCTGGAGATGGAGGGGCCATGTTTGATATCACTACCAACGAGCACAATCAGGAGGGAATCATCATGCTCAAAAAGGTAAAGCTTCATTTAAAGTGTACTATGAACTAACAGCAAATACATAAACAGGTTAAACGAAAAAGACTCAGCGGTTGATTTTTATTATTATATAAAGGTCACGTTAGAACTTTAAAAAAATTATATCAAGCCTTCATTTATTTTTACTTCTAGTTTTGGTTTACCCGTCGCAGGCATTCAATCTTAAATTATATAAATGCAACAAATCAATAGATTACAAGGCTTTTATCAAAAACTTTGATAATCAAAACGGAGCTATTATAAACCATTTAAAAAACAAAAATTAACTTATTGTGTGAACATTATTTATATATTTTCACACTAACAGCAATTGTCCCTCAGTTTAACAATAACATATTTTATCAGTAAAATGCAACTTTATAGCATGCCTTCGTAATTGATCTTTGCTACTGCTACTTTTGCTTTTACTTTTACTCTTGTTGCAGACAGACTTCAATCTTAAAATATAAAAATGCAGTATGATAGGGGAGTCACGTGACGTGCTCATGAACCTAGTTGCACTTGAGTAGAGCTCTGTACGTTTGGCCTCTTTTTGCTGATTTTTTTCGTTTTGTTTTAAGTTTTTAAGTTTTATTGGTTGTGCTTTACCTGATGGCATGCAGTCGTAAACATCAGGAGTTGTCTCCTTCGGCTTCTCTGATTAAGAAGAAATCCAAGTCACCGAACTCAAGCGATATGATGGACAAGATGGTGAACACTGTTACACACTTTGAGGACATTCTAAGAACAGAGTTGACAGCGATGCGGAACAAATTTGGCTTCTCACATGTCAGTTGTTCAGTCGCTATGCTCTAAACTGGATCTTCTTACAGGGGAGATGAGAGAACAAAAGAAAGTTGTCTCAGATCACAATAGACGAGTAGCCGCGCTCGAGCAACATGCTGTAGACTTACAGGATCGCAATAGATGCAGCAACCTGCATCTGGTTGGATTGCCTGAAGGTTCCGAAAAAGACGACCATATGGGCTTTTTGAAAAGATCACAATCTACGTGGCTCCCCTCTCTGGCGGGCAAAGAGATTGAAGAGGAGCGAGCGCATCGCGTGTACACAAGACTCTCCTCAGATCGTGCTAAACCATGGGTTTTCATCTTTAAACTGCTACGGTACACAGACAGGGAGCTCATTCTGCGGGCCGCCAGACTTCATGCCCTGGTGAAAACTTCCGATGGAGCAACGCTGTCTTTCTTTCCAGATTTTTCTCTGGTCACCACAAAAAGAAGAAGTGCATTTGCGCCAATTAGGAAGGAGATGAGAGACACTGGCATCCAGAATTGTCTCCTTTATCCTGCAACGCTGAAGGTAATTCTCAATCAAGGTGAACCTGAAATATTATATTCGCCAGAAGAAGCAAGGGTTTTTCTCAGATCCCTTTCATCCACCAACTCTTAGTGAACTTCAGCTGGACATTTGCTGTGAAATCGGAGAAGAGATGCTCTAAATGGTTAGGTGACTGTGTCTTTCACTGTTCACTTTAATGTTCACTTCTTAATTCATAGTTCATTGTGCATACAGTATCGCTTACTGATTATGATATTTTATTTGTTTTAGTTGTATTCTTCATCTCTCTTTTCTTTCTATTTATTTATTTTTTTTTAAATAGAAATACAGTCAATATGTGACTATGGGGCCAAATGTTGGTGCTACAGTAATGTGCAGGGTTTTCTTGACGCCATGGATCATATTAAGGGGTGCTGGCAGATCAAGGTTTGTTCTTGGTTTGATCTGCCATAGTTCATGGGAATGCGTTTATGTTTTTTTTAATGGTAACGGGGAGGGTGGGGGGTGGTTTAATGGTAGACTCAACTGGCTTTATTTTCAAACTTGTATTTTGTCTTCTTATGCAGTAATTCTGTTTGATACCTATGACTGACCTTAATATTCTGAGTTGTAATATTAATGTCCTAAATGGCCCTCACAAACATACAGGTTTTCTGGATTTTTTGCGAAGAAGATATATTGTTGATATAGTGTTAGTTCAAGAATCCCATTTGAAAGAGGAGGATATACACAGGTGTAATAAGTTTTATGAAGTGGTATCACTTTATAAGGAATAACTCAATTTCATATGCCTCTTTCCTTCAGAAAAACCGACACAAAAAGATAGTTGAACTGGAATCACAGCTCCAGAATCTGACTAGAGATAATCAGCGTTGTTTTTCAGACAATACACTCAGTAAAATCATAGCGGTTAGGTCCGAACTCAATTCATTACTGAGATCTAGGACAGAATTCCTGATCCAAAGATCCAGGCAGAATTATTATTTTCAAGGGAGTAGACCAAGCCACCGTTTAGCCCTAAGATTACGCAACAGTGAAAAATTTGCTAATATTTCAGTTGTGAAATCCCAATCTGGGCTCATTATGACAGACCCAAAAGACATTAATATTGCCTTTCACTCTTTTTACTCTAACCTCTATACTTCTTCTGCTGATGGTGACCCTGACTCTTTTGCATCTTTTCTGTCCAACCTTGATTTACCTAGGCTGTCGGATTCAGATTCGGAATACCTGGCTGAACCGATCTCTCTTCAGGAGCTGGAGTCAGCAATTCGATCTATGAACAAGGGGAAATCCCCAGGCATAGATGGCATTCCAATTGAATTGTATACTACTTTTTGGTCGGATTTAGGCCCCCTCATGTTAGACATAATAATTTTTTCAGTTACTCAAGGCTCATTTCACCCATTTATTAATATTGCTGTTATTTCTCTCTTGTTAAAAAAAGAAAGATCCGACTTCCTAGTTACCGGCCACTTTCTTTGATAGGGACTGATGCTAAATTATATGCTAAAGTACTATCTCGTCATCTAGAGAAATTTATGAATAGGCTAGTTCATCATGACCAAACAGGATTCATTATATCTCGCTCAGCTTCAGATAACTTACGCAGGTTATATCATATTAATTCAAATAATAGTTTGTCCTCCTCTTTTCGTTTTTTTTTTTAAATCCCTTTTCAAGAACTACAATGAACGGCTCGTTTGGACTACAAAGTTGCTTTCATGTATTTATGACATCACAAATTGTAAATCCCGCCTACAGAAATTTGAATGGTTATGGGCTGAGGAGCACTGCACGTTTCAAAATCGAAACCCTGTGCGGGTGTTTTTATATCACTGTATTTCTGATGGAAACCATCTATTTTCAGAAAATTTTGGATGTCATTTTCACTTAATCTCGCATGTAATGTTTGATAAAGCATCGTTTGTGAGCAGAGCTCTGTTTTGTGTACAGCGTTACTCTCCTGCTCCAACAGCGCCTCCTGCTGGCAGATAATTAATTGGCATATATATGCCGCCACAAATAGAGTAAGTCTGTGGGACTATGGTATAAATAAATTCAACTGTATAATAATTTCAGTGCAATTCATGTTATAATGTTAGAATTAAAGAACAATATTACCGTTGCACTTATCTGTACAGTCAATGCAGTTATTTTTAAGCTGTTGTTGACATCCCATCTAAAAACATGATTTAGCCAACAGCAACAAAAGAAAAACAACAATAACATTACCACTTTAATGTGTCTTGAAATATCCGTGCATGCAAAGGTTCTGCGCGATCCTCGTGTTCAATATTCTCGGGTCTGAACTGATATGGCAATATTGAGAACTTGCTGTTCTGGCAAGGGGCGGGGCAATACTGAAACGCCGTCTAAGCTGTTTACCAATCACAACGCACTGGGACAGCTAACCAATCACAACACATTTAGTTTTTCGGAAGGCGGGCCTTCATCAAACCCGAAACTAATCGAGTCGTTTGAGCCAGGCTGGGGAGAAAGGAATTGTAATAATGTAAATTATGTGAAAAATAATGCGCTTTTCGAACCACCAAGCATGAGAGCATGTTCTAGTACACCCCCAAAACAAAACCAAGACTTTGTAAAAGAGCATAATAGGACCCCTTTAAATTCAGAAATCAGAGAAATTATATTGTGTTTAAGTTAGCATGCATGCAAATCAGCCTCCCTCTAGGCCACAGTCTATCCATGCTGCCACAGTCCTTCAACACTGTCATGACTCAACCGTACATGGAAAATGACAGAGATCCCATCATTCATACAGCCGCAACCACATTATCAAAACATCACTCAAACATCGCAGTTAAGAGCACTTTGGGGTAATTGTGTCTGACATTAAGAACTCCCCCAAAGGTAAACTAGAACGTTCAGCTCTTCTGGAGAGTACGCAAGGTGACTTTCTTGGATTTGAATTGAGCCCAGTACTTAAATACTGGCAGCGTGACAGGACTTATTAACACGGCACACATCTCTTTATATTATCTCAGCCGTGTCTTCGCCTTCTGAATGAGAACAGCAACGTCAATAAAAACAACTGCAGTGTTTCCCTGTACGGGACAGTGTGCTGGTGTAATATTACCAAAACCGCACTGCGCTGATACTGGAAGTGTTAGTGGAGATATATGAGGGTGTTGAGTGCTAACTGTGTCCATATGTTTCCCTCTAAATGCACACAGCATGCATGACAATAACACAGCCATGATTCCCCATGTCTCCAAAATACATCCTAGATGTCATCTATCACGCAAGTTTTTGGAGCGACAGCAGTGTTTATTTTCAGGATTGAATCACTGAAGTTATTTTTCTTTAGAATAAAGGATTTCATCACAGTGTTTGAGTAACTGCAAGGTTTTACCTGCTTTTGAAGCTGTGTACAAAAAGCCAACCGTTTAGCCCATTCGGTCTTAGCTGTTTTTGATCAAACTGACTTTAGTGATGAGAGATGAACAAATGTTTTAGACCATCATTTTTGTTTACTAAAGATTATTGTGTGTGTATGTGTGTTCTTTCTATCCCATCTTAATATTAGAGGTATTGAAATTGTAGACCATACGAATTAGTCTAATATATATATATACACACACACATAGTGGGGCAAATAAGTATTTGATACACTGCCAATTTTTCATGATTTCTAACTTACAAAGAATGGCGAGATCTGTAATTTTCATCATAGGTACACCTCAACTGTGAGAGACAGAATATAAAAATCCAGAAAATCACATTGTATGATTTTTGAATAATTAATTTCAATTTTATTGCATGAAATAAGTATTTGATACAATAGAAAAATATAACTTAATATTTGGTACAGAAACCTTTGTTTACAATTACAGAGGTCAGACGTTTACTATAGTTCTTGACCAGGTTTGCACACACTACAGCAGGGATTTTGGCCCACGCCTCCATACAGGTCTTCTCCAGATCTTTCAGGTTTTGGGGCTGTCACTGGGCAACAAGGAGTTTCAGTTCCCACCGTAGATTTTCTATTGGGTTAAGGTCTGGAGACTGGCTAGGCCACTCCAGGACTTTTAAATGCTTCTTACGGAGCCACTCCTTAGTTGCCCTTGCTGTGTGTTTGGGGTCATTGTCATGCTGGAAGACCCAGCCACAACCCATCTTCAATGCTCTTACTGAGGAAAGGAGGTTGTTGCCCAAAATCTCGCGATACATGGCCCCATCCATCCTCCCTCCCCTCAATACGGTGCAGTTGTCCTGTCCCCTTTGCAGAAAAGCAACCCCAAAGCATGATGTTTCCACCCCCGTGCTTCACGGTTGGGATGGCGTTCTTGGGATTGTACTCATCCTTTTTCCTCCAAACAGAGCGAATGGAGTTTATACCAAAAAGTTATATTTTGTCTCATCTGACCACATGACCTTCTCCCATGCCTCCTCTGGATCATCCAGACGGTCTTTGGCAAACTTCAGACGGGCCTGGACATGTTCTGGCTTGAGCAGGTGGACCTTGCGTGCACTGCTGGATTTTAATCCATGACGGTGTAGTGTGTTACTAATGGTAACCGTTGAGATTGTGGTCCCATCTCTCTTCAGGTCATTGACCAGGTCCTCCCATTTAGTTCTAGGCTGATCCCTCACCTTTCTCAGGATCATTGATACTCCGCAAGATGAGATCTTGCATGGAGCCCCAGTCCGAGGGAGATTGACAGTCATCTTGAATTTCTTCCATTTTCTAATAATTGCTCCAAAAGTTGTTGCCTTCTCACCAAGCTATTTGACTATTGTCCTGTTGCCCATCCCAGCCTTGTGCAGGTCTACAATTTTGTTCCTAGTGTCCTTAGACAGCTCTTTGGTCTTGCCCATAGTGGAGAGGTTGGAGTCTGATTGATTGAGAGTGTGAGCTTCTTAAAGACAAACTAACAGGTCTGTGAGAGCCAGAATTATTGCTGGTTTGTAGGTGATCAAATACTTATTTCATGCAATAAAATGGAACTTAATTATTTAAAAATCAGACAATGTGATTTTCAGTTTTTTTTTTATATATATATATTCTGTCTCTCACAGTTGAGGTGTACCTACGATGAAAATTACAGATCTCTCCATTCTTTGTAAGTGGGAAAACTTGAAAAATCGGCAGTGTATCAAACACTTATTTGCCCCACTATATATATTCACACCCACACACTTATGTATACATACACACACATATATATTTGAAAAATAAGTTTTAAGGAAAGTCTCTTATATGCTCACCAAGACTATTATTTGATTAAAACATATATAAATAAATAATCTATTTTTATATATTTTCAAAGTAATTTATTCTTGTGATGCAAAACTGAATTTTCAACAGAATTTTGGTATAGTTTTTTTTTTTCTTTTTTAAATGTATATAAAGATCTTTTTGGGCATACTCGGCCCAGCCAATGAACTGGTTCCAGAAGTCCTGGTGGCCGTGGCAGAAGGTTCAAAGGAATCATCCTACTTCCTGGATTTTTCTTTCGGTCTGCCCGTTCGTCTAGGGGTGGTGTCCTGAGGACAGACTTATGGTCACACCTAGGAGCTTGAAGAAGTCTTTCCATACCCGTGAAATGAATTGTGGTCCGCGATCCGAGACTATATCTTCTGGAATGCCATAATACCGGAAGATGTTGTTAAACATCAGTTCAGCGGTTTCCATGGCTGTGGGTAAGCCTTTGAGAGGAAGAAGACAACAAGATTTAGAAAATCGATCAACGATCACCAGGATACAAGTGTTACTGTCGGATGCAGGCAGATCAGTGACGAAGTCTACCCCTAGGTGTGACCAGAGCCGATTCGGGACAGGCAGAGGAAGCAGCTTACCAGCTGGCGTGGGATTTTGAATATGGCACACTCTACACAGCCTTGGACGAACCTTCTTATATCCCGAACCATATTGGGCCACCAGAAGCAATCTTGTAGCAGCGAGAGGGTGTTATTGGCCCCTGGGTGGCCAGTGCCCAGAGATGTATGTACGGACTGGATGAGTGATGTGCGTTGAGCCTTGGGAATATACTGCAATCCGGGCAGGCAGCCCGACGGAGTGGCCGTGGAAGCATTGGAGGAGGTGACTGGGCCGGAGTTCAATTGAATGGGACTGACAATGATCTTCTCGGGCAGGATGGATTCTGGTTCTTCATCAACTTCCTCCTTAGAGTCATTGAGTCGGGACAGAGCATCGACCTTCACATTCTTGGGAACAGGTCTATAGGAAATTGTGAAGTTGAAACATGTGAAAAAGAGAGCCCATCAGGCTTGGCGAGGGTTAAGTCTTTTGGCTTCTTTCAGATATTGCAGATTTTTATGATCAGTAAAGACTGTAAATGGATGTTGCGCACCCTCCAACCAATGCCTCCACTCTTCGAGGGCCAGCTTAATGGCGAGGACTTCTCGATTCCGAATGTCATAG
The DNA here is from genome assembly GCF_936440315.1 of Barbus barbus. Taxonomy (NCBI): domain Eukaryota; kingdom Metazoa; phylum Chordata; class Actinopteri; order Cypriniformes; family Cyprinidae; genus Barbus; species Barbus barbus. The sequence goes on from NC_136716.1 coordinate 23,699,841, forward strand.
TTTCTCTCCGCCGGGCTGAGTTTGCAAGAAAAGAAGGCACATGGATGGAGTTTAGATGGTGTCCCCTGCAGCTGAGAGAGAAAGGCACCTACTCCTGAGGTGGATGTGTCAACTTCCACGATAAACGGTTTACAGGGGTCTGGGTGTACGAGGACAGGAGCATTCGTAAATGCATTCTTGAGGTGCTCGAAGGCTTCGGTGGCGGCAGGAGTCCAGACAAGTGACTTGGGCTTGTTGCGAAGCAGGTTGGTCAGAGGGCTAGTGATGCTCTACTCGTAGATGAAGTGGTGGTAAAAGTTGGCAAACCCCAGGAAACGTTGTAGTTCCTTGATGGTGCCAGGAGTGGGCCATTTCCACCTTCCCCTCGTCCATCCGGATGCCACCGCTATCGATGTTATATCCCAAAAACTGCACTGAGGACTGATGGAACAAACACTTCTCTGCCTTGAGGAACAGGTGGACATCTCTCAGGCGTTTCAGAACTTTCACAACGTGGCGGCGATGTTCGGCCATGCTCCAGGAGTAGATGAGGATGTCATCTATGTAGACTAGCACGAGCTTGTGAAGAAACTCCCGGAGCACCTCATGCATAAAATCTTGGAATACGGATGGGGCATTAACAAGACCATAAGACATGACTAGATATTCATAGTGGAACAAGGAACAGGAGCTGGACACACACCTCACCAATATGGCAGACGAGGACGGAACTCAGGAGCTGACAGACTAGGGGTTGCTAGAAGACACACTCGGGATGAAATACAGCAGGTAAGTAGACAAGGCGGTAAGTATCAGCTATAGAGATTGTGATAGCAATGGTATTCCTCTTCGTATGAACGAGAGCAGACACTGGAGTGTTGTGAGGTGTGTGTATTTGAGGAGTGAGTAATGATTGCCTTGATGATGTGCAGGTGTGGGTGATTAGAATTCAGGTGAGGGAGTGCGCTGTGACTGGCTGGTGACAGAGCCTGGCCAGTCTGTGACACCATCAGTTTGGATGCAACATTGCATGAATAAATCTAATAATTGTATGTACACAACAAAAAACCACTGCAATATAAAACAGCATCATGATTTCATTATAGTGCTTGTCATTTTTTCCAGAAAGCAGAGATGACTAGTGGTTACCTCCAGGAATAGAGCATTGCACCATTTCCAAGATTTCCCATAAAACCTGACACATGCACACTCAAAGTCACAAACACTTCTCTTATTAAATCGCTGAAGCTATAAATGCTTTCGTTGTGATTTCAAATTCTCTTTGTCAACATGCCGTATAAAGAATCACAGGGGATATGGAGGCATAGCTAAGAAAGTATGTCATAAAACAATAGGCAAGCATCAAGTGATGCAATCAAACCAGCCGGAATATTAGTGTCAGTTCTATGTTGAGCTATTTGCCTTGGTTTGCCTTCAAACATCTGCAGTTACACACATAATACGCCATAGTCACTAATATAAAGACAAATGGAACTTTGCACACTTTATTAATCAGAATAAAGACTGGAATTAAATAATATTACAATATAATGTAAATAATACTATGCAACAGGAAAACTGTCAATTGAAAGTGTCAGTGCATATATACATGTATAATTTTATAAAATTCAATGGTATAAATTAGTCATATATCTAAATAAAATCTACAAAATAAATACGAAATTATTATAAATTATATATAATATAACATTTATTTATATATATATATATATATATATATATATATATATATACATATATATAAATGTGTGTGTGTGTGTGTGTGTGTTTGTATATATATATTTATATGTGTGTGTGTGTGTGTGTGTGTGTGTGTGTGTGTGTGTTCAGTCAGGAAATTACATTATTTGGATGGAATTAAAAATAAATTAATTAATTAAATAAAATAATTAATTAATTAATTCCATATGTGACCCTGGACCACAAAACCAGTCTTAAGTCGCACGGGTGTATTTGTAGCAATAGCCAAAAATACAAAAATTATACATTTTTCTTTTATGCCAAAAATCATTAGGACATTAAGTAAAAATTATGTTCCATAAAGATATTTTGTAAATTTCCTACCGTAAATATGTCAAAACTTATTTTCTGATTAGTAATATGCATTGCTAAGAACTTAATTTGGATAAGTTTAAAGGCGATTTTCTCAATATTTTAACTTGTTTACAACCTCAGATTCCAGATTTTCAAATATCTGTATCTCAGCCAAATATTGTCCTATCCTAACAAACATCAATGGAAAGCTTATTTATTCAGCTTTCAGATGATGTATATTTCTAAATTTCGACTTATGACTGGTTTTGTGGTCCAGGGTCACATATAATTATAGCAAATATAATATAATATAGAAAATAATGATATAATAAATAATATAATATAGAAAATCCACTTTGAGAAACACTAAGTAAATGGCAAATTAGTTTTGGTCTTGTTTGTGCATTTTCCACAGCAACCATTTCCACATCAGAACATCTGCATCTCAGTTACCATAGAAATATAGATCATTGAGCAGCAGTTTTACAGCACTAAAGGCTAAATCTATAATATATCAGCATGCTTTTAGCTCTTCTCCTTTTCTTTTCCAGCGCACAACCTAACCCCCCCCCCCCCCCCCCACACCCCCCCCCCCCACCCCACACACACACACACACACACACACACTGAGGTTTAAAGAGATGGCATTATGGTTTTGTTCCCTACACTTGCCTGGTAGTCCAGTGACAGGTTTCACTGCATTGTCTGTATTCTTGGGGGTTCAAGACACCAATTACAGCTGTGGACCATGTTAAAAAAATGTGTGTGGTTATTTTCTCTCCTCCTTTCAGACTGCGTGTCGGAACTGAGAGAGAGCGAGAGATTTATTGTGGGCATCTATTGTCTCTGTTTACCCCTCAGTTTGAGTGTGTGTCGTGCCAACACTGAGACAGAATGATGCATTCTCCTCAATAGGAGGACCAGGCAGCAATCCTGCCAGTGTGGAGACGCTGTCTCTTTCTCCACAGTGAGAGAATTGAAGCATCTGGTCTGTGTGCTGTTTATGCGTTTGATATCAATGAGGCATCGTGACCCCTGGGTGATTTGGAACAGTGGGCAGAACAGGATTAGGTGTTTACAGCAGTTTAGCAACAGTACAGGAACAAAATATAATTTCAAACATTCACACAATGGGAATGTTCAGAATACTGTCCTACCTATTTTCAAAGGAAATACTATGTAGATTGCACAGTGTGCAAATTTATTATGATGTTCTACATTTGCTAAAAATGTGCACTAGACCATAGTATGACACTGTATCCGACAATGCAATACAGGGCTGAATTAAACATGTGATGGAGGTCATGTAGCAAATGACTGTTTGCATTGCATACTGCATATAGTTTAAGATGATGTTTTAAAAGTAGGCAGTATGCAGTAGGTATTGCTAATAAAGCAAAAAATATATTTTTGTGATAGGCTTATACTCTTTACAAGGGGTGAAACTGGTGCAAAAATCTATATCTAAATTATGGAAGCTCATTTTCCTTTGTTTTGGTAATTATGACATGAAAACCGTTGGAAGTTACATACGTACATAAATAAAATATCAACTTTCATTTTATGTCATAATTAGGATTTAGCAAATAATGATTTTTTGGAGAATTAGTAAAATGTAGTAAAATTATTCCATCTTATAAGTAAAAAAATAAATAAATCTAATAGTGGCAAATAATTTTTTTTTATGAATTTACGATATTATATTTATTTATACAATGGGGTGGTTGAATGCTTGAATCTGATTGGCTGTGGAACGTTCTAAGGTGTGCAGTTATACGCACCGCGAACGTAGTTTCAGGCAGATCTTGACCGCATTACATGACCATATCACTTTGCCAAATGATTTCTGTTATTCCAAAGGTCTTACAACAACAAATTAACCAAAACCCACAACGACACTGGCCAAACAAATAAATACAGCAAACAAAAGGATAAAAACAACATATCTTGTCCATGCTTTTGCCACAGAATTACGTTTTATTATGTATGGAATGTAGTAAGCTTGTATGCAGTTCCAATCTAACTTTTTTTTTTTTTTGCTAAAAGGCAAAGCTATTGAAGCATCTCTATTTTAACACTCTCAAGACGAGTAATAGTCTAATTAAACGTAATAGTCTAATTAAAATGTAAATTAATCAAATTGTAATATTATAATTTGAGGCATCACAACTGTATAGTCAAAATTCAATACAGCCCATCTTTAGCAGTCTACGGTATACACAATGCAGATGCAGTATATTGCATTCAGAACATAATGTTTTTAAACTACTGAACAATTTGCTTCCTTTTAGATAAAAATGCTGGTATCCTTATAAAATGTTGAAGACTATAGCAGGGCTATGGTTGAATGGCGCTCGGCGCTGGCTGAATGAATGAGATGTATGTGTGTGTCTGTGTGTAGAGAGGATCATCAAGGCTTAAGGATTCTGAGTGATTACCTGCTCTACTGTCAGCATGAACATGGGCGGCACAGGAGATCATGAAAATGTTTAGACAACCTCTCGGCTAAAGTAGCGATTAAAGCAAACAATAGGCCCTGCCACAATCGTGCGGAACATCCCTATTTACAATTCCTCAAGTAAACACTCACCAACACAATAATAAGCATACACACACATATACACAGACACACACACAGCGAGTCACAAATTCCCTTATCTTCAGTTCAACTCAAAGCATGCTCTTGTCAGATTAAAATGCTTTGTGAATTGCAGCATATTTGTGTGTCTGTCAGTAATTGTAAATGAAATGAGTGTTTCGTGATAGCAGTAATTGAAACACTAAATATAGAGGAGCTGCTCTGATTCAATAGACCTCACACATTTCACATTTAGCGGAAACTGAGCTAGCTTTCACAATTTGTGGTGAAAATGTTTAACAGTAAGACGTCACAATGAGAATCTGCTATTAAACAACATATACTTTGGGTTAATAGTTGTTCTATTCAATTTAAATAATTCAATTTAATTAAGCAGCACTACAACTTTTTTTTTCTTGAGCATCAAATCAACATATTATACTTTTTTCTGAAGGAAAATGTGATGTGACATTACATCGATTATTGCTGCATTCACGTGCTATTGGTATTATCGTAAATTGACAATATAAGGCTTCTCTAAGGCCAATTTCTGACTAGGAAGCTCATATTTACGATAATTCCAATAGCACGTGAATGCAGCATTAAATTAACTGTAAAGACAATTATAATGTTTAAAAAAAATTCAGATTTTCTGGACTTTTCTTTCATCATATATTCTGGGGAGAGAAAAAAAAAATCAGTTTTCACAAAAACAGTGTTTGATAACATTGTTGAGCAGCAAATCAGCACATTAGAATGATTTCTGAAGTATCATGTGACACTGAAGACTGGAGTAATGAGACTGAAAATTCAGCTTTGCTTAAATATTTTATACCAGAAACCCATTATTTTAAATAAGAATATTTCAGAATATTACTGTATTTTTGATCAAATGCAGCCTTTGTGATCATAAGTTTTTTTTTTTTTCTTTTAACAAACTAAAAAAAAAAATTTTGACTGGTAGTCTCTATATACACACACACATATATATAACAAACTAAGTCAGTGTAATCACGTTGGGAGCCTTCCATTTCACACCAGTCAGCATTCTGTGCGACGGTGTGAAGAAACAACAGCCCCAAATTCCCTGTAAGTGGGTCAGCTCATGATTAGTCATCAAAAACAAATGATGTTCATTTCTCCCATTAGTAAACAAAAGCAATTATTCTTTTAAGTTGTGAGAGAAGTCTGATCCCGCAGGATCTCACCGTCTCCCACTCCCTCAGAGTTGGCAACACAACACAGAATAACAAGCCTTCTAATTATCACACAGTTCACTTAAGCAAAGAAACAATGACAAAAAATATTAAAGATAATCTGCGCTGCAGGGAGGCCAACAAAACATTATGAGTAAAAGTGTGAGGCAGATGGACATCCGTGGCAGAATGTCAACACAATAAAGTAGTTTAGCCTCTTCGGTTGAAGCAAAATCAGACACAGGTTTATAGGCCTCAGTCTAATGACTCTTTCCTGCAGTGTCCTACTCTGTCAGAGTTGCTCATCCTTCATTAAGTATGTCATTAATTTGCTGTTTGATCTATAAATCAGCTGAAAGTGTTCAAACTGCCACAGTCACTGGAATTTTAATGATTCACCACTTCCATGATAAAAGAGCGTATTCATCTTATTTGAGACCAGTTGGGAAAGTATTGGGTGTGAAAATCACATCGGATAGCTTTGTTTATCCATGTTTATTTTACTTTTGCACATTTTTCTCCATGTGTTTTGTTTGGGAACAGGAACAGGTTTCTAACAGGAGTAAGCAGTGCCACCTATAGATGACTCCTGGTTAATATACTGGTAAAATAGATAAAAAAGAAACGTTCAGAATGGGATACTAGCTTATGCCTTACTAAATACTCCAGCTATTACTAGTTATATATTTAAAATAGTGTGTGGAACCGAATGCATTATGCAACAATAAAGATTTCAAACAGTTGGATGCAACATTTTTTTGTCATATGACCTCAATATGTTTGTTATATGACATTGCTACATTGGCATTAGTAACAAATGTTTCTCCATCCAAACGTTGTATTAAATGTGAGCAGAAGTTTGGAGAGCTTTTAAAAGCATGAAATGGATGTTTTTCCACTGTGTTGAAGAAGTTGTAATACAGTGTTATTAGAAAATGTGAAAAAATAAATGGCAATACAAGCTTTAGCCAAGCAACTGCCATTGAAATGAATGGGAATCTTGACGGTTAACGTTCATCAGATATGATACACTTACTTGGTTTAATTTAGTGAGTGACATTTAATTATCATCTCGCTAAGAAAAATGGGTATTTTGCATTTTTAATCCAATATTTTTGTTAAATGTCTTAACATTTGGCAGTCTTGTGTTAAAAATCATGGCTGATATTACTTCCTGTTAATTTTTCTTGCTGGAAATGGAACGTCAAGTCAAGAACATTGTATTATGGTACATAAATTAAAATAGCATACAGTGCGCCATAAACATACTGTATTCTGCATAAATTTCACATTTTTATTTTAATATTTTGTTTAGATGTCTTAACATTTTGGAGTCTTGTGTTAAAAATCATGGAATGTTGAATCAAGCACATTATATTATGGTACATAGTATTCAATGCATATGAGAAAATAGCAGTTAATGCACAGTATACATACTATATTCTGCAGAAATAGTATGCTAGGATCCCTATAGCTGAGATTAATAAAATCATATTTGGAAGCAGAAACAGCTTGTTTACCTTCACGCATGCATGTGTGATGTTATGACATGACAGACAAGTGTAATGACAAAAATCTGATGATGTGTGCATGATAATATCCGATAATGCATATCAAAGATTTCACAGATGTGTGTGCGCAAGTAGGGATGTCAGCATGCACACCATGTGGTAAGGAAAAGGGATATAAAAAACTAGCTGACAGCAGCAGTCTGAGCGAGACAGGATGTTAGCGGTGAGTTTGTGCTGTGAACTGAGGTTATTAGAGGGGATATTTCATACCTCCAAATGTCAAGAATCTAAAAAACCAAAGGTGTGTTATGACACTATATGTGCCTGCGGATATATACATCAAACCAGTGTGCAATATACATTTGTTGTCCCTTAGTTTTGTGTTTGTCTTTCTGAAACCCAAAAGATCGTTTTACCTCTTTAGTATGGTGATTAGGGCCGGGACTCGATTAAAAAAATTAATCTAATTAATTAGAGGCTTTGTAATTAATTAATCGAAATTAATCGCATTTTAATCGCATATAAATATTTGACCTGAGAACAGTGAGAAGTAAGTTTTTTTTATATGGATTTTTAAATTTCCCATCCACAGGGCCAACCAAAGCGGTCTCATCAGCTTCTTTGTCCATGTTCACTGTGGTTTGTTTTTGGCTGTTTCTCAATATGCGTTCTTCAGCGATCTTGCGTCCTTGTGTTCTCGTTCTACGTCATCATTAACCGTCAAAGTTCAGTTCCGATTCTCAAGAACGCAAGTACAGAGGATGCATGAAAGCAGTTTCAAGAATATGTTCTTGAAACTGAGGATGCATCGAGTGCAGACTTGAGAGAATCGAGCCGTTAGAAATCCCAGAAAACGCTGTGGGTGGCCGGTGTACGTAAGCCTGTAAGCTTTAAAGTCGCTCTCACAAATACTTAACGGCTCTTCAAGTTGAAAGTAAACATTTATCGTTTTGTTTTGGTTAATTTTAATAAAGTTATAAGACCCGGAGAAAGTCTGCATTTTTATTGGCATATTAAAATGAATCTTAACAGTAAAACATATAACGCTGTAAAATAAAACACAATACAATTATATGAAAGTAATATATATATATATATATATAATAGTGTGAAATGTTTTAATAAGTTATGACATTTTGTAATATTGTTCATTGGCCGCTACTTATGCTGAGACTATGCGGTCAGTTAAGCAAGAACGCAGTACATCTCAATTCTCATAAGTGTGCGTTCTGTGTTCTCGTGTCCTTCCGAGTTCGTTCTTCCAAGGAAGCTTGGCAAGACCGGTCTCCACGAGAACGCAAGTCCGTTCTTTGCGTCTTTTGTCTGAACGCTAGTAGGTGCTCCAGTATAATCGGTCCGCCGAAACTCATCCAGTGAGAAACGTTCCGCGGTGCAAAAATAAGTGCAATTAAAATGCGTTAAAACAATTTAACGCGTTATTTTTGTGTAATTAATTAATCTAAATTAACGCGTTAAAGTCCCGGCCCTAATGGTGATATAACCCCATGTAAACGAAGACATCAAACATCTCAGCTGAAAAATTAATTATCGACACAGAAAACTCATTTTAGCAGTAGAGGGCTCTGCATGCTTTGGCAGTTCCAAATAGAGGGCTGTATGTGTCCTCAAACCCTGCTGTGCTTGGTATAAGCCTTACCGTCTATTTCCAAACAGTTCTGTTCAGTGTAGAGCAGACTCTGCTGTGTTTACCTCCAGTGATCGTTCAGTATCAAAACAATGTCAAGTTTGATGTATTGGCTAATACTTGTGGAACAGTGTTGTGAGACCGTTTATGAGTTTGGCTGTGTGGTTGTGTGCTAGGATAAGAGATTCTGCTACTGATTCGGTGCAACACGTCATGTCAGCGTATTCAATCATTTCAAGGACAGTTCCTCTTAAGGTTCTCAATTAGTGGGTCATGAACAGGAAATGGGCCTCAGGTCTGTTCTGATTGAATTGTGGACCTTTGAGAACCTTTCCACGTAAGAAAATCCATCATGCTTTGGTAAATCATAAATATGATATCCTGTCATAAGTCATAAATAATGAGAAAATTCATAATTCTGAGATAAAGAGTCAAAATTATGACATACAAATGAGTAATTATGAGATACTCGGTCATAATGATGAGAAAAAAAATCTGGCTCCTGAAGCAAAACCACTTAAGATCCACTGGAACCCGTGGTTAAACATCTACTCAAGGGCACCATGTTGATGTTCTCAGAATGCTTTTATCTTCCATCCTGCAATCTTTGTACTTCCAGCTAAGAAACTTACAGGAATATTAAGGTTATGTTCAATGTAATGTCTAGGCGTTGCATTTGTAGCATGCTGCTATTTTCCACAGACAATGGTTTTGTCTTGTCCACCATTTTTAATAATGCATGATTTATTTAATTTTTTTTTACAGTAATTAATCACTTATAATGAAAGCTACAGTTTAAGTGTTATGTTTATACTTGTAAAATGATATGCCAATGTTGAAAAGTTATATTTCTAATCTGGGTGCATTATATTTAATATAAATGCATTATGCTAATGTTTTACGCAACGGGTTAAATCTTTGGTAATCAAGAGTGTGGTTACTGGTTGCATAGTTTTCACTTTTGGTGAATAATTCTGTTAAATTTTGGGTTGTAGATATTCTCCCATGACTGCAAATGTCAAAATCAGCCAAGCAGCAATACAAAGCACAGCTGTTATCGGACAACCCTTTTTTTATGCAAAGTACTTCTGAGAATAAGCTTTGACACATACAGCTTCACGTAAACACAATTACACTATTGTTGCAGCAAAAACTATACATAGACATTACGTTAAAAATATCCCATAATATTCCTTTAACCACCGTACCTCTCTGGCACACATTTTGTTGCTGCATGATTAATTCAGAATATAAAGCAAATTAAGTCAGCAAAAGATTCATAATGGTATAATTTTAGAACTGCACAACAGCAGTTTCCAGCACTCTCTAAAGTCATTCACTAGTCGAGTGAACCTTTTTTTGGGAGCTATGTCTTTGTGTCAATTCAAATTATCCACTGTGCATTTTTGCTAATAAAATCCAATCTGTGAGATGATCCTGTAATGCATTCATTAATGCTGATTAAATGAGCTCTTATCCGCCCAATAGATCAGAAAGAGATGCAGACAGGTACTTCAGAAAGGCATTCTGGCCATGGCTTGCATTGCCAATAATTTACAAGCCTGTTCTAACAAAATAGTATATATAATTGTGTGCTATTGTTTACTTTGCAGTGCATTGGAATTTACCGCAGTTGTTTCCTCCGTCTCAGAAAGTGTGTCATTGTGTTTTTTTTTATAAATAGTATGCAAACGGTGCAAATATAAGTAGGCCAGAATTTTGTTCCGATGTTTTTTTATATAGATGCATAAAAAATATCATATTCTATAGTCCATTTCACTGCCGAAAATTCAAAGTTGCCATCAGAATAAATGACATTTTTAAATAAATTAAAATAAGAAATAGCTATTTTAAATTGCAATAATATTTCACAATATTTCTGTTCTGAGCTACAGTAATCTGTTTCGCCACATGTAGGACATCCACAGGAAGTTAATCCTCATTCTACGATCCGGTGCGTCCCGTTTAATTCCAGTCTTGAAAAGAGGATGAGAAAAGTTGTGTTAGTGTAATACTGTTCCCAACACAAACAAACCCAGCTCTTATTAAAAATGCATCATCCTATTTCAATGTCCTGAAGAGGAAAGTGCGCAAGCGAGCATCTGACGGGCTCATGCACAAAAAAAAAACAGCCTTTCATGAAAACTCAGAGCTATTTCACAGGCCAAGGCTAACAGGCGCACTGTAACAACAACAAGAAGTGCACTTTTTCCGGGTGCTTCACATTGTAATCTTATTTAGATGAAGGCAAACTGCATTACACTACGAAAAGCTTTGAGCAAGTTCTGCATACTAATAGAAGGGTATATTGATATTGTGTAGAGAAGCACTGAGGATTAAAGGCCTGACTTTAATAATAGCTATTGATTTCACAAATATCTTCTTAAGAATAGAATAATGCAGTATTTGGCTGTGTGGGCAAAATGTCTGCTGGAGTTTCTATTGGACGGTGACGCTACGTTTTAAAAGCCCCTTTTGGAAATAATCATGAAGAGAATACTAATGGTAGACATATTTACATTGCATTGAATGGCTCCGAGCATGTGCACCCACACAATGGATGGTTTTAGGATCAGGTGCGCAATTGTTCAATTCCCTCGACTGGCATTGACGGCTTGGGTTGCGATCGTCTGGATTTCTCTGCTGGCACTCAGAGCAGTGCAAGGAGGGAGCGCATTACCATATCAAAGAGTTCACTAGCATGAAGTACTGAATTTAAAGTGTCTTTTGTTCTGGTAACGTTCAAGTGTCAGCACACGCAGATACGGAAATGAGCATTTCCTTCACATACACCTGAACTACTAACACCTTTCCTGAGGCCTTTGATCTGCGTGTTGATTAATGTTCTCCAAAGCTTACAGATTCTCAGACCTATTGTATCTGTTACAAATGCATAAAGATGCACACCACATATATATCTATATATTTATCTATCGATATCTGTATATATGAAAATAGAATAATGTACTGTATTAAAATAAAGAAATATTTTGTACAGGTGTTTTGCCTGTATTTTGAATTTGAGTTAATGGTTAATGGAAATGTCCGTAAAATTGCTGGGAAAAAAAAGAAAAAAAAAGTTTTTTAAAGCAATCTCTTCTGCTCAAGACTGCATTTATTTGATTAAAAATACAGAGAAAAGAGTAATATTCTGAAATATTGCTACAATTTAAAATAGCAAATTAAATGTTGTATATTTAATATATTTTAAATGCAACTTATTCCTGTAATACATGATTATTGATTTGGTGCTCGAGAAACTTTTCTGATTATTATCAGTGTTTATCAGTGGTGCTGCTTAAAATGTTTGTGGAAACCTATTTTATTTTTTCAGGATTCTTTAATGAATTGAAAGTTCAAAATAACAAAATTAACTTGAAATAATAATATTTTGTAACAGAATACATGTTTTTATCTATCTGTCTGTCTGTCTGTCTATCTATCGTATTGACCCAAAATTTTTGAACGGTATCCTGTTAGCAACACTAGAAAATTCATACGGTTCAGCGTACTTCTAGAGCACAGGTTGTGGCATTTATAATGTCATATTTGATAATTATATTTTTAATAGACCGGTTACAAAAGAAAGAAGACTATTTATAGTAAACACTGCTGTGGGACTTAAAGTACAATTATTAATCATTTTACATATTATGCTTGTGTGATTTTGGCATGTCCCTTGAGGAACAAGTTTAATATCTGAAGTAAATAAAATAAATAAAATGCTAAATCAGTGACCCCCCACTCCCATACAATCAAATGTTTATAATTACATTCTCTCAGTAGCTTATTGTGTATGTGTGTGTGTGTTTGTGTCGTCACGTCACCTTTATTTATATAGCGCTTTTAAAAATACAGATTACAATAACTAATTATTATACTAATAACTAATAATTAATTAACAATACAGAAACGTGTGTGTGTGTTTGTGTGTGTAGGTTTATATATCCTGGTGGGGACTTAAACCTGAATACACACAGACTCATGGGGACTCATACTGAGTATTTTTATTATTATTTTTTTGTTGAGAAAGTAAAAATGCACTAAGCTTACTGTAAGTGGTAGGTTTAGGTGTAGGGCGATAGAAAATGCGGTTTGTGCAGTATAAAAACCATTACACCTAAGGAAAGTCCCTTTAAGTATAGCTGCAGACTGTGTGTGTGTGTGTGTGTGTGTGTGTATGTGTGTAGTTGCAACACTGATAGCTAAGGTTTTCTGTGTGTCCCTTGAATTATTGTCCTGTTACTGTGACCTTTAATTGAAGATCAATGCTTTGTAATGAAAATACTCACTAGAGGTGACATCAACCATTAAGTTAAATAATGTTGATGTGTTTAATTCATCTGTTTTGTTGATAGATAATAGTTAACGGCTGTTTGATGTGAAAAATACGATTATTTTGTCAAGGCCGCAAGATTTTCTGTCTGATTGTGAGAACAAATCAATAGGTGGAGCTGAACATTAGTTTGAAACCGCCTTGTAGTCTCAATTCAATCATTCACTTCCAGATGTTTTGATTTTATAATGATTATTTGACATGTTATTTTTCAAGCTGACCCATATTGAGTGACAGGCAAGGAAAAATGCACATTTTGTAAGAAAATGTAATAATCCAGAACACAGGTGAAATTCTCAGATTTTTTTTTTTGATGAATATATTCTTTCTCATTTCAGCAGCTAGTTTTGTCCTACTACTCAAGTATAATCAGTAAGTGTCTATACAGATAAGTCTATGCTATTAAAGCAACAGCTCTATTTCTCATGGTCAAGGGTTTAGTGCTGATGGCACAATATAAAGCATTCAGGACCTTTACGAAAAAAAGCTGTCGTAAACTACATTCTTCGTATTGTGATTGTTGCATCACAACTAGTGACACACTTGAAGAGCCTTTCAATAGTTTTGAGTCACTGTCATTACCCTTGCTGCGTCTTTTCTCTCTCTTTTCTCCTGTCTCGGCGTAAAGTCATTAACCGAGGCTGCCGGGGCGATGTGGCCACTCACACACACTAAAAGGGCAATGATGCTCTTGACATTCTTCTAGGCTAAACCTCCTCACCTCCAATAATCCTGCAGCTTCCTCTGACATTTAATCACAGTTCATGTCCATCCACCATCAATACCGGACACGAGCGACGGGAGAGACGCCACGTCTGGTTCCCCCTTTCACCTCACATCTCGGGCCTGTCGTGAAAACTCAAATGGGAATCCGATGCACATGGTTGTGAGAGCGGGTGTTGATTTGAAAATGTGCATAATGGAGTGCTTCTTTCTCAGCATTCACGCTTAGAGAACATAAGAAGTGTTCACCAAGGTTGTATTTACAGTATTTTAAAATAACTGGATTCTGTTTTAATATACAGTATTTTAACATGTAATTTCTAAAGCAGAATTTTCAGCATCATTACTCCAGTCTCCAGTGTCACGTGATCCCTCAAAAATAATTAGAATATTCTGAGTTGGTGCTCAAGTATTATCAAATAGTTTTGGTGATCAAATATTAATAATGGTCATGCATTATTTAATGAATAGAATGCTTAAATGAACAACATTTACCCCCCCCCCCCCCCCCCCCACACACACACACACACATTTCTGAATCAATCGAATGATTAAAAATAAAAAATAAAATGTATTAAAACTATACCACAAACTTTTGATTGGCAGTGTATCACAATTTCCACAATTATTAAGCAGCAAAATTCAACATTGATAATAATAAGATATGTTTCTTGAGCAGAAATTTCTTTGGCATATTAGAATGATTTCTGAAGGAACGTTTAACAGAGAATGAAAATTCAGCAAAATTCATTAAATAGACAACATTCTTTTAAATTATAATAAAGTTTCACGCTATTAATGCTTTTACTGTATTTTTAATCAAATAAATTCAGCCCTTGTGAGAATAAGTGGTTATTTCAAAAATATTAAAATATATATTTATATTTGTATTAACTTTTATCCAGTTATAGTTACATTCATTCCACATGAAAAAGGAAAAGATTAGTAACACATTCATCTTTTTCTCATTATTTGTCATTGATGGACTGCTGACCTATTCATTTGAGGTTCAAGGCTGTACATATGATGTTGTTGTTGTTGTTGTTGTTTTTTTTTCAATCTGTCTATCAGATGTTATATTCTTAAATTACATTGGAATATATCATATTCTGAGCAAAGAAAATTGTTTGAAATATGTCTGACTGTAGCAAATATCCCATGTGTATGAAGTCAACATTAGTGCAGAGGTGAGGCAGATGCTGTTTAGTATCTCTATCTCTCTGTTTTTGCATGTTTTTAAGTATTAATTTATACCGAAGCAAAGCTGTTATATGGCCAAATAGTTTACAAGCTTAAATGACCTTGAAAACTCACTCTGGGGGAGTATCAATGAAAATATTGTGTCATGGAGGGAAAGTAAATCACAAGGCGGCGAAGGCCTTTCTCAGGCAATGCGACTGTGAAGATCCAGCCATAATTCAATATGAGCATCACTAAAGATCCCTTTGAGGGAACCAATATGGAAAATAACCACATGAAATGGCAGTCAGAGAGCAGTTTATAGCTTTTGTTTCAAATTAGAGATACAAAGGCTATGCGTTCTGACTGAAACGAGGGACGTTGGCATAATGTCATTCGGATTGAAATATAGTTTTACTAGTGTTATGCATATTAAAGAAGATAGAAGTCCTCCACGTGTCCTTTTTTTCTGAAAAGCAAGCTATTTTCCCTGCAAACTGGCTTTCTGTCATTTTTCTGTTGCTGCAACCTTAATATCAATGCATCTCTTGGCCTCTAAAGGCCAAACAGTGCTGTCTCTGTGGGACACAGAAGGCCATAGGCTAGTTTGAATAATGAGATAAATATATTTTGTGTAAAATGACTTGGGTTCTAATTACTTGTGGGCAACTGTGAGCTTATTTTCCCTGTATTTAAGGAGTTAAGACTTCAGTAATACCAATGAGTCTGTTTTCATGTCAACACGAACTTTAGCTAATTAGCAACTGCAGTTTTTGGAGGTTCGCTTTCACCTAATTGGGAGTCTAATTAGCACAATTTGATTTAGTTTATGTAGAAACTTAAGCAAGGGGCATCTGACACCACCAAATCCCATGTGATCCGGAGTTGCCATTGACGTCTTTTCCTTTTTCAGCTAAGCAGCTGTTTGCTTTTGTTACTTCCATATAGTGCATATGCTGTGTATTTACGGATCTGCGGGTGTCATTCATGTCTATCTGCGGTGTTTGTTTTCATCTGAAGATGATACAGAAGTAAATTGGTCATGATGGAAACCGAATACAGGTCAGATATATGATCTTTGTCTCCTTTGCCCTTTCGCCATCTCCCAGAGATACAAAGTGACAGAGAGAGATTGTACAATGCATTGTATGATTTTTATCTTTAGATGGGCTGCTTTGATTTAGTGGTGCAAGACCACAATCATCCACACACACGCATTTTACGTCTGTCATACTGACGGCAGGCAAGCTTTGATTTAGAAGAACCGAAGTGAGAATTTAAAGATAGATTTCACCAGAAAAGGGGCCTCGTATCAACAGGGATGGGAGCAAAATCAGGAGAAAATGCACATGGGAGCTTGAGAGAACCGTTTTGGGAGTGTGTGTTGTTTGTTTGACATGCCTGAAAGCAATTGTGACAAACTTGCGCAGACAGACCGACATCGACACACTCGAGTTCTGAGAAAGGCCCCGCATTCGAAATGATCAAAGCGAGCAATTTATGCAAAAGATAAAACGCAAATAAATAAATTAAGCTTTAATGTAAGACCTCAATGAGTGGCCAATATGGAGAACGCTGTCTGTTAGCATCTTTTCTGAACCTAAGTCAAGTCAAGTTGAGCTTTATTGTCATTCTGCTACATGTGTGGACATATGCAGTTCCCATACCAGACAGTGATGCAGGTGGTCAGCACACTCTCAGTGGTGCCTCTGTAGAAAGTGGTGAGGATGGGTGGCGGGAGACTTGCCCTTTTCAGCCGGCGGAGAAAGTGGAGGTGCTGTTGTCCCTTCTTGTTGAGTGACGTGACATTGGTGGTCCAGGTGAGATCCTCTGAGATGTGCACCCCCAGGAATTTAGTGCTGCCAACTCTCTCCACGGTTGAGCCGTCGATGGTCAGTGGGGGGTGGTCAACAGAGTTTCTCCTGAAGTCCATCGCAACCTCTTTTGTCTTACTCACATTGAGGGACAGGTTGTTGTTACAACAACCTGTCCCTCAGGCTGTAGTTACAACATCCCCCTGCAGGGGCTAACTGAAATATGTTAATTTTTACTGCATAATTTATTATTCAGCAACAATGCATTAAATCAGACAAAAGTGAAAGCAAAGACATTGATAATATAAAAAATGATTTCTGATGAGTTATCAACATTTATAATAATTTCATGGGCACAAAATAAACATATTAGAATGATTTCTGACGGATCGTGTGACCCGGAAGACTGTTGAAAATTCAGCTTTGCCATCAATGGAATAAATTACATTTTAAAATACATTAAAATAGAAAACAGTTGTTTTAAATTGTTAAATTTTTTCTGTATTTTTATCAAATAAATGTAGCCCTGGTGAGCAATAGAGACTTATATATTATATTACTCACCCAAAAGTCAAAAATAATAAATGTATAAATTAAAACAAATACATATAGATATATAGAATAGCAAGCCAAACAGTGACCCCTGTTTTGTCTAATTCAAGAGGCCTTGTCAAACTTTACCTGAACAAATCTGATGCATTATTTTTATTGTTTTTTTTTTTTTTCTGCTTGTCTTTCCCCAGCCGTTGGACTATGAGACCAAAAAAGCATACACATTTAAAGTGGAGGCCTCCAATGCACACCTGGATCCACGGTTCCACAATTTTGGCCCGTTCAAAGACACAGCGACAGTGAAAATAAACGTTCTGGATGTGGATGAGCCTCCTGTCTTCAGCAAACCCTCCTATGTGATGGATGTTTATGAGGACACCCCACAAGGCACCATTATAGGAGCCGTGACAGCACAGGATCTCGACGCAGGAAACAGTCCAGTCAGGTATTCAAACACAGAACATGTAAACGGATACGACTAGGGGCTGGTTACCGGAAAGTTGTTAGTTCAGTCCTTGCAAGAAGCGGGCATCACCATTGTGCCTTTGAGCATCACATTTAGAGGATTATTTATTCACGCTCTGTTGTTCCAGACTTATTTTTGTGTAACTGGTTGTGTGCTGAAAAATAAATAGTATATATTTTACTTAAATATATATATATATATATATATATATATATTTTAAGTATATGCAGTACCATTATTTATTTATTTTTAATTTATATTATTATTACATTTTTTTTAAAGAAAGAAGGAAAGTTTATAATTGGACATTGTGTGCATGCATCACACAGCACTATATATTTGTGTTTAATAAAAACAGATGGTAAAAACAGCAGCATGCTGAAAGATTTACCTTGTTATAATCCATTATGTTTTAGAATTGCACTTATTAAGATTGCTTTTAAATTTTTACAAGAAGACAAACCGTTGATGCACCACTGTGGGGTCCCAAAACTACTTAACATCACAAGTTACTTTGTTTGTCTATGAATATTTCATTCAATATATTGTAAGAAAGCAACATGGACAAAGGAAAGATTTGTAAAAGTGAAAGGGCTTTGTTTCCCCTTTGTTTTGGGCTTCTCTGATTAATTATTCAGAAACATTGTAAGCATTGCTCAATTGGGATGTGCACTTTCTCATCGGAAAACAATGGTCCCAAATGAGCTTCCGTTGAGAAGGGAACAAAGCTTTTAAAAATACGTCTATACACGCCACACATCCACCACCTTGCAGACCTCCGAGTGAATGCAGGAAACAAAATAGCTAAAGTGCTTTTTGGTATTGAAGGTATCTGCGACTTCCACCAAAGCTTTTTAAGTTTTCTCCAAGCTCCAGGGGTCAAGAAAAGAGCTGCAGAGAGACCAGAAATGGACAAACTTATGAAAAAACTACATTTGTCCAACGCTGTGTTGTTCGCATGCACTAAAGTTCACTGAAACCTCTCTTGAGGTAAATCAACCAAAGAAGAGTTCAGAGCCCCACAGTTAGCAAAATGAACTGGTATAAGGAATGTAGACTTCTGTACAGTAAATTGCATTGACGTTTCTTCATTTAGAAGAAGCTTTTAACCAAAGTGACTGAGAAATTAGGAAATACAACATACGAGGTTCATCCATAAGAGGCATTTGCATTAGTAATGCTATAGAGCTCCTGGAGTGATCAGGGAAGTACAGACTAGAACCAAGATGATAGAACAGATAAAGGTCAACGTGAAATCAAAACTGACCCTCTTATCGTTCTAAATGCTTGCATAATTCATCAGTGTTTTTCAAAGAAAATAAAATGTTTATTTTTGAAAACTTCTAGCATTTTTTTTAGAACTGCACTTGTAAATGAATCATATTATGAAAGCAAAATGGGTTTTGAACAGCATTTCATGTTGATTTTATATCAATTTGTCCTTGGATGTTTCTGTATTTATGAATGTTTGTTTTTAACATAGGCCTACTCAGCTTTTCCTCTGGGATATTTATCTCATTACACATTTGGAATATCGGGCCCAGCAAAGCTGCAGTTTCAGCCAAATCAACCCAGAGCTCTTGCTTTCTTTTTCCAAAAGCTTATTAATGTTTCATTTGTGAGTTGATACTTGAATATAGTGACACTTCTGATTGCATGACCCCTGATTACAGTGACTGTCCTGTTCAATTCACTAACAGTTAATAAGAAGTCAAATTCAGGAGATGCACGGTTATTTAACTGACTCTCACGTCCTCCTACTTCAGGAATAGAACAGAGAGTCAAAATAGGACAAATTTGATGTTCTGCTTCATCTCTCTGCACCGCCAAGGGTCTGTCGAGCCAGTCTCTAACTACTTTCTACAATGAATAATTTGTTCATCAGTCTGTTTGTTTTGTAATCTCGTAGTCTTGTAAAGATTAATGAAGCAGCATATTGAAATTCAGTTTGAAGCATTTTTCGTGTAGCAACAGCATTGGCTGTTTAAAAAAATTTAAATAAAATAATATAAAAAAAAAAATATTTGCTCAGATAAATTAGGTTAATCATCAGTTAATTGGAAATCAACTAAAACTTCTGTGGCTCTTAGAAAAAAAAACAAAAAAAAAACATAAAATTTAAACTAAATTGGCCTGATAGAACATTAAATAGAACATGAAGATTCTATAATGAACATTTTTAAATATTTAAAAAAGGTTGCATGTACTGTTTTCCAATCTTGTTTGATCTTCATATTAAATATTTAGCCTAAAAATAAGCCTATGATGACAATGCAAGAGCATTTTAGTCTTTCTTCTCTCTCATACATGATGCCACATGACTCTGAGATGGTTTCTGAGAGATCTTTTCTTTTCCCAAATGTTTCGTGTTTTGAAAGTGCTATATTAACACAAATTCCAGATGAGTCGGTTTTATATGCATTACATTGCCACAGCTGCAGTCTCTGTATGGTATTTATGATGATTATTATGGAGAATCGGGCCTCCTAACGGTTGTGAATCACAACATCAAAGACTTTTGTTGAGAATCCAATGCAAATGCACAAAATCCTCAGATGTTTTTTGTTGACCACCTTTTGAGTGAATTTAACAAGGCAGCCGCTGAAATGTGGAAAATATAAACACCGTAACTCCCACTTAATTTCTCTGCTCAATTCTAGGTCAAGCCACAAATAAATAAATAAGCAGCGTTGAAAATATCAGTCTGCATTAATGTGTCTAGAGTTCAGAACAGGTTTGTTAGAGTGTTAGTGAGAGAATGAGTCCAAAGCGTCAAGTAGAATGTGAAGAAAGTCAATGAAAACCTGACTTTTTCAAAGTTATTCATATTCATGCATACTGGGATGCAAAGTTTCACCGAGACACATGTAAAATACCACCTGAGAACGGTTATGGGGTCCGTTAACAAGGTTGCTAAGCCATTACACCGATGTTCACAGCTGTTCAAAACTAGACCCACACATCGCACTTCATTAGAGTGCATAATATTTTCATGCTGGCTTGCCGCATGACTAAATCAAATGTGCACAGTGCAAAACTGCGAGGAAGAGAAAATGAGAAAAAATATACTCGAGTATGATTCCATCTATGGTACTAATCTAGTAGTACCTAGCCTAGTTAAGGTGAAAATGCTCCTCAAAGGTAGTGTATGTAAGGGCGTGTTTACATTTGCAATTGGTACCATTGAAATGAACACTTGTGAAATTGCACTATTATTGTGGTTCATTTGAATAAGCGTGAACACTGCCATATGAACCTTGGTGCGTGCCAAACAATGAACTCGAAATGAACTCTGGTGCAGCTCGATCGATATATGAATGCAACACGGACCAAAGACACCTAAACGAACCCAAAACAGGATGGGATGTCACAAGATGCGACCCTGAAAAGGATAGAATGCTCAAGCAACATTATTCTCATTATGGAAGCAACAGTACAGTATATTAATCATTACAGTTCGGTACAGGTAACAGAACCACCGTCTCTTTGCAGCAGATCTTCATTTGTGTGTGCAATGAATTCCTGGCACTCGACTCCTTAAAGCTCTGCAGGAGTTATCAGCAGGTAAAAATACCACCATATGCACTCTTAAAAATAAAGGTGCTTCACGATATAAATGGTTCCATAAAGAACCTTTAACATCCGAAGATAATCTGAGGTTCTTCAGATTATGAAAAATTAAGAAAGAGATGGTTGTTTAAAAAACCTTTGACTGAATGGTTCTTTGAGGAACCAAAAATGGTTCTTCTATGGCATCGCTGTGAAGAACCTTTTGAAGCACCTTTATTTTTAAGAGTGTGTATGCAAAAAGAACAAGTGCATTTATTCCAGCACATAATTGCTTTAGTTGCTAAACATGCATCATAAAAGTCTGGTTTGTGACTGTAGGCCTATACTTATACTTAAAAATGAGAGAGTGAATGCCAGGACTAAATTATTAAATTTTTTGGTCAGGACTAAAATAACCAGAGAGAACCGAACTACAAGTATAAACACACCTTAAGACAAAGGGCCATATTTACTAAACAGGCCAAATTAGTGTGAGACCGCAATCCCATAAAAGCGCTGATGGGAGTGTAAAGTTTTGCAGTTGATTTACTGACAGTGTGCAAATTAAAGAACAGAGACGCAGAAGATAATTTCCATAATGACAAATGCCATCTACCAGGAGCAGCACTACTTAGCGTAAGTGGAGCCGATTATAATCAGGTGCAGGGAATCCTCCAACAACACAGGCACAAAATGTGTTAAAACGTGCTTGTATGGGGGCGTTAAATTATGGCGCAAATACCAATAAATGAATTAGTAAAGCCTTAGTAAATCACAGTGCATGATCTCCCCCCATACAAAGGGAAAGGGCAATAAGTTCAGCAGCAAAAATAAATGTGTCCATGCCTTTTCAACTCTAATTTTTCACCGCTTGTCCTTAGTAAATATTGACAGTAGTTTTTAAAGCCAGAATAGGGTTTGTGTTGGTGCAAGCTATTGGTAAAGTTGACCCTAAATCTGTTCTCTGTTCTTCAGGTATTCCATCGACTGGAAGAGTGACCTGGACAGCTTCTTTGACATCGATCCTGTCAGAGGAACCATCTCCACCAACGAGCTTCTGGACAGGGAGAGTATAGCCCAGCACAACATTTCAGTTGTGGCCACTAAAGTTAGTAAGTATGGCTGTGATTCATAAAAGCTGAGTTGTCTTAAATGCTAGGATTTTTTGTGGACTGATTTACGGTGACCCATCGCAGTGCAGTCAGCAGCAAATTCCTTTAAAGTCTGCATTTTACGAGCATTCATAAAGTATGATGACTCTCCTTGAATATGTATCATTATTACAGTGTCTTTCCTTTCTCCTTGACTTAGTGAATTTAACAATTGATGTATTTCAATGTTCTGAAACTACTGGGGAATTAATTGTTCCTTGCCATCAAGGTGGTCATTTATTGAAGACTCAATGATAAGACAACAATGATACAACTAAATCTTTGTTTTAAAGTCAGTTGCACATATCCATAATTGCTCTTTTATATAATATATTACATTATAACATTATTCGCCCTTCAGTGAATTTTATTTTTTTAGTCACCTCAGTTGCAACCAATCAATTGCAAAGTTTCTAGTCTACATTTTTAGTTAGTTTAGTTTAGCTAGTTTGATTTTTTTGGCGTTGTTTTCAGGTTAAATATCCCATGTTTAGTGAAAATAAGACATTTTCCAAATTTTCGCCACATAAGAAAAAATATTCATTCTTTGGTAAAACATAATAATGACTTAAAAATCATAATTATGGGATGAAGGTTAAAATTATGACATACTAAGTGAAAATTAGGATGCAAGTCAACATCATTCATTTACATGTCATAATTCACTTTATATGTCATAATTATGACTTAATTTCAAAATCAATTTCCCCTTTATCTCTCAACTTAGTATGTCATCATTTAGATTTTTTTTATATCATAATTATGACTCAGCATATCATGATTGTTTTGTCATAATTTATTTTATTTCATAAGTATGACATTTATCTCATCATTTTTACACATATATATATATATATATATATATATATATATATATATATATATATATATATATATATATAGTTTACACATTGCATTTCATATTGACTTTTTTAGGAAGTAATTTGAAAGGCGATCAAGCGGCAGCGTCAAAGATGTCATTGCTGTAATTGCGTTTGTGTCGGAAAAGATCTGTGGATTGAATCACCACGTAAATAAGCAAATCCATCGTCATCAAGTCATCAAATCCTCCAAGAAGTCCCCAACGCCATTATCTTGGAGAATATGTGGTGCTCAATCAAAATTACAAACGCGGCGACTCCCATTCATTAAGACGGAATGGGGATGAGAGGTCATTAAAAGTTGAGCCTTCATCACCATGGTAACGGTTATTACTCACTGTCTCTCAAGGTTGCACTGGTGATATGCTAATTGTGATTTCTAAAGCTAATTTGAGACTAAAGCTAAGACGGGGCTGTTAAACTTCACTCCTGTTCTGCAATGGGAATTGTCCACCATGTGTTAGAAGCTTCATTTTTACTCGTTGTATTCACTAGCAGTGTCTTTTAGACTGTTTTACATTCTGTTCGTTTGGCCCAGATGGATTCAGAGAAATCACAGAGCACATAGTCTGATATTCATAACTCATGGCTAAACTAGATATGACAAAAAAAGAAGACAAAATATAGTCAATCTTATTCAAAAGTATATGTTTATTCTTCATACCCTTACCAAAAAGTAGTATACTTCAAGTTTATTTTATTAAGTATACTTAAGTAAAGTTCAAGTATGCTTTAAGTATGCTTTATGTAGTAAGTAAACAAATATCAGTGTACTAGTAGTATACTTGTAAGTGTACTGTTTCAATACTCCTTGGGACTAAATTGGCCCACTTTCTAGTATATATAAGTACACTTTTAAGTATAACAGTAGTAAACTTTGAGTACACAACTAGTTTACATCAATGTTTTTAGCTTGTACTGCAACTATAATAAAAGTGAACATAGGTATACTGATAGTTTACTAATTAAATACTTGTAGTAGCGTTTTAGTACACTTGAAGTATAGTCTCAGTAAACTACTAGTTTAGTACTTTTATACTGCAAGTATACTCTTAAGTTTTCTTTAAGTGAACTTTACATTATACTTTAAGCATACTACTATGTCCCTATTTATCTATTAATTTGTATAGATTTTATTGTACAAATATCTGAACATACAAAACATCAAAAGAAAGAACAGGGTATCTGCTTGTAAACAAAAACATTTTATTATAGTTTCATGCATTCTTTTTAAACGCTTGAATG